>NC_133621.1:154059330-154384330 GCF_048593235.1 Sminthopsis crassicaudata
CCAATTTCATGCAACAAGAAATTTGGTTTTATACACATATATTGTATCTAGGATATACTGTAACACATTTAACATATATGGGATTGCCAAGGGATAATGTTGTAAAAAAAATTATCCATGCATATGTACTGTAAAAAAATTATAATTATAAAATTAATTTTAAAAAAAGAGAAACTATGCATTTCTAGTAATTTGAATTAAATATATAATCAGCATTAGATATAGCAGACTTATCTTTATACCCTACAGAAGATTTTTTATTTCAGCAATCAAAAAGTTATTTGGGGAACTATTAAAATGTGATTAAGGACATACACTATATAAACAACATGGCTTGCTTTCTTATATGCATTTTGTATTTGTGTGTATATACATATATATATACATATATATATATATATATGTAATTTTCATAAGCAATAAGCCAAAATTTTCAATACCAAAAGTATTTTAAAATATCTGATATAATGTAGCTACTGTTCTACCTCCTTATCAGTTGACGCAATCCAATGTTACTGACTGGAGGCAATTTGGATATAGAAAATTACTCTTCATGGAAGATGTAGAATGACTTAAAAATTAATTAGTCTCTTGTGACTTTTAAGTTTTTCAAATGCTGTTCCAGGAATATATTTTATCATGCTGAGTTTTTGCTTAAATAATACCAAAATATCTAGTTTGTTCAGCTAAAAAAGATCCATCAATTCATTTAATATATAAAATTAAGAAGCCAGAGCTGTTTATTTTTGTGCCATTCTTGGTACAATAGCTCTAGAGAGAGAGGTGCCAGGTTCAATTTCTGCCTCTCCTCCATGTTATTTGTGTCACTTGTAACTAAAACCATTCACCTCCCCAGACCTCAGTTTTCTTATCTGTAAAATGTAGGATCGGACTAAATGGATTCTGAGATCTTTTCTAGCTCCAAGATGATTTTGATTCACTATTCTATAACCAACAGAGACCTCTTTCTTTCTTCTGTTATCAGTATTTGATAATCAGCTTTTCTTAGTTGTCATTTTTATGTCTGCCATTCATAAATTTTTCCTTCTAAATAAAACCCTTCTTTATACAGGATTCATCACAGAAATTTGAAGAAGGGAATACTTCCCACTTGGGGCCTAACATTATAAAGAAGAATGTATAGAGAAATCTCCAAAGGGAAAGATTTTGATAGAAAAGGGAAAGAATATACTCCAAGTACTTGGGGAGGTTGGAGAGAAGTTTATGAACAGGAAGTTGAATTTAGGGAGGATAGAAGTCCAATCTGTCTTGAAAGTGAAGTGATTATGTAAATGAGAATAACATGAAATAAAGCAGTGAAGGGAGGATCAATCTAGACTAGGAAGATCTTTAAATGCCAAACTAAGAAATGCATAGTGTGATAAAAGCTTTGTCCCAGGGTAGTGAATTTAGAGGACATTGGCAGTGTTGACTTCATTAGAATAAAAACAGCTGAACTTGATACCTAACTATTAAAAATAATTACTTGAAATAATAAACTAAAAGTGGCAAGATTTCTTCCCTTGCCTGCCACATTGCAGGTGAGCTTCACCCTCATCTTAACTCTCTTCCAATTATCCTTTCTTCCCTCTGCTCACTCTCTCAAAATGAATTTCTTAAGTTGATTTGAGGCACTTTTCCCAAGTACATGTTTGCTTGTTTTAAGATCTTCCTTGCTACCAAAAATGTTACTTACAGCTCTGGAAATATGCTTTATTCTATATGGAAGAGAGAGCCACTCACGATTTCTTTTAGTTTTTTATTTTTTATTAAAGCTTAAAAAATATATATACATAGATAATTTTCAGCATTCATCCTTGCAAAACCTTGTGTTCCATTTTTTTTATTTCCCTCCCCTTATCCTCCTCCCCTAGATGGCAAGTAAATCAAAACATGTTAAACATGTACAATCCTTCCATATATATTTCCACAATTATCATGCTGCACAAGAAAAATCAGATAAAAAAGGGGAAAAATGCAAACAGCAAAAAAAGAGTGACAATGTTGTTTTGTGATCCACACTCAGTTCCCACAGTTTTCTTTCTGGGTGCAGATGATGCCCTTCAGTATAAGATCATTGCAACTGAGCTCAATCATCCCATTTTTGAAAAGAGCCATGCCCATCAGAATTAATCATCACATAATCTTCTTGTTGCCGTGTATAATGATCTCCTGGTTCTCTCATTTCACTCAGCATCAGTTCATATAAGTCTCTCCAGGCCTCTCTGAAATCATTCTGCTGATTGTTTCTTACAGAACAATAATATTCCCTAACATTCATATACTAAAACTTACTCAGCCATTCTCCAACTGATGGGCATCTACTCAGTTTCTAGTTTCTTGACACTACAAAAAGAGCTCCCACAAACATTTTTGCACATGTGGGTCTTTTTTCTCCTTTTTATGATCTCTTTGGGAAACAGGCCACTAGATTTTGATAGCCCTTTGGGCACATTTCCAAATTGCTCTCCAGAATGGTTGGATCAGTTTACAACCCCTCCAACAATGCACCAGTGTCCCAGTTTTCCCATATCTCCTCCAACAATCATCATTATCTTTTCCTGTCATCTTAGCCAATCTGAGAGCTGTATGCCACTCGTGATTTCTAAGGAAGAGAGTTGCATGATTATACCTACATATGAAAACCAACATTTAGAAATTTCTTTGAAAAAATAGATTTGGGGGCAGTTAGGTGGCACAGTGGATAGAGCACCAGCCTTGAATTCAGGAGGACCCAAGTTCAAATCTGGTCTCAGACACTTAACACTTCCTAGCTGTGTGACCCTGGCCAGTCACTTAACCCAAGCCTCAGGGGAAAAAAAAAAAAAAAGATTTCTTGAGCAGAACCAGGAGATCATTATATACTTCAACAACGATACTGTATGAGGATGTATTCTGATGGTGGATATCTTCAACAAAGAGAAGATCTAATTCAGTTCCAACTGATCAATGACAGACAGAATCAGCTTCACCCAGAGAAAGAAACTGAGAAATGAGTGTTTGCATTTTTGTTTTTCTTCCCAGGTTATTTTTACCTTCTGAATCCAATTCTCTCTGTGCAACAAGAGAACTGTTCAGTTCTGCACACGTATATTGTACCTAGAATAAACTATAACATATTTAACATATATAAGACAGCTTGCCATCTCAGGGAGGGAATGGAGGGACAGAAGGGAAAAATCGGAACAGATGTGTGTGCAAGGGATAATGTTGTAAAAAATTACCCATGCATATGTTCTGTCAATAAAAAGTTATAATAAAAATAATAATTAAAAAAAAGAAAGAAAAAATAGATTTCAGAAGGAAGACATTGGAGGCAGGAATACCAGTTTGGAAATTCTGCTATACTATCCAACAAATATTTAATCAAAACTTACTATGTGCCAGGCATTATACTAAGCTCAGGAGACACAAATAAGAAAAAAGACAGTCTCTGTCTGCAAGTAGCTTACTAATGGGAAGAGATAATACACAAAAGGAAGCCAAACAGGGATGAAAGGCAGAGCCAGCTCATGGGCATAATGATGGAATCAAAGCAAGCAGAGCAGTTGGTAGTAAAATTTATTGTTATAACAAAATAAACAAATGTTTTCTATAATTATAATAAAGCAGAAAAAATATATTGAGGCCCTGAAACTGAGTGTTGGTAGCATGAACAAAGAAATGGAGCTATGTTTTAGAAATGTTGAGTAATAAAGGTAGGCCTTGTCAATTGACTGGATGTAGGTTGTAAGAGAAAGAAAGAGCCAATGATGATTTAAAGATATAATTATGATATAATTATGAAAATGGGAGATTTAGAGCAATGTAAATGTACTTGAGTGGAATGTACTCTACATGGTCTGTATTTGCAGACCATGTAGAGATTTTTTAAGGTAGTAAAGACAAGAGATGTCAGTAAACTACTAAAGAGCACTGACTTTACAAGCTCTGTACTGAACTTGGAAGTATTCGACTTTGGTGACTTCTTAGTAGCAGAAGAGTGGAAGGATAGATTGAGTCTGAAATTTAGCAAGAGAGACAGACAGAAATAGAGAGACAGATAGATAGATAGATAGATAATCTATAGATCAATAGAATAGTGCATAGTATGCACAGGATGCATGCAGGTAAGCAAAGTCAAAAATGAGAAGTGTCCCATATATAACATTAAAGAAAAGTGCTTGAATAGAGTGGAGCATTGATTCAGAATAGGAAATTAGGGAATGTTATTCCCATTTTGAATAAATTATATACCATATTTAATTAATCAGTCAATTAATTAATACATGCAATAGAAAATTAATCATTCAATCCTTTTATTACCAATTACCAATGTCCCAATGCACATTTATCATTTTAGCAGTAAATGAATTAGAAACAAACATCTTGGACAGTACACATTTCCACAGTTGTCTGTAGCAATTTCAGGGTTAGTAACCTTAAGTTTGGAGCTCAATTGCTAGAGCCTCTTTATTTTATGTTCTTCAATAAATATAAAAACAAAACAAAACCAAAAAAAAAAAAAAAAAAACAGAACAAATAAGATGTTTTAGGAATCCTGTTATTCATGCTGAGCCAAAAAAAAAAAAAAAAAAAAGTGCTGGCACAGAAATCTCTCTTGCCAGACCCAGGCACAGCATGGGCAGATGTTACTTTATTTTCTAAGTTTACAAGGTTTTCTCTTCCCTCAGTGGTAGCAGTTCTTTGAGAACTGAATGTAAATGTGAAGGCAAAGAAAACCCATAGAATAACACCCTACTGGGTGATATCTTATACTACATTATCTACAAATCAAACTCTTAAGTAGTGGGCTTAAGGCCAAGAGGAAAGGCTTCCTGTTCTAATGATCTATGATGAAAAGATAGCCAAAAATAGATGATTAAGTGGGATTCATGTCAATGCCTTTGAAATATGGCCCAATTGTTCTTCCTTAAAATACATTCTTATATATTCAGCTCAATTCAACAGGTATTTATGAAGTGCCTCCTATTTGCCTCTGTGTTGGGTACTGGAAATTAAGAGATTAGAAATAAAAGTCTTGCCCATACAGCACTTTAATTCAATACTCAGGGAAAACACCTGCGCACATAGGCACAGACATGCACAAAGACAGAGACAGATAGAGAAAAAAAAAAAGAAAGAGATAGAGACACAGAGAGACAGAGACAGAGAAAGAGACAGAGAGAGAAAGAAAGAAGAAGGGAGGAAAGAGACAGAGACACAGAGAGAGAAAGAGAGACAAAGAGAGAGAGAGGCAGAAAGAAACAAACATAAAATATACAGCAATTGTTTCTATCAAGGGCATTATCAAGTCAGGGGAAATATTTAGATATTTCTTATAGATGGTACTATTGAGGAATTATGTAAGTGGTGAAGAAAGAGTACAGACTATGTATAGATGACATCCTTTGTACAAAGGTATAGACATAGCACATAAATTTTCTGTATAAGAAAGGATTTGATTGATTTGAACAGAATTTGTAGTTTGAAAGAGAGTAATGTGCAAGGTCAGAAAAGGTAAATATTGTAAAGAGTCTTTAATGCCCAACAGAAGAGTTTACATTTTATCTTCTAGGCAAGAAGAAAACTGAAGTTTCTCAAATAGGTAAGTAGCATGGTCAGAATTCCTTTGTAAGAATACTGATTTGCCAACAGGGGAGATTAGAGGCTATTTCAAATGTTCCAGAAAGAGAGGAATAAAGCCTAAAATATGTATATATCTAAGCAAAGAGAAGGAAACAGAGAAAAGCCATATTGTAGCAATAGACTCAATAAGATTTAACAAGAGATTAGATAAAAAGTTAGGAAAAGGCAAAATTAATAATTAACACTATGATAGTGAAATTTGTATTATTTAAAAAAATAGTGATACTTCCTCAACAGAGAAACAGAAGAAGAGAAGGATCTTGCAGTAGGGAGAGAAGATATGAGAATCCAGGACACTTTTCTAGGCTACATTCATCCATATAGGGTTGGACAAGATTGATGATCCTGCCAAGGAAATAGAGATGTTGCTACAGAGATAGGAAGAGAATCAGGAAAGAGCAAAGATGTAAAAATGGAGGGAAGAGAGACTTTCTAGGAAGAGGGAAGAAGTGGAACAATATCAAATAATACAGAGAAATCAAGAAGGAATAGGATTTTGTATATTGATATGTTTTTGATAATGGTTAAGCTCATAAAACAAAATCCTTACATTGGACAACATTATGTCATCCATCATTGAAAACCAGAGTATAAATTAAGTGGTAAAATTGGAAGTCAGATTACTAAGGGCTGAAAAATGAAGTGTGTGTGTGGGGGGGTGAAAAATGAGAGACATTAATTACAGATTTCATTTTCTGGGATTTTATCTGGGAATGAAAAGGAGGAATAGTATGAAGCAGTGGCATGAAAGCTTAGTGTAAGGGAGAAAAATCAAAGGGAAAATTTCTGTGAGGAAAGAGAAATGATCAAGGATATACATAGAGGGGGTATGATTTTCAAAGAAAGATACCTCTATTTCTGATACTGTAGCAAAGGAAAGAATAGGAGATTATATTAAAGATTATATGCAGTATGGAGGTTTTCATTGGAATTCTTCATTGTTATAATCTGTTCAAATCCTCCATGTTCCCTCACATTACTTACTATGTATGCATTTTTGATTCTTCAGAAAGCATTGTATTATTCTAAATGTCACTCTCATACAACAAAATTGACAAAATATTATTATGGAAAATTTGAGCCTTGCTTTCCCAGGGAATGTTTGGGGGTCATTAAAAGACTAGCAATTTCATAGTCAGAGATAAAGTCTTTCCTTTTTTTCCTGTTCTATTTTGAGTTCTAGTCATCCATTGAAATTGCCTATTCTAGCAACAAATACTGTTCAACAAGTCTACAGTTTTTCCATTCAAACATGCATCATAATCTAGCAAAGATATATTCTTAATAAATTTGTTGCTTCCCAAAGAAATAAATGGGACAATTTTTTTTCAGTTGTTAAAATCACTTCCAGAAAGCTCTGAACAATTCCAAGACTTGGTGAAGACTACACAATGTCATCGCGTCAACAGAAATGTGTAGAGCACCAAATCAGAGCATTTCTCTTGTGCTATTTTCACCTAACCTGAAAGTGTTTTCTAATGAGGGCAGCTAGGTGGCACAATGGATACAATACTGGCCCTGAAGTCAAGAAGACTCATCTTTCTGAGTTCAAATTCATGCAAAAACCTACTTGAAACAACAGTTTAAGCAAAGTTGCAGGACTTAAAATAAACCCACACAAATCATGAACATTTCTACATATTACTGTCAAAGTCCAGCAGGAAGAGATAGAAAAAGAAATTTCATTTAAAATACTTATAAACAAAATGAAATATTTGAGCATCTACCTGCCAAGAAAAATGCAGGAATTATATGAACAACGATATGAATACTTCTTACATAAATAATGTCAAATCTAAACAACTGGAAAATATCAATTGCTCATGGATAGAATAAACTAATATAATAAAAATGAATATTCTACCTAAATTGATCTACTTGTTCAGTGACATACCAAATAGCCAAAAAAAAATATTTTATAGAGCTAGGAAAAATAATAACAATTCATCTGGAAGAACAAAAGGTCAAGAATATCAAGGAAATTAATGAAAAAAAATACAAATGAAGGTTACCTAGCACCAAACCTAAAACTCTATTATAAAGCAGCAGTCATCAAAACTTAATACTGGCTAAGAAATAGAGTGGTAGATCAGTGGAATAGGTTAAATACACATGATATGATGATCAATGACTATAGTAATCTTGTATTTAATAAATCCCCAATCTCCAGCTTCTGGGGTAAGAACTCACAATTTCACAAAAATTGCTAGGATTAACTAGAAAATAATGTCAGAAACTTGAGATAGACCTGCCTCTCACTCACACCCCATATCAGAATAAGGTACTTGATTTGGGCATAAAAAGTACCATAAACAAATTAGGAGAGCAAGAGATAGTTTACCTATCAGCTCTTTGGAGAAGGAAGGAATTTATGACCAAATAATTAGAGAATATGATGAATGCAAAATGGACAATTTTGGTTACATTAAATTAAAAAGGTTTAGTACAAACAAAACCAACACAAACAAGATTGAAAGGGAAATAAAAAGCTGCGGAAAATAATTTTACAACCAGTGTCATTTCTAAAATATGTAAGAAGGAACTATTGTCAAATACATAAGAATATATCATCCCACAATTCATAAATGGTCAAAGGATTGGAACAGATATCTCAGATGATGAAATTAAAGCCACCTATAGTCATATGAAAAAATGCTCTAAATTACTATTGATTAGAGAAATGCAAATTAAACAACTCTGAGGTACCACCTCACTTCACACCTCTCAGATTGGCTAAGATGACAGGAAAAGATACTGCTAAATATTGGGGGGGAACTGGGACACTAATACACTGTTAGTAGAGTTTTAAACAGATTCAATCATTCTGGAGAACAATTTTGAAATTATGCCCAAAGGACTATATAACTGTGCATACCCTTTAACCCAGCAGTGTCATTATCGGATCTGTACTCTAAGGAAATGTTAAAGGATAGAAAAGACCCACTTGTGCAAAATGTTTGTAGCAATTCTTTTTGTGATAGCAAATAATTGGAAAATGAGGAGATGCCCATCAATTGGGTAATGACTGAACAAGTTGTGGTATATGAAGGTAATGGAATACTATTGTTTTATAAAAAATGATGAACAAGTTGATTTTAAGATGGCCTTGGAAAGATTTACATGAATTGATATTGAGCAAAAGAAGCAGAGCCAGAAATACATTGTACACAATAACAGCAAGAATGTGTGATGATCAATCATGTAAAACTTCATTCTACTCAGCGATTCAGTGATCCAAGGCAATCCCAATAGAGCTTGGACAGAAAACACCATCTGCATCCAGAAAGAGAACTATGGAGATTGAATGTAAATCAACATATGCTATATTCACTTTTATTTCTTATGGTTTTTCTCTTTTGTTTTGATTTTTATACCACAATATGATTCATAAAGAAATGTGCATTTAAAAAGTTAATATACACTTAACACTTTCTAGCTATGTGACTCTGGGCAAGTCATTTAAATACAATTGTCTCTGGGGAAAAAAAAAAAAAAGGTAATATACATGTAAAAACAGAAAAAAAAATTAATAGGGAAAAAAAGAAAGAAAACCAAATGGGGTCATGAAGAGAAGAGTCACACAACTGAAATGTCCGAACAACAATAATGGAGCACATCCTGAATTCAAATATCTGGGTCCAACTGCAGAATTATTTGTTAATAGTAATTGTTATAGATTTGTCCTATTCTATTCCTAGTTCAACCTTCCTATTTTCACCCTTAAATACCATTAGCATAATTGTGCTTAATTGTATTTCCTACCAAACTTTCTTTAAATTAATTTTACTTTACATGATTTTTCTTGGCATTATGGTATAATCCCACTCATAATTCTCATTTTTGTAAATTATACAAAGGAATTTATATTCCAAACTGCTGCTTCCTTCCATTTCTTTCTATTTGACAAGTAAATAAAATTTCTATTGAATCAGCAACTCCCTGGTCTACTTTCTCCTTTGTGTGAGAATAGACTTACAGCAATTTAACTTCTCTTTGAAACTTTGTTCAAAGCTAATGGCATTTCTATTATGCATTTCTGATTAATTGTTTAAATAGTTCAGGATTAAATAGTTTCAATTAAATATCATGTTTCACATTATCATTCCTAGTCCTTTTTGCCTTCTAATTATATCCTTTGCCCTAATGAAAGAAAGTTGACTGCACACAGACAAGTAAACGAGGGATAATCATCATATCAACAACAGATATTTTTCAATATGCTAGATGATATTTGCTCCCATTTTGTGATGTTATTTGGTTCTTGTTGTATTTAGTGCCTACCAACTCTTTTCTTGAAGAAATTGATAAACTTATGAATATTTTTAAAAAGTAAAATAGCATTGTTTTCAATTCTAATTATGTATATATATATATTAATACTTGATGATGAGAGACTTCTGTTATTATAGCAAATAGAATATAATTTTGCTTTTAGCTATAGTCAAAACAAAATTCCTTTAAAATATTCCATTTTAACTCATGACATAAAAATCTTTATGAAAGAAATAACTGCAAATTTAAACTTCTTTGAAAAATATCATGGTTATCTTTTGGGCTTGTCAATCCAAATCACTAGCAAATTATCTTATTACATCAAATATTACCTATTCTGAAATTTGTGCTACAGATGATTCTGAATTATGACCCAAATCAGTTTTTCAGGGGACTTCACTGCAATTGCTATACATTCACTTTTTGTTATTTGGCTTGAGAAACGCAACAGGAAAACAATTTTCAATCAAGCATGTTACTCAATTATAGAAGAAAGTTGATGTTTTTGATAAGTAGAAAAAATGTAGGAAAATATAAACTTATAAAGCTCAATTGTCCATAAAGAGTTTCTTATTCATTCTGCTTAGGAAAAAGACTTGTTAGCTGAATTAAAAAAAAAAAAAACATAAACCTTAAAAAATATAATTAGAATGATTTGATAATTCAGGAAACTACTGTGCCTTTGGGTATTCATTTGAACATTAATTGTCATAGCATTATATTTGTTGTTCATTTGTTTCAGTCCCATATGACTCTTCATTACCCTATTTGGGGTTTTCTTGAGAAAGATACTGAAATGGTTTTCTATTTCCTTCTCCAGCTTATTTTACAGATGAGTAAAGTGAGAAAACAGGGCAATGTAACTTGCTCAGGGATCACACAGCTATTAAGTGCTGAGGTTAGATTTGGACTCAGAAAGAAGCCTTACTGACTTCGGGTCTAGCACTTTATTCACTGAATCACTTAGCTGCCTAGCTGGAATTTATAACAATTGTATTATATACTCTTAATATTTCATCTTAACAAAATTACAACTAAAATATCAACTTATCTTCCTGTAGCAAGATGATTGTAAAATGATGTTAGGTCATAATTACTTTGTGAAGTAGTTGCGAGTATAATCTCGATTTTACAAATAAGGAAACTGAGGTTGATAAAGGATAATTAGCTTGTCTAGTGCCACAGAGCTAGTAAAGGGCTCAGGCAGAATTTGAAATTACCTAATAAAGAGGAGATTATTACTCACTCTTACTTAAAATGGACATATTAATTTGAAAATCCTGGGATCATAGATTTAGAGATGGAAGAGGTCACTAAGACTATTATAAATAAAGAAACTGAAACCTAGATTGGAAAGTGACATTTCAGAGGCTGCAAAAGTAGTAAGTTTCAGAGCGAGGTCTCAAATGCATTGATTCAATATTTCTACTCCAAGATGCTGAAAAATAATGTTAGGTAATGACATATTAAGCAAATCCAAATATAAAAAGCTATTCTAAGCTATTTCCATTTTCTTTCTTTGCTTTATCCTCTTTTTTTCTACAACTTAATCTAGTTTACTAGATATCAACAGTGAAAAGAAATGTAGTAAATAAAATGTTTTCTTTTTTACAAACTATAAGTCCAAGCATAATTGCATAATAGAATATTATAATGGTCATGTAATATAAAATAACAATAGAAAAATAACTTAGAATAACATGATAGAATTATAGAATCTCAGAGACAGAAGAGACTTTGGCTATCAGAAATCTAATCCAAACAAAATAAGTAAGAATTCACTCTTTAATATATTTGACAAGAGACCAATAGACTTTGATTATTTCCAAGGAAAAGAAACCCACTGCTAGACATGACAGCCACATTTATGCATTTCTAAACTTTAGAAAGTTATTTTTGCTTTAAACTGAAATTTGCTTCCTTGGAACTTCAATTCATTGCTCCTAATTCTTCCTTCTAGGGTCAAGGATAAAAAGGCTATCCACATGGCAGCCTTAGAAATACTTGATTAAAGGTGTGTCTTATCTTCCTTAATTATGTCATCTTTTTCCACATAAAGCATCCTAGATTCTTTCAACCAATCCTTATCTCACATAACTTTAATTTCCATATATAAGTATGCAGTATAAAAATCAATCTTTGACAAGTTAAGAACTCACTATTCTACATAAACAAAATGCTGACTGATTACCATATGTTTAATGAAAATGAATTCAAATTATAAATTAGAATGAGAAATCTCTAAAAGGAAAGAAATATCCTCCAACTCAACTCCATTATACAAATTGTGCCTAAAGAATTTTAATTAAAATATATAATCCCATGACTCAAAAAATAACTTTGAATTCACAAATACCCAAGTTCATAACTTGGAGACTTCTCAATAATAGCTTATATCTGATCCAATATCTCCTTGGAATTTAGTTCATAGTCTCCTTTAGAAATATTGATTTATCTCCTAAAAGCAACTGAGGTTACCAATGTAATTAAACTTAAACACACCTTATTAGAATAAAGTTTGTAAGCAAAATCCCCCATGTGGAAACTGTCCCTTACTGTTCAGAAAAGAAGTCCTTCAGAGACTTATAACAACAATAGATGAAGCCTTTTGATTCAATGCTAGCATGGTTCTGGGTCCAGTTCATGTGAGCTATCATTATCTGGGTTCTCAGCCTTTGCTGCCTCCTATGTGACAATTTGTTTCTTACAATATGGTCCTTCAGGAGACTGCTGCCATCTGACCATAGCTCTTCTTTTGCTTCAGGCAATTTTAACTACCAATCTTTCAAATGTCTTTCTCCCTTATTTTCCCCCTGTCATCAGTGGAAAGTCTTTATCTCTTCCTTACCCCAAACTCTAATAAGTCCATTTCTGCTAATGTTTTTGGAGCTCTTTCCAGGAAAGGGAAAGTAATTTCTTTTCCTATAAATGCTTGGACACTTCTGCCTCTCTCATGTACCTCTCTTCTCTGAAAAGACTGTAAAACAGAAAAAATTGAACAACTCTTCATACCCTATTAAATCTCATATTTCTTTACTACAACCACATCTATTTCTTTCTCCTCTTCCTTCTTTCTCTAATTATATATAAGGTAGAAAACATATAGAAGAAGTTGACTATCAATCAAGCATTGAATTAGAGAATCAACCAGTTTTTATTTGACAATCTAGAAAATTAATTCTGAGTGTAATATTTTGTACAACAAGAATTTGCCATCTGAAAAATACCATATGAAAAAGCAATATCTCTATGTAGTCTACTTTCCTTTTTTCAGTTTAGGCTTTTAGGTTTTTTTTTTTTTTTCCCTTGGTAGCAAATCAGCTATTCCCATACTCAAAAGTACTTTTCCCAACATCAGCCAATCAATAAATCAGCAATTTATGAAATATTTAGGTTATTTTGGGTAATATGTAAAGCACTGAGAGTACAACACTTTAGAGGTGTGAGGTTTGAGAGTTTTTTGATATCTTATATAGCAAATAGCTTACTCTTTGATTCCAGATAACAAGTTGATCTTCACATCAGATTCACTACTATCTGCACACACACACAAAAAATGTAACTTGTTGACTAACGGCAACTACCATCTTCAAGTATAAGTTTGCTTTGGAGTTGTTTTAGCAAGGAGATAAATACTCAAGGTAAATGCTCTGTGTACTTCAAAGTTTCTATGATATAAAACAAATTATCATTGCATTAGATATTTTGAATATCAATTTCCTAAATTCTCTGCTATCTTGTAAACCTTATTCTTCACATTCACATTAATAAAGCAGTATCACTTTTGACTGATTCCCACTCTAGATGGAAAACAAAGCTATGAAATGGGTTTGTTTTATGAAATGTCACAAAGATACTGCTGCAAAATCAAGTTAGTTTCATATTATGGTAAAACAATATCCACTTAAACCTTACATAGTGTCTAGGGAAGATGGATCATGTCATCCATTAAACCTGAATGGCAAAAATAAAATAGATGTATCTAGAGTAATTTTCTTATTTTAACAATAGAAACACATTTTTATGAACTTCTACAGCATGACACATCAACCATTCTTATTCAATAATTTTATGTAAGTGATTCTATATACAAAGATATAGGAGAATAAGTGAACAAACAAAAATGAGCTCGTGATAATAAAGTAGCAAATTCCAAAATGTCACTAAGTAATTTATCCAAACCCATCATTTTACATGTGAAGAAATAATCCTAAAGAAATTAAGTGATATTTTTGATAAGAACAATTTAATGAGGACAATTATTCTAATAACGAGGCTGGTATCACTTGTTGGAAGATTATTTGGAGGTGGGGGTGGGTACTTAAGGTATAAGAAGACTAAAAAGACTGAAAAAGAGCAAGGGCTGGTGAACGGAACTAGATTTTCAATGACTTTGAACATCAAACAGAATTTTTTTTTTAATTTCATCATATAAATAGGTAGTCATTAGAATTTACTGAGTTGAAGTTGTGACATAATCACGCCTGTGCTTTAGGAAAAATACTTTGGTGGCCGAATGGAAGATGTATTGGAGTAAGGAGAAACTTGAGGCAGTACAATCAGCATGTAGTCAAATTGCTAGGCAAATCATGAGATGTTGATAGTCATGTTGTTAGATATTCAAGATGCAAGATAAGAGTCCATACCAAGATGAGGAAGTATCAGAGGATAGACCAGCACTTATTGGGATTATGTTTTCTGCTACCATTTCAGGAGAGACAAGCAAATTATAACTGAAATGGTTAAGATTTTACAAGCTTAATTAAAATTCTTCATATTGAAAGTTGAAAGGTGCAAGTTTCCAATATTATTTTATTTGTGGGACTAGAAGTCTCATATAAATGGAAATAAAAGTACTAGAACTTTTTTTGTATTATTTTCAAATAAAGTATTGGTTCAAAAGAAATGTTAGACATTTTTTAATTAATCCAACATTTGTTCAAAAACTTTTGATGTTCTTGAAGCTCCTTGAGAGTAGCAACTAGCTTTGCATTATTTTGTATCTCCAATGATTAGCACAATACCTAGTATAGAGTAAACACTTAATAAATGTTTATTGACTGAAAAAAAAAAGAAAATATTTCATTCAAATTTGTTATTGTTCTTTTTATATTGACAAAATTGCCCCATGATTCAAATAGATGTGTAGCATATGGTTACATAATAAAGTACAAATCACAAATTTGCACCAGTCCCTAAGTCTGAAGGCAGAGGTACCTGAATTCAAATACAGCCTCAGACCCTTAGTAGCCATGTGAACCTGGGCCAATTATTTAACTTGCCTCAGGTTCCTCATCTGTAAGGTGTGAATAATAGTAACACTGACCTTTCAGGATGGTTCTGAAGACAAAAATGAGGTGAATTTGTAAAGTGTTTTGCAAATCTTAAATTCTGTTTGATGTTCAAAGTCATTGAAAATCTAGTTCCGTTCACCAGCCCTTGCTCTTTTTCAGTCTTTTTAGTCTTCTTATACCTTAAGTACCCACCCCCACCTCCAAATAATCTTCCAACAAGTGATACCAGCCTCGTTGGTGTGCCACAAATATATTTCATTTCTTGAGCGTGGACATCTTCTCTAGCTGTCCTTTATACCTGCAATGTTCGCCTTCTTTATTTCTACCTCCTGGATTCTAGGGCTTCATCCAAGTCACAATTAAGATTTCACTTTCTATCAGAATTCTTTGCCAATACCTCTTACTTCTAGTGTCTTTATCAAGGTAGTTATTTTTTTTTGTTTCCTATATATAGTTTGTACATATTTGCTTGTTTATTGTCTCTCCCATTAACTTGTCAGTTTCTAGAAGTCAAGGACTATCTTTTGCCTTGTTATATCACCTGCGCTTAGCTCAGTGTCTGACACATAGTAAGTATTTAATAAATGACTACTGACCAACTTAATATCTAAACTTATTTTTCATTTCTATTTCCTGCAACTAAATCAAAATTGTTGTATTCTTGGAAACTATGATAGGACTGAAAAAAACAACTAAACTTCCATTTTAACAACTTGGTATTATATATATAAAACAAATAATTTCCACATTTATATTCCTCTTCACAATCAGGTAAATAGAGTTAGAATTCATTTTTAAAATCTCTCATGCTTACATGTGAGAATTTGTACAATGAGGAACAGTGACCATAAAACTTCTTCTATTATGGCTGTTCTATGTTATACTATCTATACTATATCCCATTCCTTTATAGATGATGTCAATGTGAAAAGATCATAGCGTACAAACCCTTAACATGTGGTCTAATTCAATGTAGCAACTCTGTATTCATTCTCAATTGACAAAGCAAGAGAATAAAAACAAAAGAATAATACAATTAAACAACTCCCACTTCAACAAATCTTGATTATTTGGCCCACCATGTTCTGTCTTACTAACACAACATTTATCTCTTTCAACTTATATGCTCTACAGCTAAGTTTCCATTAAATCATAACATAAAAGAGGAAAAAATTATGGAAGTAAATAATCACTAAAGTTAAAAAAGCTACCAAATGGATGAGATGACTAATATTTGTTATTGAGAAGGAAAAACTAATATACTCTGTACTTTTAAGTACAAAGGAGGCTAATTTTACTACTAGGTAACAATTGGAAATCAACACCTAATGATTTAAAAATCCAGATAAACAGTCTAAAAATGAGAAAAAAAGAAATACATATTTAATGGAGCATTAACTACATTCTCTAAGTTTCATCATAACTTGAAGATTCTAAAGATATAATGAGGCAGATTACTCTCTAAAACTGGAAAAATCTTTAAGCATCTAGAATTTTTTTAAGCTCCTAAGTTGCCATGTATTTATGGCTGTTGTAATGCTAATAGCAATTTCCTTCTTTTTTTTAATGGAAATATCAGTAAATAGTACAACTCAACCTATTTTGGAAAATTTTTCACAAAGCACAGATATCTTGGAATAACTAGATTTTTCTAAATAAAACAGGATTTTCAAATGGCTAACAAGCCACTAAAATGGAAAAATGAAATTGAAAGTAGAATATAATGACATTATCAGTAGACATTTTAAGAATTCAAAAAAGAATGCTATTTGACTAAGTAAATAAATATCCAAGACAAAGTAAATAATATACCATTAAAATTCATAAGTCTAATTAATTATATAATTTGTATATAAATTCTTCATTACTGGAATTTTAGCTGAATTAATTTTTCTTACCTTCAATTAGTTTTCCTGTCTGCTCTGCACTTCCACCAGGGAGGATCTTGGCAATATAAGCTCCAATTTCTCCACTATTTCCCGGGATTTCTTTGCCACCTACTATTCTGATTCCTAAACCATTACCTATTTAAAAAAATAGATATTGGAAGCTATAAGAATCAACGTCACATACTAGGGTCATAATGACTAAAGCTGCATGAATTTAAACATTAACAGTCATATAATATATCCAAATAGTATGCAAACCATTCCAATCCAAAAAAGCATTTATTAAGCTCTTAAAACATGCAAGACACTCTCTACACATATAAGTTGGAATAAGATATCATGACACTAGTCAGTCATTATTTCAATGATTTTGTGATATGTTGATTAAACTTTTCTGAGTGTTTATCCAGTCTAGAGATAGCTGGATAGAAGGTCTAAATTAAAAGTGACCAACCCATTTTTGATCATGTCTGAATCTAAAACATAATTTACATGGATCTTATTTGATAGGTTCCAGCTCTGTCCTCTTTAAAATTAATGCATGTTGTGTGTATGTCATTCTTAGGAGATTCTATGAAGGTAAAATCTAATAGCATTTTTTTTAAAGATTCTCCTTATAGTCCTATTGGGAAGGATAATCATTTGCTAATGCCAGGCAGTCTTTACAAAAACTGTCCTCTTCTAAAAATGATGATTAAGAAGTATATCTATCTAGGAAAATTATATGTAAATGGCAGAGTTCAGATTTGAGCTGAGTTATTTTCCCAATAGGTATATTAAAATCCCTGTTCAGTTGTTTTCAAAACAATTCATCTTTTAAAGCCTTACTTTCCCCAAATTAAAAAAAAATACTTGTTATTAATGGCGAATAAATCCCTATATATAATTCTTTTGTGGTAAAATCTGAAAATACCTCAGAGTCAAATATATATGAAATCAGAGATTATTAAAATTAGAAGGGATGTTAAAAAGACTTTGGGTATAGATGAGGAAAGAAATGATAGCTTTGGGCTGGGTTGCTTTTCTTCTTCTGAAGGGGCAGAACTAAGAGTGAAAAGGTAGCGTAGAGAATTCACTGCTTTTCAATGCATTCCAATTACACATATAGACAAAATTATTATATTAGAAAGTTTCTAAATGCCAAGCTAAAATCTAACCTCTTAATAATTTATTCCCTATTGCTTTTAGTTGCTCTCTCCAGTCAAGAATTAAACTCTCTTTTGACATTCCAGTTCCTCAAATTAGGAAAATGAATTCAGAGCGATTTGAGAAGACATAGATGTACTGGAACAGAGCAATTTATATGATGTTCATGGCAAGGTAAAGAAAAACAATATTGAATAACCTCAGTACTTTGAATCAGTAATTGCTTGTGACTTCAAATGACTAACCTAAGAGCTACATTTGTCTCCTGTATCTTAGCAGAGAAATGGTACAGTATAAGTGCAGAATGAGGTGTATATTTTCAGATGTGGCAACTGTGTGGTTTTGTGTTACTTAACTTGTTAAAAGGGAGGACTCTGGTGGAAGTGGAGGTAGAGAAAGGCAATCACTGCAAAGTTGCAGGAATGCAAAAAGAAAATAGTTTTGATAAACCATTTCAAGATAGTCCTTCAAATATGTGAAGGCAGCTGCATATATGCTTTGACACTCTGATAGTAGTACTTAGCATAACATTTTCTTGGGGATTGGGAGGATCAAGACAGAAGGAAATTCTCAGTATATGCAGAGATATAGACATTTTTAGTAGGAAAAAAACTGGAAGGAATGTTATCGTAAATCAGTTAAAAAGTAGTTGAACAAAATGGAAAAATATAATTAATACTATTACAATATAATAAATGATGAATATAAAGATTTGAGGGTACTTGGGAAAATTTGAACAGAATAAAATAAGCAGAAATCGTTGATCAATTAGCAAAATTATCAAATAATATAAAGGATAGTACTGAAAGATTAAAATTCTAATTAACCATGCCTCCTGGCTTTCTTTATTAACATGGTAGACAATAGGTGAAGAATAAGATATGTGTCGTTAAATATGGTCACTGTTTGGATTCAGCTTAATTACATTTATTACCAGGAAAAAGTTCTATTGCTGAAGTTTGAGATGCATCATGAAATGACAAATATTTCTTAAAAGAGTATCAATTAAATTTGAAAAATGGGGAAAATATCCCTATAGAGAGACATAAAAATCCAATGAGCCCATTAGTTTAAACAAGTTGTAACTATTAGTGTTCAAATAGTGATATTATGAAATCCATTAGTGTGAATTCTATAGAGTTGAGTTCTAAAAAGAGAAATAAAATGGACAGTTGAGAACTCAAGTCTTTTTTTCCATATCTGAGCAAAACTAATAATTAAAATGGAGGAACAAAGTAATTAAGGCACAGAACACATCATAAAACTCATGGAATCTTTCTAACAGCAACTATACATACATACCACTTTTTCTCATGTTTATAGAGTTGCTAAAATTTCTATGTGGAAGAATAACCTCATGATCTAATTGATAAGACACTGGGATATAAGGGAAATCACTGAACATGGCATTATATTATCCCCAATAAGAGATGTCTCGTCACAATTCATTGTACCAAGCAATTAAAAAACTTGAGCTAGATTTCTTTCCTAACGCCCTCCTTGTGGAGATTAAAGAACAGGAAAAACAAATATTCAAAGCATAATAAAGGTGCTATATTAAGGAACAGTTCTCTAAGACATGTAAAACAGAAAATTATTAAGGGCTATTATGAATTATGCTGTTAGGAACAAAAATAGAACAATTTCTTCAAATTCAATTTTTGCCTATATCTAGAATATTATCTCTTCCTCTCCTTTGCCTCTAAGAATGCTTAGATTGCTTCAAGGCTCAACTCATAGGTCACTTCTGGGAGAAACACATTAACATTCTTTTTCTCCTCACATTAACTTGTATTTATCTCTTTGTATGCCTCAATAGAATGTAAGTTCTATGACAGCAGATTATTTTTCACTTTGTCTTTTTATCCCCTATGTCTAGCACACTGTATCTCCTTATACATGGTAAATACCTAAAAAATGGTTGAATTAAATTTAATCCAACTCCTTCTTGATATTTTATTTCTATGAATGAAATGATCATTCTTCCAGTTGCCTGGGTAAGAAACTATCAGTTTATCTTTTCTCCCTCTTTCTTTCTGTCACCTTATAAATCACCACTCACCAAATTCTCTCCATTCTTCCTTCTCTTGCATTGCATGTCCTAGAATGGGACTTTAGTCAAGCAGTCATTTCTCTTTATTTCACATATTAGGAAAGTCAGGCCTGGAAAGATTAAGTGATTGGTCTCATTGTTGGTTAAGTGGCAAAGTAGGGTTTCAACTCTAGTTCCTTGTCTCCATATGTAATATTCTTTTCATTGCACTATAAACCACCTTCCACTTTATTCATTACTATCGTCACCATTGTGTACCAGGCTCTCACGATATTATGTTTCAATTATTATAGTAGATTCCTCACAATTCTTATCCCCAATTCAGGTGAAATTATTAATTTACTCTGAAAGTGATACAGTGATTTTAGTGGGAAGGTTAATTTGTTTTTGTAAATTATCTTACTATGATATAGAAAGTTAAACTTGGTAAATAGTTGTTTAAACTATTATTCCTATTAACTGGAAAGGATGCTGTGTTTTGAAAAATGAAGTGCTAAAAAGAGAAGTAAAAGTGAAAGGAGTCCTCCTGCAGTCTGAGGAAACTGAAGCCAAGGTCCCACAGAAAAATACATGCTTTATAGAATAAGAGTTCAAATTGCCATGCTATTTCTGGGACTTAGTTTCAAAATTTATATAATGGACAGAATACTGAATCTACTGATTTCACATCATTGTTGTGGGGATATCAGTTGAAATGTGAAAACATATGAAAATACTTAGAAAAATAAAAGTTCTGGGTGAAATGAAATATATTACTTATATCAAAATGATTAAGCATATACATTGAGCAATCACCAAGAAAAGGGCCTGCATCTTGCCTCATCCTCAGTTCACTGAAACTCAGTAAGAATTCCTTCAAAAATTTATGGTGCTCTAATATATCCACAAAGGGAGTAAATGTCTTATTGAATTTAATCAACTTTGTGTCTGAGTGTAAAGGGATGAAACTCTGAGTAGGTGCACTTGGATAACCAAGCACTTAAGACTAATTACTTATTGAACAATACTCTATTAAAATGTGCTTAGAAAATGGCCCTTCCCACTATTCTGTGCTGGCTCAATACTTTGGTGTATACAGAGAATTGTAGGAGGGACTAAGGTGTGGAGTAAGACTAGCCAGGGTCACTCTTGGCGGTAGACAAAGAGAAGGGAGGTCTTGGAGATCCTGCATCCATCCAATTCACTTCTACCCCAAAAAAACAAGAATAAAGACCAAGGACTTTTGCTTATCCTGACTCTGGCTGATTCTAAGGTATCCAGAGTGCTAACATTTGCAACTCATCTCTAGATAGGCTGACAAGATTAATGGGAGAGATTCATAACATGTATCAGAACAATTATTAGTGAAATGATGTGTGTCTATTAATAGTGCCTCCAGGTGAAATGCAGAAAAAATATCATCTAAGAAAATTTCAGTCACTGCAGGATGCAGATATAAAAGAAAATTAAAGGAGAATATTTGAAAACATGCTTTTTATTATAGCTCATAAAAAGCTCAAAATACATTGTCTCACTATATGATAGCCATGTATCCTGGTTTTCACAAAGAAATACCCTGCTGTGTGCTGAAAAGATTTATTCTATAGTTTTCTATAAATTACCTTCTGTATAAAAAAAGTGATTCCTGAAATTTGTATCTAAATGTCTTTCCACTGGCTGGAAGATACATAGATATAAAAGGACAATTTCATAAGCTCACAGTATGAAGAAAAACTGTTAAAATATATCTCATTTCTCTATGAAGAAATCTATAAAGTATTTATATACCTTGACAGCTATAAATGTACATATATTTAACATAGGTTTAAGACAGGATTATATTCTTCTGATAAAACTGAACTTTGTATGAACTTCTTAAGCATTTTTCACATACTAGCCATATATTTCCTTATCCCTTTTACAAGAGCAGAAGCATTTTATCTTTTATAATTCTGTTTTAGGAAACCAATTCCTTGCCTTAGTACCAGTCTGAAAGGTATTTAGTCTGCAAGTCTGGAAAAATCCCTCATTCCCCTTAAAAAAGGAAAGTTATGAATGACTTCCTTGAAAAATAAACAGTTCAAAGTAAAACAAACTCTATCCCTGCCTGCATAGAGACAAAACAAAACAAACTTGTCCCATCCTCAAAAAAAATTTGACTTTTTTTTACTGTTTGGAAAAAAAGCAGTAAAAATATCAGGTGCTTTTCAACATTTTGAAACAAATTCCATTCAACAAATAAAAGAATTCTTCAAAGTATTACAGGACAAATCTTTCACACATAAATCTTTCACACATAAATGACATAATTTTCTTATCTATGTGTTCCTATAAATTCTGCCTTAGGAAACTGAGAATGAAGAATAGGTTTTACTATTCTCCCTCCTTACTATAACAACATAGGTTATGAAATCTATTTACCTTAATTTTAATTTAAAATATTGTTATTGTTAGTTTATATGTAAATGGGGAGTGTGGGAACAAAGGGGACAGAGAAGGGACAGAAGAAGAGAGGGAGAGGAAGAAAGAAGTAGAGTAGTAGAATAATGGAGAGGCAGGGTAAGAGAAAGAGCAGAGAGGAATAAGGGAGAGGGAAGAGGAGAGGGAGAGAGGTGGGGAAATAATAAGGCAACTCACATAGATGCCTTGCCTGTGGTCACACATCTATTAAGTGGAGTAAGGCAGATTAATCTCAAATATTCCCTGACTTCAATATAATATTGACTAAACCTTTTTCTCTCTCTCCCAATTAAGGATTGTAGGATCAAGCCTTAGGTTTCTGTGTGGATTATATCCACATCAGAAGAATGGCCATTACAGGTTTTCTTTAAAAAAATTTGTTAAAAGTAATAAACCACAAATAACAAATAATAAAAATATTGCTTGGTCATTTCTTAGATTTATACTTTATGGCTCTTTTTATGACATTGAGTGTATTTTTCCCATTATAGCTGGTTTTTTAAAGTTTCTTCTTATTCAGACAGGTTTTAAAATTAGAAATTAATGGTACTCCCTGTATGTATGTATGTATGCATATATATGTTTATGTGCATATATACAGATATATGGATATGTATGTATGTATGTGTATATATGTGTATGTATATATCTCTGTGTTTGACTGTAACCTCCTTGTGGGAGGTGGGGGGATGAAAGGGGAAAAAATAAATTAAAAAGTGTACAGCAAAGGACAAAAGAATAACCTACAAGAAAGCAAAGATGGACAGTCATGAATATAATATCTTCTATTATCATATATGTTTCTTAAAATTTATTATTACATATTTTGAATCCTCCTTGATGTTCTGTTGGGCACATGATGATGTTTTGTTTGTTTTTGTTTATTTTGTTTTTGTTCTTCTATTTGATTCTTTTCTTATTTTGTATTCAGTTTAAATAAATAAAAAATTTTAAAGTTAAAGGTAGATATTCCTTCTAGACAATTAGGCATATAAATTTAAGAAACATGTACTTATCTAGTTCAATATATACATTATCAACATTTTGGAATTTTGATAAAGTATTCCATTTAAAATACTGTCATAGTAAAAAATATTTTAAAATCTATCTGCCAAGGGAAAGTCAGGAACTATATAAGCAAGACTACAAAACACTTTCCACATTAATAAAATTAGATCTAAACAATTGGAAAAATGTCAAGTGCTCTTGGATAGGTCGAGCAAATATAATAAAGATGATTATGCTACCTAAATTAATCTATTTATTTAGTGCTATACCAAATTCCTAATAAACTATTTTAATGACCTTGAAAAATTAACAAAATTGATCTAGAAGAACAAAAAGTCAAGAATTTCAAGGAAATTAATGAAAAAAAAAAAAAGCAAATGAAGGTGGCCTACCTGTATCAGATCTAAAACTATATTATAAAGCAGCAGTCATCAAAACCATTTGGTACTGGCTAAGAAATAGACTACTTGATCACTGGAATAGGTTAGGCTCACAGGACAAAATAGTCAATAACTATAGCAATCTAGTGTTTGACAAACCCAAAGACCCCAGATTTTGGAATAAGAACTCATTATTTGACAAAAACTACTAGGAAAATTGAAAACTAGTATGGTAGAAACTAGGCAATGATCCACACCCAGTACCAATACCAAGATAAAGTCAAAGTGAGTTCATGATCTAGACATAAAGAATGATATTACAAACAAATTAGAAGAACAAAGGCTAGTTTACCTTTAAGATTTATGGAGGAGGAAGGAATTTGTGACCAAAGAAGAACTAGAGATTGTTATTGATCACAAAATAGATAATTTTGATTATATTAAGTTAAAAAGTTTTTGTACAAACAAAATTAATGCAGACAAATTAGAAGGGAAGGAATAAACTTGGAAAACATTTTTACAGTCAAAGGTTCTGCTAAAGGCCTCATTTCAAAAATATGTATATAGAATTAACTCAGATTTATAAGAATTCAAGCCATTCTCTAGTTGATAAATTGTCAAAGGATATGAACAGACAATTTCCAGATGAAGAAATTGAAACTATTTCTAGTCATATGAGTGTTCCAAATCACTATTGATCAGAGAAATGCAAATTATGACAACTCTGAGATACCACTACACACCTGTCAAAATGGCTAAAATGACAGGAAATGATAATGACCAATGTTGGAGGGGATATGGGAAGACTGAGAGACTGATACATTGTTGGTGGAACTGTGAACACATCCAACCATTCTGGAGAGCAATTTGCAACTATGCTCAAAAAGTTATCAAACTGTGCATACCCTTTGACCCAGCAGTGTTACTACCGAGCTTATATCCCAACAATATTAGAGAAGAGAAAGGGACCCACATGTGCCAAAATGTTTGTGGCAGCTCTTTTTGTAATAGCTAGAAACTGGAAACTGAGTGGATTCCCATCAATTGGAGAATGGCTGAATGATTATGGTATATGAATGCTATGGAATATTATTGTTCTAAAAGAAATGACTAGCAAGATGATTTTAAAGAGGCCTGAACAGACTTACATGAACTGATGCTGAGTGAAATAAGCAGAACCAGGAGATTACTTTACATGGCAACAACAAGACTATACTACGATCAATTCTGATGGACATGATTCTCTTCAACAATAAAATGATTCAAACCAGTTTCAATTGTTCATTGATGAAGAGAGCCATCTAAACCCAGGCAGGGGGCTGTGGGAATTGAGTGTGGAGGACAACATAGCATTTTCAGGATTTCTGTTGATATTTGCTTGCATTTTATTTTCCTTCAGGTTTTTTTTTTTCTTTCTAAATCTGATTTTTCTTTTGCAGCATAAATATGTATGCATATATTGGATTTAACATATATTGTAACATATTTGACATGTATTGGACTACCTGCCCTCTAGGGGAGGAGGTGGGGGGGAAGGAGGGGAAAATGTGGAACAGAAAGTTTTACAAGGGTCAATGTTGAAAAATTACTTAAGCATATGTTTTATAAATAAAAAGCTTTAATAAAAAATAAAGATAAAAATTAATCATAGAGATTCCTTCTAGACAATTAGGCATATAAATTTAAGAAACATGCAGTTATCTGGTTCAATATATACATTATCAACATTTTGGGATTTTGATAAAGTATTTCCATAGTAACCAAAGGAAGAGTATTCTTTGCAGATGCAAAACTTAATATTTTGTGTATGCAAGAATTACTTAATTGTGTTTCATGATCTAAGGGACAGAGAGCTAACCTTGTACTTAAGACAAGCTGGGTTCAAGTTCCACTTTTGAATATATTGCCGATTATGAATCCAGGAATTTCTTAGTGCTTTTGGACAACTCTAAAGATTAGTAATATAGATCTTTATGGTTTGTAAAACATATTACAAATACTATCTCATTTTATCCTCCTACTAATGCTGGGACCTGTGCTTATGCCTGAAATCTATTCTTATCTCCATTTTATGAATGAAGAATTGAGGCATAAACAGTTTATGTGACTAGCCAGGGTCAAAGGCCAGATTTGAACACAAATATTCCTGAATGCAAAATCACTGTTTTAACCACTACTCAATCTTCCCTCATCTGAAGATTTACTTCTAAAGAAATCATGGACCCAGTCCCTATCCCTTATATAATTTGATGAAACTTGCAAATAAATATATGTTATCCCGAAGGTTTTACCTTGATTTGAAATGTAACAAATATGTCAAGGAAAATATAAAAAAGGGAAAGAGAGAAAAAGAGATGTGGCAGGTGGAGGCAGAGGTAAACAGTGAGTACTAGACAGATAACTGTCAGTTGAATTGAGATATGCTGATAGACAGAAATAACAAAAGAATTCCCATAACTACAGATAATAATAATCCACACTTTGCCAAAGCCAATGAAATGGAGCTTAAATCAGAAAAATAGCATAGTGATGATATACTTTTAAAAAATTTAACATTGTTTTTTCCCTAAGAGTATATCATAGCTGCCTATCTCCCAGTAAATGATCTTACTCTTATGAAACAGTAGATTATGAAATAAATACAGCTTTTTTTATATTACATCTCATTATTGCAAACAAGCTGGCCTGAGAGTCATGCAAGAAAGTACATACATACATAAAGAAAGAACATAGATATGAGCACTTAAATATAAGTTAGCATGGGGAAAACAATGTGTTGAGGGCATCCATAACCAGAAAATAGAACAAACCAAAAAGGCACTGAGAAAAAGCCAGGATGAAGACCAGAGAAATAATAATAAGCAAACATCTGCCATAGAGGCTGTGCTACCATATGGAAAGGCCTTCAGGTATTTTTCTGCCTTTTTTTTTTCTTACAAAGGCTCATCCATGCTGGGTGACCCTCTGGGATTTGACATTTTAGTACTTTCTTATATATTAAAAAATCATGTAGCATGTATCTAATAAGTCTAAGCATAAGGCAATGTGTTAGGGCAGATGGAAACAAATAAGGCATGGTCTAATTTAGGCAACATGATACAGTGGAATGTATGCTGGTAGGATGTAAAGAAAAAGAACTTGGGTTAAAATCTTTTCATTTCTATGTACTACCAACATAACAGACCACTTCCTGGGTTTGAATTTCATCATCTATAAGATAAAACTATTGAAATAAATGTTCTCTAAGGTCACTTCCAATTCTAAGTCTATGATTTGTTGATAAATTCCTTATTTTTATAAGTATCTGCATTTAAATACAAGAAATCTTGGTCTACCCTGATATGAAATTTTTACTACAAAAGGACCTGTTCTTTAATAAAAATAAATTAGTATATTTTTCTGAATACCATAGTTCCAAGAAAACTTTCAATTTAAAGTCACATATTTTTCTTATTTGTGTTACAAGGGGAAGAAGAGGAGAAGGAGGAGGAAGAGAAGAAGAAAGAGGAAAGAAAGAAAGAAACAAGAAGCAGCAGTGGAAGGAAGAGAAGGAGATAGAAGAAGAGAAGGAAGAAGATGAGGAAGAAGAAGAGAAGGAAGAGAAGGAGATAGAAGAAGAGAAGGAAGAAGATGAGGAAGAAGAAGAGAAGGAAGAGATCCTATCACCAAAACAAATATTGGTCTTTATCCAAAATTTTTTTTGGTAAAATAGGAGAATACCATAAACAAATTAGGAGAGCATGAGATAGTTTATCTATCAGATCTTTGGAGAAGGAAAGAATTTATGACCAAAGAAGAATTAGAGAACATGATGAAATGCAAAAAGGACAATTTTGGTTACATTAAATTGAAAAGTTTTTTGCACAAACAAAAACAACATAAACAAGAGTAAAAGGGGAGTAGAAATGTGGGGGGAAATCTTTACAGTCAGTATTTCCAATAAGGATCTCATTTCAAAAATATATAAAGAACTATATCAAATTTATAAAGATATATCATTCCCCAACTGATAAATGGTCAAAGGATACAAACAGACCATTTTCAGATGATGATACATTTATAGTTGAATGAAAAAATGTTCTAAATCACTATTGATTAGAAAAGTACAAATTAAAACAACTCAGAGGTACTACCTCATACCTTTCAGATTGTCTAAGACGACAAGAAAAGATAATGATAAAGGTTGGATGGTGATGTGGGAAAACTGGGACACTAATTCATTGTTGATGGAATTGTGAAATGATCCAACCATTCTGGAAAGCAATCTCTAACTATGTTTAAAGGACTATAAAACTGAGCATAGCCTTTGACCCAGCAGTACTATTACTGATTCTATATCCCAAGGAAATCATAAGGAGGGAAAAGATGTGTAAAAATGTTTGTAACAGCTCTTTTTATGGTAGCAAAGAATTGGAAATTGAGTAAATACCCATCAATTAAGGAGTGGCTGAACAAGTTATGGCACATGAAGGTAATAGAATATTATTGTTCTATAAAAATAATGAACAAGCAGATTATAGAAAGGCATGGAAAGATTTACATCAACTGATGCTGAGTGAAATAATCAGAACCAGGAATATATTATACACAATAATACCAAAAATAGGTAACGATCAACTATGAAAGACTTGGTTCTTCTCAGTGGTTCAGTGATCCCAAGCAATCCCAATTGACTTTAGATAGAAAATGCCATCTGCATCTAGAAAAATAACTAAAGAGACTGAATGTAAATCAACACATGCTATATTCACTTTTTTTAAATTTCTCCCATGTTTTTTTTTCCTTTTTGCCCTAATTTTTCTCTCCCAAAATGACTCATAAAGCAATGTGTGCTAAAAATAAATAATTTTACTAAGAAAAAAAAATTTTTCTCTCAGTTGAAGGCAGATGCTCTTCATACTTTAAAAACATCAGTTGTAGTCTGTGTATCTTTCCGGGGCAGACAAAAAGTTTAGTTAAAGAAGGAAAGGGAATAAATATTTATAAAACTTCTACTCAATGCCAAGCATTTTAGAAACATTATCTCCTATGACTCTTATTTGAGCCTGTTATTATTCCCATTTTATATTTGAAAAAGGAGGCAAACAGAATTCAAGGATATGGACAGGGGTTGCTAGAGAGTTAAACGTTAAATGTCTCAGGCTAGATTTGAACTCAGACATTTTCAGGCTCAATGTTCTATTCACAGTGATATCTTGAAAATGCAGAGAAAGCTGATTGGCAATAACTTATTGATTCAATAGAATTCATTTATTAAGCACCTACTCCATGACAAGAACTCTTTTAGGTGCTAAAAATATAAGTAGAAAAATGAAACCATTCTCTCTGAAGGAGTTCATATTCTATTGGACAAAAGCAATACAAACACATATGAATTGTGGACCTCAGAAGTATGCAGATTCACATAAAGCCCCAGTTTCATCTTAGGAATGGCCCTAAGAAGGAATTTTCTCCTTTCAAACAAACAAATCCCAATCCCTTATAAAAAGAGACAATGCAACAAAGTCAAGAATCCACAAAGAAATATAAAAAAACACAGAAGCTATCAAAGGAAAAGCTGATGCTCACAAATAAAAGGAAAATAGACAAAATACTTGAATATCCTATAAACTCCATTTAGAAATGAATTTAGTGTTTTCATCAGAATTCTGTTGATTGTTTCACAAAGGGTTCCACTAAATCTCAGCAGCACTCTCCAACATATTAACATGTTCACTAATACTTTCCTAAGTCTAGACAATGAACAAATCCAGTTTTGAGTATTTTTTAAGTGAAGGAAGGTTGTTCAATTTATTATTGTTTGTAGCTTTTTATTTACAAGATATATTCATGGGTAATTTTTCAGCATTGACAATTGCAAAACCTTTTGTTCCAATTTTTCCCCTCCTTCCCTCCACCTCTTGCCGCGGATGGCAGGTTGACCAGCATATGTTAAATATGTTAAAGTAGAGTAATTATTTTTGATGTGTAAATGTTCATACTGAAAATTTGACAATCATTGATTAGAATTAGGTCCAGCAATTGGATTTCCCCCTCCCTTAATATTTTGAGAGATTTGTAGTACATAGTAGGCATTTAATAAATGTTAGGACAACATCTGACTTGACATTGCATTTGATTTTTTCTTCCTCTCCATCTCTTCTCTAAGGGAGAAAACTATAAAGTAGAAATATGTGTTTCATTATTTATTACCTTTCTTTCACTATTTCTTTCTTTCCTGAAGTCAACAATTAGTTGAAATTATTATTATTACTGGTATTGGTACTGGTAGTAGCAGCAGCAGAAGCAGCAACACTTGTAATTCAGTAATTGGATATTTTTTAAAGAACTCATTATGTACATCTGAAACTCAACTTCAAAGTCATGCTCTTTATTTATATAGGAATATTTGATCAGGTTTAACTATTGTTCAGAAAGGAAGATATTTTATATGACATCAATTAAAATGACTCTTTTGTAGAGATTTAGTCAAAATAAATCAAAAGCAATCAAAAAGGGTAAATGTGAATAATATAAAATAAGATATTGCTAAAATATGTATATGTATTCTATAAATCAAAATTTTCAAAATCAAAAGCAGAATCTATGTAAGCTAATTATACTATGTGTGCATGTATGTATGTGTATGTATATATCATACATACTCAAACAAGTGACTCTTGAATGAAAACTTTCATAGAAACAAATTGTTCTAAAAGGAAGCAAATAGATTCATCATCATCCCCCCCCTTTTTCTGTGACTATTTCCTGTATTCTGAATAGATATCACTGGGTACATAGTATCCTTGTACTGGCTTAGGTATGATAATTGCATCATATTGCTTCCTCCTAACTTCCTCTGTTAAACATAAAAAGACTTGTATCTTTTGCAGAAGGACAATTTTTGATTAAAGTAGCCAGTATTTTCAAAGAACATGAAGAGCTTGGGGAACTTGTGAAATAATCCTCATTTCTCCTTTCATATAGGAAAGACAATGATTTCCATTTGGAGTCCTTGAAAAATACTTATTTTTAGACTGCAGCAGGTGTCTGAAATATAGCTCTATTTTCCAGCTGAGTTTACTGGTTCCTTAATTTTCTTTCTTTTCTGAATTGCCATATTATTCTAAGAGAAAGACCTATCTTGTTCACTATATTTTTGACTCAAAAGTAATCAGCTGTACTATTGCATTATAAAAAGATAAAGAGGAACCGTGAATCAGTTCTCTAACAATATCAAATATAACAAGGAAATCTAAATGATAATTGGTAGAAGGAATATATGTATTTCTGGTTAATAAAAAGCAAGTCCCAAGTAACTTTTGTTTCTACTACACAGTACTCAAACTTTGAATTTTTCTTTCTTCTTTTCTTATGTACCTTTTGTATATTTTGGTATTTGGTTCCTTACATTCATGATTTACACTGAGTTTGAAAAATATACTTTGGTAATCTAAATCAGAACCCTAACAATATGTTAGCTATAAAATGAATTTATGGACCCATCCTGATTATGAGCAAGGAAAAAAACAAAACAAAACAAAACAAAAAAAAAAAAAAAAAAAAAACAACAGTCTGTAGTACTTAATTTGATTTTGATTAGGTACCAATTCTGACGTGTACCTCCAAGGCAAAAAAAAAAAAAAAAGATAGATGGGGTCTTTTAAGAAGTCTTATCCTTCTTAAAGAAGATGAGGAATAGAAAATAAAAACAGTAAGAAGTACTATTTATAAAAGTAATAAGTAAAGAAATTCCTTCCATGAATCCAGGAAAATAACTGATATTCTTGGCATTTGAAGTACCCATGAAAAAAAATATATCTTTCTGAGTAATAAGAGGATGAATTCAGACTAAAAAAATTTCCTGGCATGTAAGTGCATTCAGAAAAAAGAGGCTTTGTATACCCCATTGTGACATTCAGTAGTCCTCAGAATAACCTTTTACTTTAAACACAACTTCAGTAGAATCTTTGTAATACAATCTTTAAAAATCATTCTTGAAATGGTGTCATTATAGTGTCAATAGACAAGTTAAGAACAGAGAGTTTTATGTTTGTAAATCAATTTCTTTTTTTTAATAAAAAAATTACAACTTGAGATATTAATAAAGTTTCTAGAATTGGAAAAAAATTGGCTCCATAATTACTCTTCTATTATGCTTTACACAATTTTTTTTGTTTTAACTCACATAGATTCATTCACTATCATTTATTTAGAAATCTTAAGAGTCCAGATCTTTTTTCACTGTGTTTTGTTCACAGATGCCTGCAATTTTGCTGGAACCGTCAACTTTGGAAACTTCAATGGGTATGTATCTCACTTAGTGGCTATTCTCTCCACTGGTGTTGATGATAATTTCACAATCCTTTTTCACTGTGAAACTTTTATCCATCCTTTGCCATAAATCTTTTGTGGATGTAACCATTAAGCTACAGACCTTTTAACATTTCAGAAGTATTAATAGAACATCTTCATTCTTTTAATAAATTTTTCATCAATCCCTTTTTATATTACAGTCATTTCCCAACATTGATCTTTCTCAATTGAATTTTCTTTTCTAACAAAGAATAAGATGACATATTGACAGAATATGTTTCATTCCAACCTTCTGAGAGGGTTAATATTCAAGGTTTAAGGCGGCTCAAGCATTTAGTTTTAGTTCTAATGTTTTTAATATAATTTACCTTTATAATATTATAATCATTCTGTATACTGATTCTTCTTTACTGTATCACTTCAAAATTATCTACATTTTCTCTAAAAACTAAAAACTTTTTATAGTTTTGTAGTTTTCATTTCTATCCTTCAGAAAACTCATCTACCTACTTCTCTGGACATATTCAACTCTAGATTCAACATATTTGTTACATCAAGATATTTATCCTTTGTGGGTCTCAGTTTTCTCATCTGTGACAACTTTCTACTCAAAGGTTCTTAAACTGTGGATCACTGAAATGAGAGTTACAAAATTATGATCTATTATCAATAAATGTTTACTTGAATAGCTATGTTATATGCCTATATACCTGGTGTTGCATAAAAATCTTTGTGTGAAAAGGAGTTGTGAATAAAAAAAAATGTTTAAGAAATTCTGCTCTAGAAGACTGTGTGATCCAATGTGTTTCAACATAGAAACAAATGTGGGAACTTTATGTAGATTTTTGTGTTTTTAAGGATACATAAATCTGATATTTTCAGTCTTTCAGAACTCAGCTCCTTCTTGCTCTTATATCTTATTATGCTTTCCTCTTGACCGTGGACCTTTTCACTGGCTGACCCCTATGTCTGGAAAACTCTCCCTTCCCAGCACCCTCTATTCCCTTTTTCATCAAAAAAGGAGGCCACATGGGACTTGGAATTAGGTATATTATTCTCCATTTGGGAGAATTACTATAAAGAGGAATGTCATCATCAAGTATTGAATTTTCCAATAATTATCTTTCCATGCTTATTTAATTTAATTCTCTGATAATAATCAGACTTTTCCATCAGACCTACACTCAAAAATTATTTCATTTTGATATACACTGTTGCAAACTTGTACATATCACACATAAAAAATGACATTCACATATGTTTATGTTATTTTATTTATTTGATGCCATACCAACCAAACTATCAAAAATATTTTATAGATCTAGAAAAAATAATAACAAAACTCATCTAGAAGGTCAAGAATATCAAGGGAATTGGCTCTGTAAGGAATGACCAGCAGGAGGAATACAGAGAGGCTTGGAGAGACATATCAACTGATGCTGAGTGAAATGAACAGAACCAGAAGATCGCTGTACACTTCAATGCTGTATGAAGATGTATTCTGATGGAAGTGAATATCTTCAACATAAAGAAGATCCAACTCACTTCCAGTTGATCAATGATGGACAGAAATAACTACACCCAGAGAAGGAACACTGGGAAGTGAATGTAAATTGTTAGCACTACTGTCTATCTACCCAGGTTACTTATACCTTTGGAATCTAATACTTAATGTGCAACAAGAAAATGGTATTTACTCACATATATTGTATCTAGGTTATATTGTAACACATGTAAAATGTATGGGATTGCCTGTCATCAGGGGGAGGGAGTGGAGGGAGGGGGGATAATTTGGAAAAATGAACACAAGGGATAATATTATTTAAAAAATTACTCATGCATATATCCTGTGGGGAAAAAATTCTAAAAAAAAAAAAAAAAAAAAAAAAAAAAAGAATATCAAGGGAATTGGTGAGAAAATGCAAAGGAATGTAGTATGGCAAAATCAACTCTAAAACTGTATCATAAAGTAACAATAATCAAAACTATTTAGTACTGGCTAAGAAATAAGAGTGCTGGTTCAGTGGAATAAGTAAGGTACATAAAACAGTAATAAATTATTATAGTAATCTACTGTTTGATAAACCAAAAAATTCTAGTTTCTGAGATAAGAATTCACTATTTGATAAAAACTGCTGGGAAAACTGGAAAATAGTATGGTAGAAACTAGGCATAGATGAATGTCTCACAGCATATATCATGATAAGGTGGTATGATTTAGATACAATGGGTGACACTGTAAACAAATTAGGAGAGCAAAGAATAGTTTGTCTCTCAGATCTATAAAGAACTGAATAAGTTATAACTAAACAAAAAATAAAGAACATTATAAAATGCAAAATGGATAATATTGATTACATTAAATTAAAACGATTTTACACAGTCTAATCAGTCAAAGTTAGAAGGAAAAGGGAAAGATGGGAAACAATTTTCCAGCAAGTATTTCTGAAAAAGGCTTCATTTCTAAAATATGTAGAAAGTTAAGCAAAATTTATAACAATACAAATTATTCCCCAATTGATAAGAATATCAACAGACAATTTTTAGATGAAAAAATTAAAGCTATCTGTAATTTTATGAAAAAAAAATGCTCTCCAACATACTGATTAGAGAAATGCAAATTAAAATGATTCTGAGGTACCAATTCACACCTATCAGATTAACTAATATAACAGAAAAGGAACATGATAAATGTTGGAGAAGATGCTGAAAAATTGGGAAACTAATGCATTGTTGGTGGAGTTGTGAACTGATCGAACTATTCTGGAGAGCAAATTGGAATTATGCCCAAAGGGTATAAAATTGTACACATTCTTTGATGCAACAATACTACTACTAAGACTAGATAGCAAAACAAAAAAAATCATGAAAAAGGAAAAATGACCTATATGTACAAAAAATATTTAGAGCAACTCTTTCAGTGGTGACAAAATATTGGAAATGGAGAGCAAACTCATTAAATGGGGAATAGCTAAGCAAAGTGTGGCATATCGATAAAATGGAATACTATTGTGCTATAAGAAATATTGATCCAGTAGATTTCAGAGAAACCCAGAAAGACTTAACATGACACTGACACTGAATAAAGTGAACAAAACCAGAGAACCAGAGAAATTCTTACAGAGTCTGAATGAAAATCAAAGAATACTTTTTCATTTTTTTTTCTCATGGCTTTTCCCTTTTGGTGTTTCTTTTTTCATGACATGACTAATGTGGAAATGTGTTCACATGACTATATATGTGTAACGTGTATCAGATTGCTCAATATCATGGGGAGGAGCAACAGAAGGGAGAAAGGGAGAAAAATTTGAAACTCAAAGTTTTATAAAAATAAATGATGAAAACTATATATACAATTTGAGGAAAAATACAATTAAAAATACTATTAAGCTAAGACTTTATTGAGCTTCTGAATTAAAGAGTTCATTTACTCTTTTGTATCTAGTCATCTAATTTAATCTGTTCATTTTCCCCAATTTCTGAAGAAATGTATTTGTACGTTATCAAGCCAGATTGTATTTTGGACATGTATTTGGTGGGATAAAGATAAACTGGCACTGAGTAAAATAAGTATTACTTCTCATCCCTTCCTCCTTCATAGGAAACCAGGGAATATAACTTTTATTCTGACATCCCCAAAAGAACTGTAAACCCCCCTACTTTAAGATATGATAGACAACTCTCTTGAAGACAAACTAGAAAAGAAGAGGGAGATTTGCTCAAGCACAGTACCTCCATCAGTTTTTTACTATAAGGAATAATACCATATTTTCTTCAACTTTTTTCTTGCAGATGATTTATCATCCATGAAGAAGTATTTGTTTATTTTTCTGACACTTGACAACATTTAAAAAATTATATTTGTTTTTATTTGATTATATATTTTTCCCACATAAAGTTTATTGGATTATTTGGATGTCAATATGATAAATCATTACTCAGACATGGTACATCATTTTTAAATGTTTAACTTAAAATATTTTAATTTTATAAAATATGAAATATTCTCCTACCTGTCTGACCATTTTCAATTTCTTTTACTGGATCTTCATGTACTTGTGTTTAACTCCAAGCCATTTACATGTATCCTAGTCTCTTCTCTATTTGGACTATTAATTTGGTGATCTCAGCTTCTATGGATTCAATTATCCAATTCAATTGCCTCCTAACTTCCAACCTTCTATCTCTAAACTATCTCCTAGATATCTCAAATTGTATATCATATAGACTTATTAAACTCAGTGGGTCTAAAAATGATCTTATTACCTTTTCCATAAAACCCTCTTATCTTCCTAACTTTTACTTTCAAGAATGCCTACATTTTCTCTAATACCAGTGCTTGCAACCTTCATGTCATCAACTTTTCATTCTCTTCCTGCCCTTACACCTAATCAGTTGCTAACCCTTGATTTTACCTTAACAACATTGCATATATACATCCCCTTTTCTCCTTTGACATTACTACTTGGTTAGGCCCCTCATCACCTCATACCTTATGAATAGTACTGCAGGTTGGTCTCTCAGAAAAAAATTACCTCCCTAAACTAGGTTATTTTCCACTCCATTATCAAAATGATTTTCCAAAGTGTGTGTCTGACTATACCTATAATCAATCAACTTAATTGGTTCCTTCTTCCTTCTGGAATAAAATATAAAATCTTCTGTTTAGCATTCAAAGATTTTCTAACCTTTCCATTCTTCTTATGCCTTACTCCCTCTGTTGTATTTTATAATTTAGTGACACTGACCCTCTTGTATTCCTCACACAAGACATTATCTTTGACCTCTGGATATTTTCACCAGCTTTGCCCTAAATTGCTATTATTGTATGACTTCCTGTAACATTATTCAGTAGTATGTGAAAAGTTGGGGATAAACCAGGATTGAAATTTGGCAAAGAATTATTGGTGATTGCACAAAGGTGTAAGGGATTTGAGAGTTGAGGATCATGTATAATTTGACTTGTTAACTAGAGGGCCATGACTAGAAAATGAACAAAATAATACCAAAACAAAATAATGATGCAGGAGAACAGAGAAGGTTAATAAAGTCACTACACATTGACAATAGTATTAACAGTAGTTTTATTAAGTGCCAATTTTATAATCTTCCTTTCCATTTGCATTGACTTGGTTTTTGTTTAGTTATATCAGTCTAAGATATTGTAACAACTTCCTAAATGACCCCATTTTTTCAATCTCTCTTCTAATTCTTCCTTCACTCTGGTATTCAAGTATTATTCCGATATTCTGACCTTATTTACCATGGAACTCACTTGATCATAAACTTTCAGCAATTCTTCATGGCCAATTAAAATATAAAATAGCATTGAAAAATTTTCACATCTAACTTCAAACTAAGATTTTTCATAGTATTACTTTTTGTGTCCCAAATTTGATTCCCTGCTCCTATCTTGAAATTTTATTCTGCTATTTTTCACCTTTTTGCCTTTTTTGTATATCTCCAACATCTGCCATAGATTCTACTCTTCCCTTCTTTAATTAGCTACAGCTGCACAAAAGGTCTTCCTGGGCTTCTAAGGTGTTTTCTTGCCTCAGGTAAATGTCTGCCCTGAAAAATGTTTGTTCTTACAATATCTTCAAAGCAAATATGCCATAATCAAAGTTAATGTTAAGGGGTTAAATGGAACTGAGGTGCTAAAAACTGTCTCCTAAAAATGAAAAGAACAAGATCCATGGAAACTGGAGCTCCTGGTTGTAAAGAAGATACATTTCTACCTTCCTTAAGATACTGTAGTTTCCTGAGGGTTCAGATATAGCAATTTGGCTCTGGGAAAGTGAGCCAGTGTATATTTGCTTTAAAAATAACTTCATTTGAGCCTTATCTTGTAAAATCTACTTTACACTTGAAGAAAATGTGCCTCAATCATATTTACAAATTATACAGTTACAAAATATTAAAAGTGATATTCTAAGTGAGATTTTCCTGAACCCAGGTTCAACATTCTTATACAAAGATAACACAAAAATATATGTGTATGGTGTGTGTATATATATATATATATATATATATATATATATATATATATATATATTATAGTATTTATAGCAATACAACATACTAATACATGTTTGTGCATATATGCATATGTCCATGTATAATGTCATATACACATAATTAAACCTGATGTGCTGCTGCTACCTACTTAAACTTAGCAACATTTTTTTTTTTTTATTATTGAGCTCTTTTTATATACCATTAAGAAAAAAATTAGGCTAATGAAGAAAACAGAAGGTATTTCCTTTGCACACATTGCCACATTATGAAATTAAAGATTATAAATAAGATTTAAAGCCAGAAAGGATAATTTATAGATAAAGAAACTGAGGTTCAAAGAGATTAAGTGAATACCTTAATATTACCCCTGTAGTATGCAACAGAGATGTGCTGCAAACAGGTCTTTTGGTTCCAAATCCAATGTTTTGTTTTTTTCTCCTTTATTGCATGTGGCTGATTCAATTCACATGTCTTTTTTTTTTTTTTTTTTTTTTTTTTTAGTTTTTTTAGTTTTATAAATGTAGCCATTATATTCTTGTCCAGCTTTTGTATTTTTCCTTTTTTTCTTTTCTAACTCAGAAGAGGATAACATTAGCTTTATGAAAAAAAAACTGATATATTCTAAGAATCATTCATGATATAGTTTTAAGTAGAAGGAGGAAGCAATGGAGACCCATTTTTTGTGTTACTCATTCCTTGGAGTATATTTTCATTTTCTTATGACTATAGTAACTTCTCTGATAATTGAACTGAGAGGTTCAGTAATAGGTTCTAAAATGCTGCACATTTTTGAAGGAAACTTTCAGATATAACTTCTTTACTTCGAAGCAAATATACTAGCCCATGGTGAGGTACAAAAATGAACACAATTTAGTAGCGAATGTTGCTGAGGGACTAAACTATCAGAAAAAGTAAATAGGGGATATTATTTTTAAATGGTCTGCCTTAGCTGTTCTAAAAGTGTAGAAAATATTTTAAAGGAATATAACAATATTTTTCAAAAACAAGATTTTTAAGGTATATTGTGGGGTTTCTAAGTTTGTACATAAAATGTTGTTATAATAACACTTTTTCATGATTTTGTGAGGAAATTCTGTGGGTTGGGCTTGCACTCAAAAGAACTAAAAGAAAGAGGAAAATGTTCTTAATGCACATAAATATTTATAGTTGCTGTTTTGGTAGTGACAAAAATAAAAATAAAATGGATAAATCAATTGATTGAATAATCATTGATTAATTTTGGTTATATTAATGTGAACCAATATGATTATGTTTATAAGAAATTAAGAAGTAGATAATGTAAATAAGACAGTTATATGTAAACTGATAGGGAGTGAAGTAAGCAGGAGAAAAACAATTTATAACATTCATACTTTTAAAATGAATAATTTGGAGAACTTATAAACTGATTTATAAAATCAATATGAAACAACTTATACAATAATAAGCACAAAAAATAAATAATTTGAAAATTACAAGAAACATTTATGATTTTAGAATATAGGTGATGAAACATTTTATTTATGACTCTGTTATGAGGTGATGGATTCAGGGTACAGAATGCAATACAAACACTGGAAGAATTATTTTTTACTCGACTATGTATGTGTTACAAGAGATGTGTTCCCTTGCTTCCTCCTAGGTGATTGGAGGGAAAAGAAGGAGAGAAAATAGATTAAAGTTCATTAAAAAAAAGAGAGAGAGATGCGTGTATTCGTGTGTCTGCAGGAGGAGTGCTGTAGATAAGAAAAAACGTGTGCATGTTCAAATAAGGTCATATATTAAACATTTTACTTAAATGTTTTACTACAAGAAAATTTTCATGAAATGGGAGCATTATGAAAAAAATTAATAAAACTTTTAAAAAATGTACTTTGCTTACAATAACCACATGAAGGAATTATTGTAAGCACTATTTCCATTTTACAGATGAAGAAACAAAGTCAGGAAGATTATGTCTTACCTACCCTGAAATAGCTAGTAAGGGACAGAGCCAATACTTGAATACATGGCATTCAACCAGAGCTATATCCTATAGGAAATAGTGTTAGGATTGGGGCAAGAAATAAAAACTAATTATGAGCTAACCAATACAATCCAGACCCTCAACTAAGGGCAATGTATTGGTATGATACAGAGATCCTAAGGTACCAGGATGAAAATCTCCTGGATGGACTGATTCAGTGATAGGAGAAGGCAGGTAGCATCCTATTTTAACTAAAAATCCTCTTAACCGTACATTAAGCTCTAATGTTTCTTCTATTCAGATGAGAACCTCTGAGTTCTTCCTAAAAATTTATAAATGTGTTACCCTGGCATTAAATCTCTGCTTCCCTGCCCTTCTTATATAGGGGCACATACATATATAATATTTTTTTTTGATTCTCAATTTGTTATTTATACTACTCTATTCAAATTTAATATTTTCTCTTCTGTTTATTTCTTATAAAAATAGTTTTGTTTTTTCTAGAAAATAAAGGATATTTTTACTTGCCTTTCATTTTAGAGTTTTTTATAGTCAAAATAACTCCTCCTGAGTTCTAGATGGATTTAGCTTAGAACTTCAAATTACTTGGTATTACAAGTAATTGCAATTTTTTCTCTGGATAGTTAGACACAGGGGCATATAGACAGAGAATGACAGACATACATGCTAAATTTTATATTTACATAATATTTATGTATATTTTCTAATTTGATTTTCAAAATAATCCAGTGAAATATAGTAAATAGAATAAATATTGCTAGTCCACTTTTACAGATGAAAAAAAATGAACTTGTAGGATCTTTCCTAACATAATAATATATGTATATATGGATAGATATAATAAACATGAATATTAACCTATATCTTCTGAATCCAAATTTAGTCCTTTTTATTCTTAACCAGACTGCCTCTCACTTAAAAGCAAAATAAAATATAGAAATATTCAGCATTAAGACAAAAATATTAGAAATACTAAATAATTGATAAAATAGATCTCTGTATTATCCCTCCTTACTTTTCAAAACTATTCCATATAAAAGAATTCATAGAAATATTTATACATGAATCATCAATACAGCTTAAATTTGACATGACAGGGACAGCTAGTTGGTGTAGTAGATAGACTTCAGCCCTGAAGTCAGGAGGACCTGAGTTCAAATCTGGCCTTAGTCACTTATGACTTCATGGCTATGTGACCCTGGGCAAGTTACTTAACCCCAGTTTGCCTCTGTTAAAAAAACAAACAAACAAAAAAAGAAAAAACAACTTGACATGACAAATCATGTCATCATTCCATTAAACAAATATTCATCTGTGGAAGTAATTATTTAAGGTCAATCTTTTTCTACATTCCTATATGTACATATGATAAGAAAAATTATAACATAAAGGCTAAGTGCTACATCACATATCATTTAAACATTATTCAATCTCCCTGAAAAATTTTAGAAGTAAAGAAATTAAATTGAGTTTGAAGCAAAGTAAACATAGTATATTCTATTATTCTACTGAAATATTTTAAAAACAAATTCCAATTATAATATATATGTATATTACATATATATATATATAATATAAATATGATATAAAACCAGAAGGATTATATAGTGGAATTCATTTTTTAATGGAACAGCTTATATTATTTCTGTACTCTGTAGTGTGAAAATAATTGAAATATTCAAAAAATGATGGAAGAATGTATGCCCCAGGGAAAAATAATTTAAGTTTTTCTGTTGAAACTGCTGGGAAAAGACCAATATCTTATTAAAACTGAAAACATGCTGCTCATTTCTTTTGTGAACTGTAGGGAATTTCAGAACATTGTAGTAAGTAATTATTTATATATCCAAGTGGATTTTGACATTCACTGTTAAAATTGTCATTAGAATTTAAAAGATATTCAAAATTGAAGCAAAATTATGGAAGACTAAATTATGTCACGGTGAGATGACAGATCACATATATTAAAAGAAAAAAGTGTCACCTCATAAATTCATCCTCTTACAAAAACAAGCAAAGGATCAGTTTTTATCTAAAATTCATTAGGACCAAAATGCTCAGAATTTTGTTTCCTGCTATATTCCACCAAAGGTAAAATGAAGAAATGTAGGCACACAAAGGTTATAAATAACATGTATATAATAAAACCTTATCATTATTATTGTTGCACACACATATCCAGAAATGTCAAGTACATGTCAATGTACACATTTATGATTATAATTTATGTTTATGTGCAGCAAGATAAACTTTGTTTCCTATGAAATATCTTTTCTTTGAATAGTTGCAAACTGTCTTTCAATATAAAATTTTTAAAAATCTTTGTATTCTTGCATGAAAATGTCTTTAAATATTATATATCAACATTCACAATAAGAGTTTATATGCATATAGTGGCATAAGATTTGAAAATCACTTTACATATATTATTTATATTGCACTTTATTATTCATTGAATGATAGGATTCAAAAGTAGAGGAACATTATAGATTACCCAATCCTTTACTGTCCTACATAATAAATAAAGAAACTTCATAGAAGTTTCAAGTTATACCAAACTATACAGATAATAAGTTGCAAAATCCAGATTTTAATTTTGAATCCATATCCTTTCTATTACATCATCCTACTGTTATTGATATGAGCAGCTCTCAGTAATGATTCCTCTTCAATTTTTTTTTAGTTTTCCATTCACAATTCCATTTGATTTCTTTCTGTTTGGTGAAACAGCTTAATGGCTACAAAGCCAATGTCCTTTTCAAGAACATCCTCATCTGTAGATTAGTGAAAAATATCAGATTCCCAAAGTAGTATTTCAACTGTGTCTACCCAATGCATGTGATAAATCTTTGGAGAATTAAAATCTGATCAATTCTAAATTTTATAAAAAGACAACAACCAATTTGACTGATATTTTCACTGAACTAACCAGTTGTTTGGGTGATTTATACTTATAAAAATGTTTCTAACTAATTAGATTCTCATAAGCCAAAAGAGAAATATAGGACCCAACATCAAGTCATCATCCTTTGTAGAATTCATTACATAATACTCTGTAAGTCCAAAGACAACAAATACTATTTAATAATGATAATGACTTAAAACATGAACAATTACTAATGATCATGTCTCATGGATTGAAATGGTCAGAATTCTGATTCAGAGTTTGTGTATTTGCTTGTTTCTCAAAAACACTTAAGAAATATAACCACAATCCATCTTACTTTGTCATCCAGAAAGAAATCTGAATGTACTCCATGTTCTAATATTTTAATAAAATGATAAATCATTGTGGTTTTTTTTTTTTGTTTTTTTGTTTTTTAGCTTTACCTGAAACTGTATGATCCTTAAGGTCTCTCGTTATTTTTATTCTTGCATGAGGAAAGATGTACTGTGTAGGCTTCCCATTCATCTGAAGAATATAAAACATACATATTACAAAATACATAATCCATTTAGGCAATACTTTAACTGTATACATGGGTGTATATGTTTGTTTTCCTAGTTAATTTTATAACATCTTTCAAAAGTCAGTGGAAAACATAATAAAAGGTTTGAGTCACTGCTTTGCAAATTACTCACACGATAGTAGAATTTTTAATATAATAATATTTTGATTTTAACACATAACTTTTCCTTTATAATTCTAATCTAGCTCCCTTAAATAACACATAATTGTTGTTGATGAATGTATTTTTTTCTGAGATTACTTTAGTTTATAACTGACAATAAAAAGCCTATCCCTAAACAACAATTAGCAAAATAGTAACAGTAAGTGATTTGACAGAAGAAATTATTGTAAAAATTTTACTTGTCTACTTTTGGTCTGGAAAAATGAGAAAATGAGATATTCAAGTAAATTTTCTTTTTTCCAAGTCAGAAGGTAGGACAAATTGGGCTTTTGCTACTACCAGTCTACTACTAAGTATATTCAGATGATTCCCTAAACTTTATTATCCATACTGACTTCTTTTTTGTGTTCTACATCAGCATATCAGGTCTAGATGAAACAAATCAACTAGTGGTAATTTTCATTTTCACAGTTAGGATACAAAAAAAAAAAAAAAACAAAAACAAAAACAAAAAAAAACTTCTTAAGTACCATATCAGAAAGTTACAATTAGACATCATTGTGTTAGAAATAGGGCTATAGTTCTTAGCAAACTGAGAGATCAATGAGTCAACACAATGCCATGGTCCCCAAAAGAAGTGAATATAAATTTTGGGCTGCAAAAAAGAGGCTCCGAACCAGAACTTTATGGTTTCAAATTACATTCTGCTCTTAATGGTACTATCTTGGAAGAAAATTGATGTCAGAAATTTCTAGAGAATTACAAGTAGGATGGCTAAAGGCTTAGAATTTGTCACATAAGGAACTTTCTAAGGCAGTGGGGATGGTTAGCCTGCAATAGAGAACTCTGGCAGAGGAGAATAATATTTGAAGATATAGAAAAGGAATTGAATTTAATTTTATTGATACCAAAGAACTGGACCAGAATGGGCAGAATGTTCAGAGAGACAAATCACAATTTAATGAAAAGTGAAATAGGCTACCTTAAAAACAAAGGGCTTTTCTTTTGGCATTTTCAAATAAAGATGGAATAACAATCATATTGTAGTGAAGATGTTGTTTTTGGCATGACTTAGATGACATGACTACTGGGATCTCTATGCTTTTGTGAAATCCTGTGAATTTTACTGGTCACCTCTTTGTGAATGAGCTACTTGTTCCTTAAGATCAGTGTGTCCTGAACTGAGCTGATTATTTTTTCAGTTATCTCCTACTCTTCTTTTTCTTGTGTCCTAAATCTAATTCATTATCAAGTCATATCACTATCACTCCAAAAATGTTGCAAAATCTATTCTTTTTACTGTCACAGTGACAGTAAAGACTTTCATTATACCCAATCTGTATCATTACAATAGACGCCTAAGTCTTGTGTTCAATCTTCTCACCTATTCTTTATATCACTTCAAGAATGTAGCTAATACAAAGATATTATTTCATCTGTCCATTAAAAAAATTCTTTGTCATAAACATTTTTGGTTTAGTAGTGTTCCAGGGCTTATTGTTCAGTTTGTGTCCAAATGTTTGTGAGCACACTTGGGGTTTTCTTAGCAAAGATATTGAAGTGATTTGTCATTTCCTTTGCCAGCTCTGAGGAAACTGAGGCAGAATTAAGTGGCTTGCTTAAGGTTGTACAGCTAGTATCTAAAATCAGATTTGAATTTATGAAGTCTTCCTAACTCTAGATTCAGCCTTCTATCAACTGTGCTACCTAGCTGCCCCACAGATCAGAACCCAATAGAATTAATTGCAACTTTGAAGATAAATTGAAATTTTTTGAGATCCAAGCTATCTACAGAGAAATTTTCTATGTAGATTTTACACAAGATATATTTTCTTGATAGTGGTAAATAGCTTATGTGAATCTCTATCTGCTTGATATTAACAATAAGATAATTACTGATGCCAATAACACATGTAACACTGATAATAGATCACAAGTCTGTAATGGAAGTAGCAATCTCAGAAGAGCTGATTAAATTCCAGCTTCAACTGTAGATCACGACCCTATGTGGGGTCCAAAACTGAAATGGGAGTCACAAAATTATGATTTATTGTCAGTAAATGTTTGATTTATACACCTATTTTATATTGCTATATATCTGGGTTCTTGGGTGAAAAAGGGTTATGAGTAGAAAAAGTTTAAGAAGGTCTGGTCTAGATAACTGTTTAAGTTTATCTATGAAAAAACTGAAGGCCAAATGGGATTAAAACAGCCTTGGGGGCAGGTAGGTAGTGCAATGGATAGAGCACCTGAAGTCAGGAGAACCTGAGTTCAAATCTGATCTCAGACACTTAACACTTCCCTAGCTATATGATCCTGAACAAGTCACTTAACCCCAATTGCCTCAGAAAAATAACAAAAATAAAAACAAAAAAAAAACAAAAAATAAACAAACAAACAAAACCAGCCACCTTCTCTCTTCAGAGCCAGAGTTCTTTTCTAGGCTTTTAGAGGAGAGTTTGAATTTTATTCCTCTCATTCAAATATTAAAAACAATGACAGGTAATTCATACTTTTGTATAATTTTAAATATGATGGTAAATATCTGCTGCAGAAAATAATCTTCAAAATCCTCCTAGTTTTCTTCTGATATTTTCATTAAAAATGCCATCAAAACATGCTTAAACTATTTTGATAGTTCTTAAAGAACTTCGTCAGATTTCTTAGAGAAGAGAAAGTTTAATCTTTCTCCTCTTCCCTCCTGAAATCCCCCTACAACTTGAACCAAAGAAAACTGCCTATTTTCAGCTACCTTATTTTTTTGTTGGTAAAAGTATCATCTATAATCTTCTCTGTTATTTTGTGATCATTCTGTGTTTGAGATATCTTTTTTTAAAAAATCAGTCCCTGATTCTCATTAAAGCAATTTAATTTCAGCACATTCAGATTTTGCATTCTTCCTAAATTCATCTTCTTAGGTGATATTGTCACTTCTTCATGTAGTTCATTGGGTACTCAGGTGGCAAATAGGATGTTTCCATTATTGTCACTAATAAGCACCAGTGATCACTACTGAGTATAACTACTGCCATATACTAGATTTCATATTGTTGTATTCCTTGTGGAATCTTCTATAAACACTCTTAAGATGATGACCTGGCTTTGCTGAATTGAGTACCAATTTCTCAGATAGTTCACTTTATCTTCAATTATTCTTTATTGTCTGCTTGTAGTTTTCCATCATCTGTTATATATTAAAAATGAGCTTACAATGGTATTGCTTGTCTCATGTGTCTCTTCTTGTGGAGAGGATTAAGCATTTTATAATTGTAGTAAATTTTAGATATTTTCTCTTTGTTCTATTGATTTCTGCATGTTCAATTTTTTAAAAAATCCTAACTTTTGTCTATTTTACCTTTTTTTAAGTTGAAAGTTTATTTAAAATTTAATTAAATTTCACTGTTATATTTTGCAATATCTAAAAGCATCAGATTACATCTTTTAAAAAGTTTTATTGAAATCTTTTGTTTTTATACCACAACCATTTTCAAATATAGCCCTCTATTTCTATCTAGTATCTTTGTTTTGTTACAAACAGTCAAAAAAAAAAACAGTTAAGCAAAATCAACCAAAATAGAGATTATATCTTAAAAAAGCACAACCCTTCCATATTCACAGTGCCATATCTTACTAGAGAGAAAAGAATGGAAGGAAAAATAGGAAGAAAAAGAAAGATAAAAGAAGGGAGAGAGAGAGAAGATATATATTTTTAAACTTTTCCAGGGTCAAGTTTTGTCATTAAAATTATGCACGATTTAAATTTTTTATTGTTTTTATAATTTATATTGTTATTGTCATGTATATTTTTCTACCAAGTTATTTCATTATTAATTCATGTAAGTCTCAAGTTTCATTGAATTTGTCAACTCATCATTTCTTATGGTTTATGATCTTACTTTTGAAAGTATCTATAGGCAGCAGACAATTACTCTAGTTAATCTTTTTCATTTTGTTTTTAATCTCAAATCATATTTTTCAATATAATTTGTATTATCCTTTCCTTGACTCATTTTCACAGGAAAATCATTATGTTTCCTTGCTTATGATGGCTTAATTTCAATATTTGTGTCAAGCTCTTCATCAAATTTCTCCGCTTTATCCTCTATAATGCATGTTGGGACATAAACTATAATTATCTTTCCAGTACTAGGTAAACTTATATTTATCATGATCACTGCAAGACAAGATGACCCATGAATTGATCTACTTACTTTGCTAACTACTAAACATAAAGTAAAACCAGCTCTATTTTTTTTTCTTCCCTCAAAAATAGCTTATGAGTCACCCATACATTTGGTTTCTTTATGCCTTCTTATTTAACTTATAGTAAAACATCATAGTGAATCTATCATTATGTGTGTGATTCATTTTTACCAGTTTTATACAACAATTGGTATTGGACAATAATCCTAAGTGAACAGGACTAAATTAATGATTTTAGTAAAGACTTATACAACTGAATCTACATAGTGCTTTAAGACTTACAAAAACACTTTTCTTATTTTTTTCTAATATGGTAGCCACAACAAATCTGTAATTAATTGCTGCTATTATCTCACTTAATAGATGGGCGAAACTGGATGAGATGAATTTAAGATGTCTTGCCTACTATGGTCACAATACCAGTAAGATGATTTAAAATTCCGTTATTCCTGATTCCAAACAATATTTTATTTTTCTGCACAATACTGACTAGCAGGCTCCTTAGTGTAAGAACTGTGTAATTCTTGTTATCTTTTATTATATATCTATTTTGACATAATGGTTCTGATATTGTCAATGGGCTATCACATAATATATTCAAAAAGCTGTTTTTAATAGTGTTATCCACCATAGCTTAGAATTAGAAACCAATGAAGCTATTGTGATAACTGTATAATTTCAATTCTCATTTCTGAGACTTGACTATAAGAACTAACTGATTATGCCATCTCTGTTTCTATTTGGCTATATGAGTTACCAAAACAAAACCAAATACAGGTAATTTAAATAATGTGAACTTCTGTATAATATGTGACAGAGCTTTGTACTCTTAACAGTTTACTGGAATAGAAAGAAAATTGGATGTAGCTCTTATTTTAAAATATTTGTGAATAAAAACAGGTATCTTTAAATATTTGGGGGCTTTCCCATTAGAATGATTTGCATTTTAAAAATAACTACTACAATTGTATTTTACTATTAAGTGAATAGACATTTTATAACTGGTCAATAAAAATTAAGATTGTGAATGCCAAATATGTACAATATGATCAAGAGGAAGTACAATTCAATTAGGATTAGTAGCTCAGGATTGTGAATACCACTGATACCATTATGATATTGAAGGGCACAGAAAATAATTTTGTAAACTAGATACGTAAGGTGGAGGGAAATTAAATAATTTGACCAAGATCCTCTATACAAGGGAAGTATTTAATAGATTAAAAAAAAAAAAAAGAATGAAATTAAGGATGATATTGTGTTTTTCTCTCTTGTACAGGATAGTTAACAGTTTTGTTTTTTTTTTTAAACTATGTTAGTTTAAAGGAATACTACTAATGAAAAATATATTGTACCCCCTTATATTTATCCCTTATTAATTTTTTTAAAAACATTTCCAGGAGAATCTAAAGAATTAAATTCCTCTCATATATTATATTCTCTTTTTGTGGAAATTTATTTAATGATTTTCCAATACAAGATCTATTTTAATGGCATTATTAAATTGCAAACAAGTTACATTTTTTCTAAAAACTATAAAAAATTATTTATTTAGTGGAGCACAATTTTATATGCATAGAGGAATATCAAGTATGTTCTTAAGATTGACGTCATTAAAAATGCTAAATTCACATTTATTAATAAAGCCTAATACTTATATGTTTTAAGGTTTGTAAAAACTTTATTTAAACAAACTCAATTGACTCCTAAAACTCATTGAAATATGTTATTTTTATTAACATTTTTCAAATAAGGAGACTGATTTAACTGTTTTCAGTTAAATGACTGACTCAGGTTCAAAAATCAATCAAGTATCTGAGAACTCTGCTCTTGACTCCAAGTTCAACATTCTATCTACTGTGTTTCATTTTTGCTTTACTAAGAATGATAAAGTTATATATGCAAAGGGAGATAGATCTATATAACTCATGGTAAAATGAAATCATAACCCTTTCCCACTTTATGTTATGTGGGTGAATTAATTAGTTTTTCTGCAAAAAATAATGTAATAATATATGCAAATATCAATATTGTCTACGTAGGTTAATGTGATATTTACATTATTAGGGTGTTTAATTATTTTTCCTGTTTTTTTTTTCCAGTGTTTTGATTCTCTAGACAGAGAAGTAAAGGATTTAGGGAAGAGACAATATGCAAAACAAAACAAAACAAAACAAAACATGAATTTTATTACTGAATAATTTTTTAGAATTAAGAAAATCATGAGGATGAACTAATATTGACAAATACATCATTCCATTTGTCATTACATGCAAAGTGAATTGAATTTAAATGTGTTTTGATTCATGTGTTTAGACTGAGTTGAGCTTTATTTCTTAACTTTTGGCATAAAAGAATAAAAAAGAAATAAGGTATGCAAAGATACTGTATAGTTTACAAATAAAAAGAATTAGAAAAATGGGGTCAGAAAGAGTTAGATGTGATTGAAAAACAAAGAATAAATAACACTGGTAAAGAGTGAGTAGATGAATGAAAATGAACTTTGTTTATACTTTTGTTAAAATAAATGTTAAAAAAGGATTATGATCAAAATAAAGCAAAAATTTAAAGTAATCCATTTTTAACTATCACATCTTGCTTTTCTTTATATTGTCTGTCTGAAATGAATCTGGATTTGGAGATCATCTTAATTTAAAGTTATTATTGGATAATGAAATTATGCAAGGAGCCATTTTCAAGGTAAACAGAAAATCAAGACAAACTTTTTTTTCTAATTGTTATAAAAAATTAACTCAATGAAATAATCTAGTATTGAAATTCTAGAAAGATATTTACTTATTAAATCTAATATATTATGGATATATTGTCTTGCAAAGCATTTTGATGCAACTGTCATTATCAATTGCAACTAGATCACTTTAATTTGGACATGTCATTACTTTTTACTAGAATTGCAGAAGGTTAAATTGTGATTTCATTAGTATAAATTAATTTTGATTTAAGAAAATTGAGAGTATTTAAGGTAGAATTTGACTTTTAAAAATTATTTTAAAGTGATAATTTGATGAAGTACTTACTTGTTCTTGATGTTGGCTGAGTGGTCTTGAATGAATCAGTCTTTCTGGCAGTTTCCGGTCAAGACCATGTCCATTTTCTAACCGAGTTTCCCTGGGCTTATCAAACCAATCTGTTTCCTCACGACGTAGGTGATAGGCTTTGGAAACCAAGGAAATGTCAAATGTTCCAATCCAGATGAACAGAGTAGAAGAAAGGGCAAAAATGATCCATAATGCAAACATGCATTTTGAAAATTGCTCATGCAGTTAAAATACAATTTTCAATGAAAGCAAGATACGTTTTTCAAAATACCACCACCAATTAACAAAATCCATTAAAATAGTATATTTCTATGGAATAATACAATATGAGAGCACCATGTAAAAATTTATGGAATAATATTTAAAGGTTCCTGTCAGAGAATTTTGGACATGGAGAAAATCTTAAGAGAACATTTTAAATGTTTGGTTCAATGCAGTGATGGTTAATATCTGTTAGAATACATTTCTAAAATAGAAATTAAAAATATAAAATAAACTAATCATGAGTTAATTTTTCCTTCTCAAAGTATTATAGAAAAGCTTTAAATTAATTTTATTATCAACATAAGATTCTCACTAATTCTACAATGTGGAGGAGGAAGCTATATTACCGCCTTTTCAGTCATTTATTAGAATTTTATAAAAGTAAATTCAATTAATTATATTTTTATGCTTGTCTTTATAATGTCAATTTAGAGTTCCAATTGTTTGTGTGTATTTTTAAATTATTAGTAAATGTGATAAATAGACATTTTTGTATTGTATACATTTTTTTAATCATATAAACATAGCTCATTTTCAGGTGTTCCTGTGTGATTTTGATAAATATGCATATTGTCAGAACAAACCTTAGGGAAGAAAAAAAGATGCATGTGTAGGAGGAATGAGGGTCTTATTTGATAAATCCCCTGTAATTATACTTATTAAATATCTTTGCTTCCCAAATAATTTAACTACCAAAATTAGTTTATTCTGTATTATGACTTTAATACTTCTAGTGTAAAGCAGATTCCAATACTTCCTTATATGTAGTCCAAATGGTATATATCACACTAAACTATACATTAGTGAAGTATTATTCTTAGAGATGCTATCTATTATGCTCCCTAAAGCTGGAAAAAGCAGGCCAATAATATTTACATTCTGTTATTTTCTCTCACAAATTAAATGGTCAATTCTTAAGTCACTGAGAAATCCATGAAATTTTGATTTCTCTTGTTTTGTTTTAACTTGACATTAATATAGCTAATTAAATCTGTGAGATATTGATCAATTTAATAGTTTTTAAAAATGCTTTCAAACCAATAATTTTACTAAATTAACTGGGATATTTAACTGGTCCCCTTATGAAAAATATCAAGAACATAAAGAAAAATTGATAATTAAATATTGTTTGATGAAAATTAAAAAAAAAAAAGTCATGGAGAGTGAAAAACAAAAGAGAACAAAACAATAATTGTTATATGATGAGGTCCCAGACAAAGTCAGAAGTCTACATGGCACCCTACCTGCTGCCCCCCAAAAGAATGGATTTTATTAATTCACTAGGACAACTGGTCAGTTCATTAAGGGAAAAATCAGTCATACCCTGTATAGGTATTATGTTGGCAAAAACAGTACATGGATTGATTATTAAATTAATTTTTGTATAGTGTGATGCTATTTTCAGTGGAAACATTTACATTTTAGTGTATTGAACTTTCAAAAGGCAAGATATTTATATCTGTAATTTTCAAAAGTTCTGTTTAGTTGTTTATTAATTTTATTATGCACACTGAAGATATAGAATGTAAATATATTGAAACAACTCATTTAAGGTAATATGAGTATACATACAATATTTTAAAAAGTTTTTTCTTAGTTTAGAGAAACTTTCAGAGCTATTTTTGTCTCATAATTTTTTAATTGTTTCAGTTCCATAAAAATAAATTCCTGCTTTAGTTATTCATTTAATCTCAAAAATGTTTAATTTCAAAAGATGCCCCAGATATAAATGAAAAAAAACCCATAAAAAATAATTCACTAAATGAGCACAATTAAGCTAATTGTATCTTGAACTAAAACTTTAAAGAACTTGGAAACTATATCATTTCCTTAAATAAGCAAAAATCCATGAAATGGTATAAGATAGGGGCTAAGATATGTAAATGACATATTGTATTAAACATAAAATAATCTATGATGATATATTGAATACTTTTGCAAGCAGAGAACTTATCAAGTGAAATTATGCACCAACATTTCTATTTTTATAAAATTATTTTGAGTTTTGGCTTGATTCTCTTGAGTCTTTAGAGTAAGATAACATGTCCTTTGGGTCCAAAATCAGGCAAAAATGATGTTATTTCCAAAGGGTAAATAATAGATAGAAAAGATAAATTCTCATGTAAATTCTCAGAAAACTTTCTTTTTGTGAATTTACATCAATGCAATCTTTGTTCTAATGCTCAATATATTACAATATTCATTAAAAATTGTCAATGATCCTTTTCTCCTCATTCTTCTGTGACATCTTATATTTTAAACTAAAGTTCCTCCTTTGCTTTTTGTGACATAATTATTCTTATTCTTTTCCTGGTCTATAGTTCTTCCTTTAGTGCCTCATTTTTTTGTTCCCCTTTATAAAATACTCCAAAATCTCAGTCTTTGAGTTTCTATTTTTCTTCTTTTCTTCATATTCTTGGACATTGTTTCTTATAGTATCAGTATAGTATCTTATATAATAGTATCAGTATTTCTTGCTAATTCTCAATTTGTCCATCCCTCTTGCCTCAAAATTTCAATTAAGGTCTAGAATTACATTTCCTACTATATATAAGACATCTTCATTAGAGTTCTTTAGTACCTTGAGTTTTACAAAGGAGATTTAAAGTTCCTTGACCCCCCCAGAAATCTTGAACACAGACTAAGACCCAGTTCCATTTAAGAAGTTTTGATTGCAAAAACACAACTATGTCAACATTCCATTTGGAATGTCAGGGTGGCCTAACTTCTAATTTCTTCTGGTAATAAGAGACTTGTTTATTCCCTCTCATGCTACCATTAATATACTCTTCTCCTCTCATCTAATATGATTCCTTCAAAATCTGTTATCATCAATTTGCCTCTATTTCAAAACCTCATGAATTATACTTTTAAAATCTTTGCCCAATTCACTTTGTTTCCAACCTTTTTTTTTTTTTTCCCCTGTTCTACAATCTGTCCCACTATTATCCTCTACAATTGTAGACTATGGCCAAACTCCCATTTATTCTCAAATATTTACTTATCTCCTTCTACTTCTTAGATTAAATATAGATTTCCCCCAAGCTTAATAATATAATGAAATTCATGGCTTTTTCTCAGTAAGACCTCATTCAACTCTGATTATCCCAAAAAGAAAAGAAAGGATTACTTTGTGCTCTACTCCCCACTAATACTAATAATAATTTGAAACAAATATTTCATTATTGACTTTTGTTTCATATATTATAATGATTTCTCAATATGTCCCCATGCTTTTTCAAGATAACTGATCCATCATTAACTCGATGTAATACATTAATACACCAATTTGTACAACACAATATGCTCTCTTTTTGTAGTTTTAATATCTAGCCAACTTTTGTTTTTTTACTTATGCCATATTCTGCTATTTTCTTCAGCAACTTTAACATCCAGTTTAATGATATTTCTGATACTATTATTCATAGTTCAATAATCTCTTTATCTAAAATTCTTTTCATTTTCTTCCTTATTTCACTCATTCATTAGCCCAGTCACATGATGGATCACAAAAACAAATGAAACTTTTATACCTACAAATTTCTATTGTTTCTTAATTTCAACACTCCTTGGATATGTCTTTCTTCAGTCTCACTGCCATGATCAGAGACATTTTTAACATCTTATATCTGGGTTACAACAAATCTTTTAGATTATTATGTCTCTCTTCTTATCTTTACTCTTTCTGACTTTTAACTCAGCTGCTTTGTGTTTTCTAAAACATCACAAGGATCTACAATTTACTACCAAATCAAACTGATACTCTGAGATAAGGCTTGTGGATACTCCCTTGTTCTTGTCTCATCTAAATTATTTAATTTTATTTTTTACTACCTTTCAACTCTACTAAGCCCATTCTCTTTAACATTTCCTATAGATTTGTTGAATTCCATTCCATGTACCTTTACTCATATTGCTCTTATTATTAGAAATGACCTATATTATTGAAAATGAGTGACTTGAAATCTATGCATATTTATGTCTTACTCATCTTACAAGGACTATTTCAAATGTACAACATAAAAAAAAAAAAAGAAGAAAAATTAAAAAAAGGTTTTCTTGACTATTTCATTCCACATTCTATTCCTGGCTTCCTTAAATTCCTTTGCCATATGAGAAAGTTGGACAATTTATTATGTTTTAACTTGTTCTCTTGTTTCTTGGATTTTTGTCTTTCCTTTATTCAAGATTGTATACTCCTTGCAGTCAAAGGTATATTCACAGGTACGATACACTGTTAAAGACATAGTAGATGTATCTATCTTTTATAATTGTGGGGTGATCGTTTTCCTATAGCAACACATATCTATTTTAAATACAAATACATTGACAATTTATGTAACAATTTTTACCCCAAGGACCCCATAATGTTTTTACAAAGTCATTCTAGAGTCAGCTTAGTAAGTATGTTTGTAGATCTTACAAATTCAGATCAAATTTATCTATCTAATCTCTCAATATTTTTACATAGGTCATTTCCCTACTTTAAAGTTCTAATAATATTTTAAAAATTGCTTTTGAGTGGAAAATTATTTTTACATTAGAATGGATTTTTATATGAATGAATAAGTGAAAAAAAGAACTTATTTCAGAAGTTTATATATCTATATGTCTGGAATATTTATCTTGATGCACAGCTTATTATTACGTGCTACTTATTTAATTTCCAAATTCAGTAACAATTACATTTTATTCCATCCCTTGATTTTGATTCTTCAGTAGCATCTTAATTATCTAACTTTTTAATCTCATGTTTTCCTTGGCATTATGCAACTATCTTTTCTCTCTCTACCTTTCTTAAAGACTCAGATTGCCAACCAATTAAAACCCAAGCACTTTCTCTGACATTTAAATATAGATTATCTATCACAGTTTTATTCCTTTTTTTCACCAATTTTATTTCCCATTATTCTTCCCATCTCAGATACCAATTCTGTAACCAAAATCAAATGCTCATTTATACTAATATATGCCTTAAATTTCCTATTTCCATCACTTTGTTTATGATAGTTATTGATATCAGTAATACTACTTTCTTTCATATCAATCTGGTTTCCTAATTTTACTTTAATCCCTAGGTTGCAATTGATGGCCTTGAAGTCTTTGATCATAAGTAGAATTCTACTATTTGTCACTTTTTTTTCTTGTTTTATAGATATGTATTGGTGTCTAATTTTATAACTAGACTTTAAATTCCTTGAAAGATAATAACATTATATATTCTTTATATTCTCTCTCAGAATACCTTAGACATAACAGGTATTCAATAAAAAATTTAGTGAATAAATGAATTGGTATATTAGTCTGCAATTTAACAAAAGCTAAATAATTTATATCTACATGGAAATAAGAAACAGTAGTAGCATTTAGAGGATATTTAATATACTTGTAATTATGATAAAAATAATTTTTGTTACCTTGGAACCTATCCCTCCCCAGCATCCTCATTAGAAGTTACTAAATCATTTTCATAATCTGTTATATCCTATGATGGATTAAATTTAGCTCTAGCTAATAATTTATGAAAATAAAGAAATTTAAATTTATGTATATATATATATATATATATATATATAATTTTGAAGAAAGAATGCAAACTATAATCAATTATAATCCATTATTGGAGTACTCATTTGTTTATCTAAATCATCTATTCCACATTCTTTTCTCTTTCCTCATTTGTTGGTATCTAAAATTAACATCCAAAAAAAAAAATCTTTTAGCAATTGAAATGAATTAATCCACTATCTATTTCTTGTGCATGGCTTGAATTCACATATAAAATGTATAGTTCTGATGCTATTTATAAATATGGGAAAATGAGTTTGTTTTCTAGGTTGCATCTAGAAAGATATGGCAAAAGTTATGATTTAATTTCATTTAACTCCTTTTGATAGTTCCATGATAAAATGAACTAACATATTTGAATACTCTAACATGCTTACAGTAAACTAAAGCCAAAGAGATTAACTTTATTTGCAAATTCTATCCAAATTCCGTTTTGCTCATAAAAACTTACCACTTACAAATTTTACTCTTTCTGAGTATTTAAATGACTTGATAAATCAAGTAAAAAATAAATCAAAGCAGACTTTCAGACCTCCAAGCAAAACTTAAAGAAAATAAAGGGAAATATAGCAACCTACATGAGAACAATAATTACTTTTTCTTGAAGTAGTATTATAGAAATATGTAATTAATCAGAATGCACCAAAAGCTGCAATATAATAAATTTATATTTATAATAAAGTATAGTGAGTAAGGTAAAGCACAAACTCTGGGTGCCTCATGCAGTGTCCTAATATTGGAGTAATCACATCTTATTACCAAACTGACAGAGTTACATATCATTTATTTATATAAACCAGAATCATTGTTAGTGGAAATTACATAAATTTATATATTATTATATATTTATATAAATTATATAATTATATAACTCTGTCAGTTTGGTAATAAGATGTGATTACTCCAATATTAGGACACTGCATGAGGCACCCAGAGTTTGTGCTTTACCTTACTCACTATACTTTATTATACTTTTATAAATAGCATAAATCTATAGTAATTTTGTGATCCTGTAACTTAATTTTATTATAGTGTAAAAAAAAATCTTGGTTTAAAGAACTGCTTCTTTACTTACCTTATGGTTCAAAATGAAAGACTCTTGTCAAGTTAAGGTGGTTATAACTATTGCATTATGCATTGTAATATCTATATATATATATATATATGTATATATATATACACATATATATATCTATTCAAATATATGTTTATATGCATACATACATATGTGGATATGTGTATGCATGTATTAACCACTTTAAGAATTTATCCAAGGCATGTAGAATCTTCAAACACTTGAAAAAAGTTTAAAGGCCAACTCTTCACATATAGGGTTTTTTTTTAGTTGTCTGAGTTCAATAAAAGAATAGCAAATGTTTGATTTGGTCATATACTATATTTTCCACTTTTCAATAGGTTCTTTTAGTATTTATAAATAAGTTCTTATATTAATATTGTAAGTTGTAAAGAAAAATATGGCTTCACCTACAATAAATTGTAAGAGATAATACTTACATATTACATTACAGTAGCTAATACGTTAAGAACAAAATGAGACATTGCTGAATATAAATATTATGGTAACTGGAAAATATAAATTAATCATGAAAGAAAACTTATACCATTTCATGTCATGCACATTTTTCTATTAAGATGATCATTTTTATAGGGGATAAAAACATGCATTTTTATTTTATGATAGATTACACAATAACATGAAAATTTATAGCAAGCATTTATTTTTTTTACAATTTCCCTATTTCATTCAATGTCCAAGTGATTTTTCATTAATTTTTTCTGCTATATATTTAAACAAATTTCATATTAAATCTTACATGTCTTTGTATTACTGTAATCAATACATTTTACTATATTTTTAATGTTGACTATCAGATTGGTGACTTCTTTTTACAATGTAGACAACCATAACAAATATTATTTCATATATTTAATATGTCCTCATCACATGAAAAAATCAACAATTCAGTCTTTTATAAGCTTTGTATAAATAATGCCACATAAACTAGAAACATCTACATGTTTTGACATCATGTAAATAAAACATCCAAGATGTCTGACTGAATTTTTGGAATTTCATTGACTTCCTTTCTCAATAAATAGACAGAGTCTTAAATATTATTTAAGTTGATGAAATATTATATTTTATTTATTATTCATAATTCTTCATTTTGTTAATCACCTAAAATGGTCAAGTTATTCTTAGAATAGTGTTATCTTTTTTTTAAAAATGGTTGTTGAGGAGTCATCTTACTATCCTCTAAGTCAACAACCAATTAAAAATGATGCTTATACAAAAATTCTGCAAAAATATTAAAAGCTATAGACATATAATGCCATAAACTCTAGCTTATTTAATCAACTCATTCAAACAACAATTAAGTAAAAAGAAAGAAAAATCAATGAAAAGTACTCTGTGTAACTCAATTGACTGGTCAATAAAAAAAAAAAATGATCAATCCAAGACAAACATAACTTTATTATTATATAAAGTTATCTAAAAGCAATAATCAAGTGATTTCCTCAGATGTTATGAACTCTAAAGATGTTCTTATGTCTAAATTCTATGATACTAACTACTTAAATTCAAAAGGAATGTCAAATTATAACTGATCAATTAGATTTTATTAACATTTAAACATTGTTTGAATGACAAGATAGAAGCTAATAAATTGTAGAGGGCAAAATTCAGCAGGGAAATACTATCAGGTCTAAGACTTATTAATTTAACAAAGCAAACTGAAGGAAATTGATCACGGTCTTTCAAAGTTTTAAACAAATAATAGGAAATTTTAAAGTTAATTTCAATGAGTAAAGTTCCATCTGTGATGACCATGTTTTATTTAAAAGTAGCTATTTTATAATGATTTTAGATAAGGACATATGCAAAGAAATGAAGGGGAAACCAGAACAGGAAGAGAAATATCAGCAGCAGGAGCAGCAGCAACAACAATAACAACAACAAAAGAATGAAAATAAAACATGCTTTCAAGTCTACACACAATACAGACTCTTCTTTTACAAAAAATAAAATTAAAATAAATATACAAACAACACACTGAGAAAACAGGAAGAATAAGTCCTTGGAGAAGGACAATTAGACATGCAGAGAAATGAGGATCTGTGTTTTCATGGGAACATAACAGCTTGGGGCCTAGTTTACCTTCACTGTCTGACATGGCATGTTGGAAGTCATCCATGAAGATTGCAATATCCCGATCATAGCTTCCTCGAGTCCGTGACTCTTCCCTCATATGCTGCTGAACTTCAGGCAATGAATGACTTGATCCAAATTGATCTCTGGTATCAGCAGATATTGGTGGCAGTGGACCAGCTGCAGCTCTTGCCATTCCCATTGGTTGGCCAACAGGGCTCAAAGGACTTTCTTCTTCAGAGTTCTGAGCAACAATTGGTATTCTTCCTCTGCTCTGGCTAATAGGCAGACTTGTGGGCTTAGTTCTGCCAGAGGGTGTAACATGACTAAAAGCAACATCTAAAGCTTCCGCCTCTTGAGCCTTCAGTCTTAAAGAAGAGCTTGATGAATCTCTCTTTATGGATAAATCAAGTCCATAGACGGAGGATGGTCGAGAAGAAGGCCTTGATCTAGTGCCACTACCATAAGGCTTGTCTGCTTCATCTTGTAATGCTGACCGGATTGTGGAACCCAAAGTGCCCAAGCCTGTTCCAAGGGATGAAGTAAGGGATGATCCTATGAATTTCTGTTGGTCTGTGATATTTTTCCTAAGGCCAAATGTAATATCATCCTGAAGAAGTCTTGCCCTGGAAGAAATGCCTCCAACTGATGGAGAGCTAGAAGTCATATAACTTGAGTAATCAGGTTCAAGGTCTCTGCTTTCTTGAATTGGTGAAAATTTTGACATTTTGGGGTCAATTAGTGATTTTTTATGCTTTGCTTGCTTTTGATAAAGGATTGCTGCTGGAAGTTGTTTTGCTGCCTGTTTTTCAAGTGTCAGTCTACTAATGCTATATTTCTCTGATTTAGGGAAATGCCTATAGCTAGTGTCTGCATGGTAATAATGGGAAAGCCCGGCGAGATGGTCTAAACTTTCTGCACCACGACGGAATTCCTGCTTGATCTGATGTTTGAGAAGTTTCAATTCATATGGATCATCCATTGGATCTTCATCTGCTTTTACATATGAATGTAGTCTAGAAGAAGTTTGTAAAGGTGCTAGAAAATCTGTAACTTCTTGGGTTCTGCGAGTCTCTGTTGTTTGAAGGAGGCGGTCAGTTTTTGTCAAATCCTTATCATGAAGGCTAAATGCAGTACTCAGTGAGGCTGTTCCTTTAGTAAGCTCACCAATATCATCAATTAGGAGATAGTTCCGTGGTGTGTGATGTTCTATATCTGCATAGAAAGAATCTGCAGATATGCTTGAGATTGGACTGCCTGCTATGCTATTTCTTTCCTCTAAACCTATTCTTAAATCTAAACTATTATACTTACTACCAAGGTGGGACACTGCATAAGTATTCTCAGTAGAAACTGGTGCTATCATCAGTGGTTGATTTCGAATGACTTCATAATTAGATGTTATTTTAGGTTCCAAATATAATGTAGATTGCCTTGGTTTTTGCTGTATGACCATCATCTGAGATGGAAGTTGATATGAAGGCTGTGGTGTTGGTGGAGGCTGTGTTTGTGGTGTGAAGGACATTGTAGCCACAGTTTGGAAGGTAGGCTGGGTCTGATAAGGGGAAACCTGCTGATGGTATAAAGGCTGCTGTTGGTAAGGAGACTGTTGGGTATACTGAGTTGGTGCTTGGGTTGGAAGAGCAGGGGAGGAGAACTGGTACTGGGTGTAAGGACTTGTTGGTGGAACTAACTGAGATTCTGTCTGTGTTTGGGGTGGCATAAATTGGTTAAATTCCGTTTGGGGTGCAGTTCTAGGTCTTTCCAAACCATGCTGACTTTCTATTCGGGTTGGCCGAGTGCTGCTTACTTCACTATCTGACATATAATCACGGTCCTCAGCTACTCCCTGGAGATAGGCTCGCTCTCTCTTTTCCCTTTCCTTTAATAAGGCTTCTTTTCTTCGGTTTATTCCCATTTCCAAGTAACGCAACTTTGCATCTATCTCCTTTTCTTCTTCATCCAATTCAGCTTGCTTCTTCCTGAGTTTTGCTGATTCCCTTTCCACAAGATCAAGTTCTCTATCTATATCCTGGAGGATTTTGGCTCTTGCCATAGTGTTAGTTCTGCAGATTCTTCTTCGGGAAACAGAACCCATAGTGCTGTATGCTGATGGGGTTCCTGAGGAAGTTTCTTCAGGAGGCGGATTTGGTAGTGTCCTCTTTACTTTCTTCTGGCTGCCAGAAGCAGTCATAGTCTGAGAGCCTTTGGTCTAAAATATAAAAGAAAAGGAGAATTGATCAGAAAAGTTAAAAAAACAAACAAACAAACAAACAAAAAAAAAAACATTATAAGTGGCACTTTAAAGAAAATGTTTTTTTCTTTTTTTATTCATTTGACAGCAATAATCAACTCCTTTGTTCTTTATCCGGTTTCTTCATTCTACTTTATATATCTTTATTTTGGTCAAATGAAACTAATTGAAGCATAATGTTTTTTCTGTCTTTGAATGCAGATGTGCATCATTATATTATCTGAAAATTTTAAAAATTTGTAAAATCAAAATTAAAATGTTACTGTGAAGATGTAGATTTCATTTTTAAAAGACAATATTTATAATAACATTTAAATTAAAGCCATGCTATTGGTATGTGTGTATGTTATGTGTGTCTGAAAAATTCATGTTAGTCATTCTAAAATTTAAACAATATTTTGATGAAAATGCAAATTCATCATTAAAAATAGGTGTGAATTTGAAATGTTGAAAATAAATTTGGAATGCTGCATCTGGTATGAACTATCCTAGTAATATATTCCTGCTGAACTAATAGTTCAAAACATGAAAACATGAGATAAAAGAGACTCCTTGATAAGAAAAGTATAAAATTTAATATAATAATATCATCTCTTACCAAGCTAAGATTTCAAAGTGCTTTATAATATTATTATTTAATCTTTGGGATAAAGGCAATATAGTCGTTATTATCCCCATTTTATAGATGAATTGTTTCACAGAGTGGTAAATGATTTACCTGAGATCACAAAATCAGGAAGTGGAAATAAAGCTAGTAAGGAGCAACTAGGTTGTGTAGTAGACATATTACTGGGCTTGGGATAAGGAAAGCTAAATTTTCCTGAATTCAGGATATGGTCTCAAACACTTCAGGCAAGTCATTTAACTCTATTTGCCTTAGTTTCCTCATCTGTAAAATAAGCTAGAGAAGGAAATGGCAAACTAGTTCAGTAATTTTGCCAAGAAAATCCCAAATGGAGTCATAAAGATTCAGACACAACTACCAATAAACAACAACGATTAGTATTCCAAGTCTAAGGCTGGAGTCCCTAAACAGTGCTCTACCACCTTGTTTTTCCATATGTTAAATCAATAGTTAGCCTTGATGTTTATGAAGCTTTTCTTGAGAAGATATTCTTATCCTAGTGGTTTTTATATTTGCACAGTGTTGCTACCTTAAGGAACTCTACATAAAACTTTTAATTAGGAAATTTTAAAATAGCAATATCAATGAATCAGGAAAAGGAAGAGAAAGATTAAACAAGGAATAGAGTGGAGAGGGGTGGAAGTGCAGCTAATTATAATCTGCATTATAAGATGGAAAATTCTTATGAAAAATAAATGACCCTCAGGCTAAATTCTACTTTCCAAAATTACCTAAACCAATATTTTTTTATAACAGTGATCCAGCTACTTACACTCAAAATTGAAAGAGTGAAAAGATCTTACTTCTTATGCTATGACTTTACCTGTAACTGTTTAAGTGTTATAAAGAGTATATACAACAAAGAGAGAGTACTCAATCTATGGCAGTGAAGAATTTTCTAATTAAAGGAAAATCAGGAGCAAATCATACAAATGGATAAACAAGGTAGAAATATATTTACAGAAATAATAAGACAATTTCATAAATCATACATCTAAAATAGAATACTTAAGAGTTAAAGAAATATTGTGACATAATTCTTACTTTTCCTCCTTTTCTCTAATAAACATTAATTGAGCTGTCATTATGTGCAGTGGGACCCACCAGGCCTCATAAGGAACACAATGTTAAAATTGCCCTTTAGTCATTAAAAACTGAGAAATGTTAAGTACAAGCACCCTTAAGACAATTCCTTTGACAGCTTGTCTAATAGAAATATCATATCAAGAAGCATTTACTAAGCATGTACCACATAATATACTAAACACTGGGAATACAAAGAATGAGAAAAAACAAATAAAAAAATTCCTATCTTTAGAATTCATAATGTAATTAATGTTTCACATTATTAATATGTAAGTATTCCCATCCCCAAATACAGACACATATACATATTCACATTGAAGTAAATGCTACTAATATTAAAGTTGTTTGTGAGCATTTGGTTTGAGGAAATGGATTGAATCATTTGAGGTTCCTGGATTTTAATTGCTATCTAGAGGAATAACATTGAAAGGTGAGAAGAAGAAACCAATTCCAAACAAACATTGTATTATATTTAAGGTAAGGGAAAGACAAATATAATGCATAGAAAAAAGCCTTGAAAATGATATGTTTTAACCTTTATTTTTCCTTTTTCAGAGTAAAGAAAGACAACTCAGGTCACTGAAGACTAGTCAACTTAGCACAGTATCTTGGGAGACTGTTAAAATGCCTCATCAAACAATAAACTGTAATCATCTGCAGTGATGGTCAGAGAAAGCAAAAGGTAGAAATCAATGTGGTTTTGTAAAGAGAAAATCATGACAGCCCAATTTAATTTCCTGCAATGATAATGCAAAAGGCCATGCAGATAAGGAAAAAGCAATAGATATAATCTTGTCTGCAGCAAGTCTTTTTTATTCTGTCCTGCATGACATTCCCATCAACAAGTTAAGAAAATATAGTCTCAGTCACTTAAATGTTAAGTGGTTAGGGAATTCTTCAAAGGATTTTATTTAAAGAAAAAAGAATGTTATTCATGGTTTAGCATCAACATGGAAAGACATATGGAATCCAGATCCTCAGGGATAAATCATTGCTTTGTACTAATTTAATATCTCTGGTATGTATTTGAATGACAAAATTGTGTATTCTCATTAAAATTAACATTTATTAAAAACATTATTTTTGAGACAATATAACCAATCAGAGGGAAATAAAAAAATGAGACTTCTCTAAAACATTTTATAATCTATGTGTAGAGATAACACAAACTCATATGTGAAAATCATTTAATAGTAGAAAAAGCAGTAGGAAGAGTGTCTGGACTAGAAGTTATATGATCTGGGTTCTAATATTGGCTGAAAGCTGGGACTTGAGCTTTCTTACAGAAGTTATATAATTTGCCTTGGTTATAAGCTACATGGTTGTAGAGTTGTCAAGAACTCAGAGGATATCTAGTCATACTAGTCCAAGAAGAATCCCCATGAAAATAAACATAAGTCATCCAGATTTTGCTCTAAAATTTCTAATGGGAATCCATTGCCTCCTGAAACTGATAATTTTTTTTAATAACTATAACTATTAGGGAGCCAAGATGGCGGAGAAGAAACACACTACTCAGTGAACGTCCTCACTCCCTCACAACCAATTAGATAAATTAAGTCTCAAAATTAGCTCAGGACTGATAGATACCACAAGGACTGGAAGCACGACTTACCAGCTGAAGAGAATCTGGAGTTTCAACGGGAGGGGTCAGTTCTCGGGGGAGGAATAGGAAGGACCAGCACAGACGGTGGGGTGGGGGCACGCTGCGCCCATTGCGCTGGGAGGGGCTCTGGGATCGGGGAAGCCACTGAGGTGGAGGAATCTGGCACGGGCTGTTGGCTCTTCTCTGCTAATTATTTGGCAGTTCAGAAGAGAAAGCCAAGGTGTTTTGAAACTCAGATTAGATTTCCCCCCCCCCCCACCCTGGGGGTGACTCGGCAGACTAGGCACCAGGGGATGTGGCCTCAGCTACCTCCTGAGAATAGTTAAGAGACTGACAAGTGGGTGGATACGGCCCAAGGCAACACACACGGCCTAGCTTAGCTGGAGGGAGTGGAACTCAGCTCCAGCAAGTCCCAGAGAAGCGGAACTTTTGAACTAGGGACCGCGGTTTCTGGCAGACACTTCCAGTTTGAGCGCAGGGGCTTCTCACGTCACCTGCTGCAGACATCCACACCCCACCCGGACACATAGGCTGAGCTTCTTGCTGTCTTCACTATTCTACGCCCTCGAAGCACAGTAGTGCTAATCACCTCTGAGGAACTTCCAGGGAGGGGGTGGGGAACTCTCTCCCAGAGCTCTCTCTTAGCGCGGGCGCGGGGGCCGCTGCATCCATCCGGTCTGGGAGGAAGCTGGTAAAGAAGTAAATAATTTCCTACCCCAGGGACAGACCCCAAAACATTTTTTAAGTATGAGCAAAAAAGCTAGAAAAACTATAGATTCCTTCTATACAGAGAAAGAGCGGGTACCCAACCCCGAGGAAGTTAACAGCAAAGATTCAGAAGATAACAACCTAAAGGGGAACGATTCCTGCCCCCCATCACATAACTCTCTCCTAGAAGAAGCTCTTAAGAAATTGAGGGAGATCGAAGAAAAATGGGGCAAGGAAAGGGAAGTTATGATAGAGAATAACAACGTCCTGAAATTGGAGTTGGAAAAAATAAAGAATTCACAGGAGATGCAGGGAAACAAAATTAGTGAATTAGAAAAGGTTAAAAAAACACAGGAAAGTAGGATTTCTGAATTGGAAAAGATAAAAAAGTCTCAAGAAAATAGAATTTCTGAATTGGAAAAAGAAAATAATTCTCAAAAAAAAAAAAATTAGGGAAATGGAAAAAAACTCAATAGAGCAAAATAATTCATTTAAAAACGAAATTGGGCATTTACAAAAAGAACTAAAAACTGTGAAAGAAGAAAATAACTCCTTAAAAGTCAGGATGGAACAAATAGAAATGAATGATTCACAGAGAACCCAAGAATCAGTCAAACAAAACAAAAAAAAAAAAATGAGAAGCTGGAGAACAACGTCAAATACTTACTGGGAAAATCTATAGACCTGGAAAATAGATCTAGGAGAGATAATCTGCGGATTATTGGACTTCCAGAAAACTATGACCAAAAAAAGAGCCTAGATTCTATTTTACAGGAAATTATCAAAGAGAACTGTCCAGAGATAATAGAAACAGAAGGGAAAGTAGATGTGGAAAGAATTCATCGAACTCCTTCTGAAATAGACCCTAAAAAAAGAACACCACGGAATATTGTGGCTAAGCTGCAGAATTACCACACAAAGGAGAAAATCCTGCAAGCAGCTAGAAAAAAACAATTTAAATACCAAGGTGCCACAATAAGGGTCACCCAAGATCTGGCTGCCTCCACATTAAAAGATAGAAGGGCCTGGAACCTGATATTCCGTAAGGCAAAAGATCAAGGACTGCAACCAAGAATGAACTACCCAGCTAAGTTTAGCATCTTTCTCCATGGAAGAAGATGGTCATTCAATGAAACAGAGGAATTCTATATGTTTCTAAGAAAAAAACCAGACTTAAACAAAAAATTTGATCTACATCCACAAGACTGAAGAGAAACAGAAAAAGGTACACAGAACCCTTGAGAACTGTAACTCTGTTGTGGGTATATAAAAAATACTCAAGGATAATTTGATTTTACTGATATAAAAGAAAAAAAGGGGGGTGTAGTAAAGGGAAGGAGGTCGGTTCAGAAAAAGGGGAAGGAGTGATAAAAAGAGGGAAACTACATCCCAGGAAGAGACATAGAAAATACACCATATCTGAGGGAACTTAGTGAGGGGGAGAATCATTGTGTGAATCTTACTCTCATCAGAAGAGGCTCAAAGAGTAAATAATTAACATATTTGTTTTTCAGAGAATTTTCTCTCACCTCATTAAAAGGGGGGAGAGGAAAAGGGAAAAGGAAAAGGGGAATAAGTGAAGGGACTTGGAGGGAGGGGGGAGGGATCCTAAAAAAAAAAAAAAAAAAGAGGGAGGGTTGTGCGTCACAAGGGGGGTCTGTAAATTAAATATCGGGGAGGGGGATCAGGGGGGCCAAGGGAAAAAAGCATAATCTGGGGATAATACGATGGCAGGAAATACAGAATTAGTAATTTTAACTGTAAATGTAAATGGGATGAACGATCCCATCAAACGGAGACGGATAGTAGATTGGATCAAAAAGCAGAACCCTACAATATGTTGCCTACAGGAAACACACTTAAAGCAGGGAGATAGATACAGAGTAAAGGTAAAAGGTTGGAACAGAGCCTATTATGCTTCAGGTAAAGCCAAAAAAGCAGGGGTAGCTATCCTTATCTCAGATCAAGCAAAAGCAGAAGTAGATCTCGTTAAAAAAGATAAGGAAGGAAACTATATCCTGCTGAAAGGTAGCATAAATAATGAAGCCATATCAATACTAAACATATATGCACCAAGTGGTATAGCATCTAACTTTCTAAAGGAAAAGTTAAGAGAACTGCAAGAAGAAATAGACAGTAAAACTATAATAGTGGGAGATCTCAACCTTGCACTCTCAGATTTAGACAAATCAAACCACAAAACAAACAAGAAAGAAATTTAAAAAGTAAATAGAACATTAGAAAAACTAGGTATGATAGACCTTTGGAGAAAACTGAATGGCAATAGGAAGGAATATACTTTCTTCTCAGCAGTTCATGGATCCTATACAAAAATTGACCATATACTAGGACATAAAGATCTCAAAATTAAATGTAGGAAGGCAGAAATAATAAATGCCTTCTTCTCAGATCACAATGCAATAAAAGCTACATTCAGTAAAAAGTTAGGGGTAAATAGACCAAAAAGTAATTGGAAACTGAATAATCTCATCTTAAAGAATGACTGGGTGAAAGAGCAAATTATAGAAACAATTAACAATTTCACCCAAGATAATGATAATGATGAGACATCATATCAAAATCTTTGGGATGCAGCTAAAGCGGTAATAAGGGGAAATTTTATATCTTTAGAAGCTTATTTGAAGAAAATTGAGAAAGAGAAGATTAACGAATTGGGCTTACAACTTAAAAGGCTAGAAAAAGACCAAATTATAAACCCCCAACCAAAAATTAAACTCGAAATACAAAAATTAAAAGGAGAAATCAATAAAATTGAAAGTAAAAAAACTATTGAATTAATAAATAAAACCAAGAGTTGGTTTTATGAAAAAGCCAATAAAATAGATAAACCTTTGGTAAATTTGATCAAAAAAAAGAAAGAGGAAAATCAAATTGATAGTCTTACAAATGAAAAGGGGGATCTTTCCACCAATGAAGAGGAAATTAGAGAAATAATAAGGAGTTACTTTGCCCAACTTTATGCCAATAAATTTGATAACTTAAGTGAAATGGATGACTTCCTCCTAAAATATAGGCTCCCTAGATTAACAGAGGAGGAGATAAATTGCTTAAATAGTCCCATTTCAGAAAAAGAAATAGAACAAGCTATTAATCAACTCCCCAGGAAAAAATCCCCAGGGCCAGATGGATTCACATGTGAATTCTACCAAACATTTAAAGAACAATTAGCCCCAATGTTATATAAATTATTTGAAAAAATAGGGGATGAAGGAGTCCTACCAAATTCCTTTTATGACACAGACATGGTACTGATACCTAAACCTGGTAGATCGAAAACTGAGAAAGAAAATTATAGACCAATCTCCTTAATGAATATTGATGCTAAAATCTTAAATAAGATATTAGCAAAAAGACTTCAGAAAATCATCTCCAAGATAATACACTATGATCAAGTAGGATTTATTCCAGGAATGCAGGGCTGGTTTAATATTAGGAAAACTATTAATATAATTGACCATATTAATAATCAAATTAATAAGAACCATATGATCATCTCAATAGATGCAGAAAAAGCATTTGACAAAATCCAACATCCATTCCTACTAAAAACTCTTGAGAGTATAGGAATAAATGGATTATTCCTTAGAATAATCAGGAGCATATATTTAAGACCTTCAGTAAGCATAATATGCAATAGAAATAAACTGCAACCTTTCCCAGTAAGATCAGGAGTGAAACAAGGTTGCCCACTATCACCATTACTATTCAATATAGTACTAGAAACGCTAGCCTCGGCAATAAGAGCCGAGAAAGAGATTCAAGGAATTAGAGTAGGAAATGAGGAAATTAAACTATCACTTTTTGCAGATGACATGATGGTATACTTAGAGAACCCCAAAGACTCTGCTAAAAAGCTACTAGAAATAATTCAAAATTTCAGCAAAGTGGCAGGATACAAAATAAATCCACATAAATCCTCGGCATTTTTATATATCACTAACAAAATGCAACAGCAAGAGATACAAAGAGAAATTCCATTCCAAACAAATGTTGATAGTATAAAATATTTGGGAATCCATCTACCAAAGAAAAGTCAGGAATTATATGAGAAAAATTATAAAACACTTGCCACAAAAATAAAATCAGATTTAAATAATTGGAAAGACATTCAGTGCTCTTGGATAGGCCGAGCGAATATAATAAAGATGACAATACTCCCCAAACTAATCTATTTATTTAGTGCTATACCAATCAGACTCCCAAGAAACTATTTTAATGACCTAGAAAAAATAACAACAAAATTCATATGGAAGAATAAAAGGTCAAGAATTGCAAGGGAACTAATGAAAAAAAACTCAGAGGAAGGTGGTCTAAGTGTACCTGATCTAAAGCTATATTATATAGCAGCAGTCACCAAAACCATTTGGTATTGGCTACGAAATAGACCGGTAGATCAGTGGAACAGATTAGATACAAAGGACAAAAAAGGGTACATCTATAGCAATCTAATCTTTGACAAACCCAAAGATTCCAACATTAGGGATAAAAATTCATTATTCGGAAAAAACTGTTGGGAAAACTGAAAATTAGTATGGCAGAAATTAGATATGGATCCACACTTAACACCATATACCAAGATAAGATCAAAATGGGTCCATGATTTAGGCATAAAGAGGGAGATAATAAATAGATTAGAGGAACAGAGGATAATCTACCTCTCAGACTTGTGGAGGAGGAAGGAATTTATGACCAGAGGAGAACTAGAGATCATTATTGATCACAAAATAGAAGATTTTGATTACATCAAACTAAAAAGTTTCTGTACAAATAATACTAATGCAAACAAGATTAGAAGGGAAGTAACAAATTGGGAAAATATTTTTAAAAACAAAGGTTCTGACAAAGGTCTCATTTCCAAAATATATAGAGAACTGACCATAATTTATAAGAAACCAAACCATTCTCCAATTGATAAATGGTCAAAGGATATGAACAGACAATTCTCAGAGGAAGAAATTGAAACTATATCCACTCACATGAAAGAGTGTTCCAAATCACTACTGATCAGAGAAATGCAAATTAAGACCACTCTGAGATACCACTACACACCTGTCAGATTGGCTAAGATGACAGGAACAAATAATGACAAATGTTGGAGGGGATGTGGGGAAATTGGGACACTAATACATTGCTGGTGGAGTTGTGAAAGAATCCAGCCATTCTGGAGAGCAATCTGGAATTATGCCCAAAAAGTTATCAAACTGTGCATACCCTTTGACCCAGCAGCGCTACTACTGGGATTATATCCCAAAGAAATACTAAAGAGCGGAAAGAGACATATATGTGCCAAAATGTTTGTGGCAGTTCTTTTTGTTGTAGCTAGAAACTGGAAGATGAATGGATGTCCATCAGTTGGAGAATGGTTGGGTAAATTGTGGTATATGAAAGTTATGGAATATTATTGCTCAGTAAGAAATGACCAGCAGGAGGAATACAGAGAGGGTTGGAGAGACTTAAATCAACTGATGCTGAGTGAAATGAGCAGAACCAGAAGATCACTGTACACTTCAACAACGATACTGTATGAGGATGTATTCTGATGGAAGTGGAAATCTTCAACATAAAGAAGATCCAACTCACTTCCAGTTGATCAATGATGGACAGAGGTAGATACACCCAGAGAAGAAACACTGGGAGGGGAATGTAAATTGTTAGCACTAATATCTGTCTGCCCAGGTTGCATGTACCTTCGGATTCTAATGTTTATTGTGCAACAAGAAAATGATATTCACACACATGTATTGTACTTAGACTATATTGTAACACATGTAAAATGTATGGTATTGCCTGTCGTCGGGGGGAGGGAATAAGGGAGGGGGGGTAATTTGGAAAAATGAATACAAGGGATAATATTATAAAATATATATATATATATAATAAAAAAAAATTAAAAAAAAAATAAAAAAAAAATAACTATAACTATTAGGAAACTTCTTTTCACATCTAAATGAAATTTATGTTTTCTCCCACAGTCTAAATATAACAAATAGAATAATTATTCCACATTATAACTCTTCAAATATTTGTAGATAGTTACTATGTGCTATGCAAAGTTTCTCTTTAAGTAGCATGATTTTTTTGTATGTTCTACATCTTCTCCCTCCCTGCTCCCTTCCCCCTCCCCCACCTTTTTAAACATCTCTTATGGGATGTATGCCTAATAATGGTATTATTAGGTAAAAGGGTGCCCATGATTGCCTATGACCTTTGAGCATAGTTCCAAAATGATCTACAGAATGGTTGAATCAGTTCACAATTCTACCAACAATGCATTAATGTCTTATTTTCCCCAGCATTTATAATTTCTCTTTTCTGGTCCATTAGCTAATCTAATAGGTATGAGGTAATACCTCAGAATTGTCTTAATCTGCATTTCTCCAATCAATAGTGAGAGTATTTTTTTTCCATATGGCTATAAATGGCTTGATGAATTCATCTGAAAATTGTTCATATCTTTTGATCATTTATCCTGGAGAGTGACTCCTATTTTTCATAAATTCAACTCAGCTTACCATACATTTCAGAAATGAGATGAATATGCTCTCTCTTATTACCCTTCCCCTTTCTCAGTTCCCCTTCCCATCTTGTAGAGTAAGTTGCTTTTCTATATCCATATTGTTATTTTTAAATTGAGCCAATTTTTAGGAGAGTAAGGTTCACTTACTCCTCTTCTCCTTTTCTTCACCTCAATTATAAAACTTTTTTTTTGCTTCTTTTATGGCAGATAATTCATGCCATATCACCTCTCCCTTTCCTTTCTCTTAGTATCTTCCTCACTCATACCTTAATTTTATTTTTTAAGATATTATCCCTTCAAATTCAACTCATGCCTATGCTCTCTATCTCTATCTCTATCTATCCATCTATCTATCTATCTATCTATCTATCTATCTATCTATCTATCTATATTTCTAACTGCCATAATAATGAGAAAGTTCTTATGTTACAAGTATTATTCTTCCATGTAGGAATGGAAATAAAGTCTTATTAAATCTCCTATGATTCCTTTCTACGATAACCTCTTTATTCTTCTCCTGAGTTTATTCTGTTTTGGTCTTTTCATCATAAATACTTGAAAGATCTCTACTTTACTGAATGTCTATTTTTGTCCCTGAAGGATTATACTTAGTTTTGCTGGGTAGGTGATTCTTGGTTGTGATCCTAGATCCACTGCTCTCCAGAATATCATTTTCTAAGTCCTCTGATCCTTTAATGTAGAAGTCACTAAATCTTGTTTATTCTTGACTGGGGTCCCATTATATTTGAATTGTTTCTTTCTGGATGTTTGCGGTATTTTCCCCTTGACCCAGAAATTCTAGAATGTGGCAATAATACTACTGGTAGTTTGCATTTTGGGATATCTTTCAGCAGGTGATCTATGGAATTCTAGAGTAGAGTCAAGATGATAGCATAAAGCCCGGAAGCTGCTTGAGCTGTCCTAGTTTCCCTTGAAAAGCATATGAAATCAAGTCTCTGAACAGAGTCTGAAGGGATGAAATTACTCTCCAGTTCAAAATAGATAGAAAAAACTTCAATAAAGGTCAGTCTCACTGGGGTGAAAAAGGTGTTTAGGTCAGGTCAGACAAACTCTGGTAAAAGCTGGTGAGAAGATCTTAATCACAGTAAATCTACAACTAAGTCCCCTCATTCCTGGCTCAGTAGAGGAGCAAATCAGTGAAGCAGCTTCCAGTCCCAGCTCAGAAGGAAACTCTAGGAAACCAGGCTATTTCCTGGAAAGAACAAGCAAAGCTACCCCCTGCAAACAAAGAGGGCCCCTGTTCTCAAAGTCAAGGTTCAGAATTATACAGGAAGCTTGGGACAACACCACTTTTACCACAGGAGCAGAGCTCAGCCATAAAAGTAAAAAAATGAAATTAAAAAAAAAAAAAAAAAAAAAAAAAAAGAGGAAATACCAGAAGAAAAGGAAAGAAAATGAATAAGAAACAGAAAAGAACCTTGACCAGGGAAGACCAAAACACTAACTCAGCTGAGGACAAAATGTCCATAGAGGAAATCTCAAAGAATAATATGAATTGGTCTCAAGCCCAAAGAGGTTTCTGGAAGTGCTCATAAAAGATTTTTTAAAAATGAAAAAGGAAATGAGAGGTATGCATGAGAAAGTTAACAGCTTGGAAAAGGAAGGCAATTCCTTAAAAAATACAATTGGTCAAATGCAAAAAAAAAAAAAAAAAAAAAAATCCACTCAAGAAAGCAAAACCTTCAAAACTGGCATTAACCTATTGGAAAAAGAGATACAAAAATGAAGAAAATCAGAACAGGACAAATAAAAGCTAATAACTCTATGAGAAATCAAGAAGCAGTTGAACCAAAAAAAAAAAAAAAAAAAAAAAAAAGAAAAGAAAAGAAAATAATGGAAAAAATGTGAAATATCTCATTAGAAAAAAAGCCAAGCTAGAAAATAGATTCAGAAGAGACAATTTAAAAATTATTGGTCTATCTGAAAGCCATAATAAAAAACAAACAAACAAACAAACAAACAAAAACCCTGAATAGCATTTTTCAAAAGATTTTCAAGGAAAACCACCCTGCTATTCTAGAAACAAAAGGGGAAATATTCATGGAAAGAATACATCAATCTTCTTGAGAAAGAGATACTACAAGGAAAACCCCAAGGAAGATTGTTGAGAAATTCAAAAACTCCAGTCTACAATTCAGATATCAAGGAGCAACAATCAGGATTTCATAGAAGCTGGAAGTTTCTACAATAAAGGATCAGGGGGTCTCTGCAGTACCATATTCTGCACAGCAAAGGACTGAAGGTTACAACCAAGAATTAACCACCCAGTGAGATTGAGCACTGTCTTTCAGGGGAGGCAACAGAGCTTCAATGAAGTAAGAGACTTTCAATCATTTCTACTGAAAAAACAGTACTAAACAGAAAATTTAATCTTCAAACATAGAACTCAAGAGAAAAGAAAACAGGGAGGAAATGTATATTTACTTAAAACTTAAACTATTTATATCCCTAGAAGGGAAAATAATATCTGCAACTTTCAAGAACTGTATGTCACTGGGGCACACAGAGAGGGGCATCACATGGACAGAGGGTGAATGGACTTTGATGTGATGATATAAAAAAAAAAAAAAAGACCTTGAAGGGTGGGAAAAAGTCAGTACTAAAAGAAGAGGAAAGGGGAAATATTAAAGAACAAATTAAATTACATGAATAGGCACAAAAAGGAAGAAATGAGGGAGATGGGATGAGTATTGTTTGAAGTCTATTCTCATAAGTTATAACTACATATTATAACTAATTACTAAATCATTCAGTTGGGTATAGAAATGTATCTATCCTTATAAAAAAGTAGCAGGAGAAAGAGGAAAGAAAAGGGAGGGGAAAAGGGAAGGCAAAAACACTAGAAAATAAAGGTAAGACCAGAAGGGAAGGGGGATAGAAGATAAGGTAGTGGGTGGAGTGGGTCAAAAAATACTATTAAGAGAAGGGGGAAGGGTGGTAGGAGATAAGGTTGTGAGTGGGATGAGTCAAAAGAAAAAAAGAAAACACTACTAAAGGCTGGGTGGAAAGAGAGAACAAAGTTATGTACAGGGGAGAAAATAGAATGGAGAGAAATACAGAACTAGTATCATAACGGTGAATGTGAATAAGATGAACTCTGCCATAAAACAGAAGTGAATAGCAAAGAATTAAAAAACAGAATCCTATAATATGATGTTTACAAGAAACACATTTGACTGACATAGAAAGACACATACAGAGTATAGGTTAAAGACTGGAACAAAATTTATTATGCTTCAGCTGAAATTTTTAAAAAGCAGGGGTAGCAATTCTGATCTCAAATAAAGCAAAAGAAGAAATAGATCTTATTAAAAAGAGATAAAGAAAGAAAGTACATTTTGATAAAGGGGTACCTTAAATAATGAAGTAGTAACCATATTAAATATAAATGCATCCAGTAGTAGGGCATATAAATTCCTAGAAAATATATTAAATCAATTACAGGAAGAAATAGACAGCAAGACTCATTAGTAAGGGACCTTAACCTTGCCCTCTCAGAATCAGACAAATCTAACTACAAAATAAACAAAAAAGGAAGTTATCAGTGAATCCTTTCAATTTCTATTTGACCCTTTGGTTGTAGAATGTTTGGGCTCTTTTTTTGATCATGGCTTTCCAATAGACTGATAATTCTTAAGTTATCTCTACCAGGTCAGTTGTTTTTCTAATGAGATATTTCATTTTTTCCCCATTTTTTCATTCTTTTGATTTTGTTTTATTATTTTTTGATTTCTTATAAAATTAATAGTTTCCATTTGTTCAATTATAATTTTAATACCATGTTATTTTTATCTAATTACTTGCAAAGAAAATTTTTAACATTCATTTTACAAATAATTTTGAGTTCCAAATTATAGAAAACTTTTTAAAGTATTAACAATATTTTATTTTCCCAAATAATATGCAAATATACTTGTCAATATTCATTTTTGCAAAACTTTATATTCTAAATTTGTCTTCCTTTTTCCCTGACCTCCTCTTTTCCCAAGATAGTAAGCAATCTGATATATAGGTTAATTATGTGTGATACTTTTAAACATATTTCCATATTTATCATGTTGTACAAGAAAAAAAAATGAGAAAAAATAAACAAAAAGATGAAAATACTATGCTTTGATCCAGATCCATATTCAGTCTCCATACTTCTCTCTCTCTCTGGATGCAGGTGGCATTTTCCATCCCAAGTCTATTGGAATTGCCTTGAATCACCTCATTGCTCAAAAGAGCCAAATTCATCACAACTGATCATCACATAATCTTCTTGTTACTGTGTATAATGTTCTCCTTTTTCTGCTGGACTTCACTCAACATCACCTCATTTGGTCTTTCCAATCTTAAATCAGCCTGTTCATCATTGCTTATAGAACAATAATATTCAATTACCTTCATTTTTCATAATTTATTCAGCCATTCCCCAAATTTCTAGTTCCTTGCCACTAGAAAAAGAGGTACTACAAAATATTTGCACGAGTCCTTTTCCCTTTTTTATCAATTTTTGGGGATATAGACCTAGCAGTGAGACAGCTATATCAAAGGATATACACAATTTTTATAGCCCTTTAGGCATAGTTCCAAATTCCTTGCTAAAATGATTGAATCACTTCACAATTCTACCAACAATGCACTAGTGTCTTAGTTTTCCTACATTCCTTCCAACATTTATTACTATCTTTTCCTGTCATCTTAGCCAACCTGAGATAGATTCTAATTTTTTAAGAATTATTTTCCTCAGTGATCTTTTGTACTTCTTTTCCCATTTGGACAATTTTGTTTTTAAAGGCATTTTTCACCTCATTATATTTTTGTACTTAAACTTTCATTTCTCTTCCCAATTTTTCTTTTATCTCTCAACTTGATTTTCAAAATCCATTTTGAGTTTTTCCATGGTCCTTGACTAATTCTTTTTTTTTTTCTTAGAGGCTTTAGATGCATGAGTTTTAAGTTTGCTATTGTCTTCTGAGTGTGGGTTTAATATTTCTTGTCACCAAAGTAACTTTATGTGGTCAGTCTTCTCTTGTTTGCTCATTTTCCTAGACTATTACTCAGCTTTTAATTTTTTGTTAAAATATCACTCTCTTTACAGGGTAGGGAATTAAGTGTCCCAAGCTTCAGGGGTCTTATGCAGCTGTTTTTAGAAACCCTTTTAAGGACCTATCAGTTTTCACTTCTTCCATGATAGTATGGTTCAAGGAGAACAGTGTTTACTACTTTTCTGACCTGTGCTCTAATCTGTGAGTGACTGCAAACACTCTTTTGTACCCTGGGACTGTGAGTAGGGTCCTAATCCACTGGAGTTAAAGGTTCTTCTAGTATACTAGTGCTCCCACTCACTCTGGGGTTGTGAGGTACCCTGTCTGGATGGGCACAGACCTTTGGAAGATTCCTCTGCTGCTGTTACCCCCTATGCTGATTCAGGGGCTCCCAATGACAACTTTTAGTTTGCTGGGGCTGACACTGAGCTTCACTCCTACCTTCAAATGAACTTTGGTGCTGACCTTTTAAGTTGTCTTCAGTTGGAAAATTGTTCCAGTTCATTTTTTATGAGTTCTAATGCTCTAAATTTTGTTTAGAGTCATCATTTAAAGGTATTCGGAGGGGTTTGGGGGAGAGTCCCTGCCTTTACTCTTTGCCCCCCCCATATCTTATCAATGATATTTCAAGATGGTATACCTAAAAACCAAACACATTACTAGATATGTGGTTTCACTAGGGCAGAGTATACCATTTTCATCTTCTAAAATCTATGCCTTTATAAATGGAGGATTCTACCAACATTAGGGACAAAAATTCATTATTCGGAAAAAACTGTTGGGAAAACTGGAAATTAGTATGGCAGAAATTAGATATGGATCCACACTTAACACCATATACCAAGATAAGATCAAAATGGGTCCATGATTTAGGCATAAAGAATGAGATCATAAATAGATTAGAGGAACAGAGAATAGTCTACCTCTCAGACCTGTGGAGGAGGAAGGAATTTATGACCAGAGGAGAATTAGAGATCATTATTGATCACAAAATAGAAGATTTTGATTACATCAAACTAAAAAGTTTCTGTACAAACAATACTAATGCAAACAAGATTAGAAGGGAAGTAACAAATTGGGAAAATATTTTTAAAAGTAAAGGTTCTGACAAAGGTCTCATTTCCAAAATATATAGAGAACTGACCCTGATTTATAGGAAACCAAACCATTCTCCAATTGATAAATGGTCAAGGGATATGAACAGACAATTCTCAGATGATGAAATTGAAACTATATCCACTCATATGAAAGAGTGTTCCAAATCACTACTGATCAGAGAAATGCAAATTAAGACAACTCTGAGATAACACTACATACCTGTCAGATTGGCTAAGATGACAGGAACAAATAATGATGAATGTTGGAGGGAATGTGGGAAAACTGGGACACTGATACATTGCTGATGGAGTTGTGAAAGAATCCAGCCATTCTGGAGAGCAATTTGGAACTATGCCCCAAAAGTTATCAAACTGTGCATACCCTTTGACCCAGCATTGCTGTTATTGGGATTATATCCCAAAGAAATACTAAAGAGTGGAAAGGGACCTGTATGTGCCAAAATGTTTGTGGCAGCTCTTTTTGTTGTAGCTAGAAACTGGAAGGTGAATGGATGTCCATCAATTGGAGAATGGTTGGGTAAATTGTGGTATATGAAGATTATGGAATATTATTGCTCTGTAAGAAATGACCAGCAGGAGGAATACAGAGAGGCTTGGAGAGACTTAAATCAACTGTTGCTGAGTGAAATGAGCAGAACCAGAAGATCACTATATACTTCAACAACAATACTGTATGAGGATGTATTCTGATGGAAGTGGAAATCTTCAACATAAAGAAGATCCAACTCACTTCCAGTTGATCAATGATGGACAGAAATAACTACACCCAGAGAAGGAACACTGGGAAGTGAATGTAAATTGTTAGCCCTACTGTCTATCTACCCAGGTTACTTATACCTTTGGAAGCTAATAATTAATGTGCAACAAGAAAATGGTATTTACACACATATATTGTATCTAGGTTATATTGTAACACATGTAAAATGTATGGGATTACCTGTCATCAGGGGGAGGGAGTGGAGGGAGGGAGGGGATAATTTGGAAAAATGAATAAAAAAATAAAAATAAAAAATAAATGGAGGATTCTCTGTGATTATAGCAATCTATTGATTCATTTTGATCTAGAAGTTCCTTAAACATTCAACTCTTTTAAAGATGAACTGCTCCATTTTTGTCTTATGAATGTAACCATAAAACTCTAGGTTTATGCACACCAGGATGCATTAGGGAATTTGTCACATAAACTTTCTTTTTGACTCATGCTTCCACCTAAACTTTTTTTGTACACATAAAAATCTGACTCACATTTATTTAAAGAAACAAATGCTTTGAGCTCTCATGGAAATACTTTAAAAATTATTAAAGATAGGAAAGCTTTATCGAATAACAACATCTACAATAACTAATACTTAAGTTGTAAAACTTGTAAAGTTTGTATGTATGTATGTATGTATGTATATATACACTAGTATATATGTGTACAAGTATATATATACATACATTCTATATATATTATATATACATATATATCTTTTTTGTTTTTATTTGATCTTTACAATCATTCTTCAAAATAGGAGTTACATTATGGCCATTTTATAGGAATTACTATCAAGTGATTTGTTCAGTATCATACAACTAGTAGATACCTGAGGTAGGTTTGCTTTCTGATCTCTAAAGCTTTAGCCACTTTACCACCTTGTAGAATATACAAAAGATTCAAATCTTGGCCTATAATAATAGTCAAGCCAACTCCTATTCCCAGTCTAGTGTGCCTTAATTTCCAGAAGGAGCTACATTATCATCCATATTTATAGCATTATCCTTAGTTTGAAATCCTATCATAGGAAGTAAAACACTCCAGAATATTAAAGCATCAAGCAATCCTCCCTTGTGATTAGTCCCACTCCTACCAGGAACCTATATAGTCTTCTAGAATGTTAATCACTATGAGATTGAGCCCATAAAGGGAAAGCATTAGAAAACTAGAAATTTCACTCTTTTCCTAGGACTTGGTACTACCTCTATTCATCATAGTACCAGTGAAAGCCAAGGTCTAGATTTGTTTCTCTAATTCATAGTTCTGTTCTTCACAGCTCCTTAGGCATAGCTCCTACATATTCAAGTAATTCTTCTATTGTTTTACTACCGTTGCTTAGCTTACATTACTTAGCTTAAGCTAGATTTACTTATTTTTAGGTTTATATGTACTCTAAGGCACATTGTTGCATAGTATATGTGGTTCCTTAATGCATACAGTTCCCTGAAGGGAACTTGTAGCTTTATATTCTTTCTTCCAGTGAACAGTCTATGTATATATTCAATCTCCTAGCTCAGCATATGTGTCTTTACTATACTATACTTTACTATTATATAAATGCAAATTCGAAGGGTGAAGTCTGTATATATGAAATGGTCTTGAATCACTCAATTAATTTTCCTCAATGGTATATTAATGGAGTAAGTACATAAGGCAAGGAAATGCTACCCTAAAAGTTAAACTTGTACCCGAGTTCTAGGTATCTCTTTGGGTACTAAGGAGATTTTAATAGTTTCTCTTCTGTAACTCAATGAACTGGTCACATTTTTCTTATTTCCAAATATATACATATATATATATATACCCCCACACACATACACAGGTATATTTCTTTACATACAGAACTGAATATACTAGTATAAATAGGTAATAGTTGTTTCCAAGAATTTTCTATTTTTCTAAGAGATACTGATAAACTATAGAAAAATGTGATGGGAGAAACTACTGAAAAAAATAACTTTAAAATGTCTTGCAAAAAAGTAAAAAAAAAAAAAAAAGACCAGCAATAAGACTAAAGAAAAGTAGAAAGTATCTTTCATATAAAAGGTCAGATGCTGCTATTTCCTTAACTAGTCAAAAATCATGAGATTGAATATAGTTTCTAATGAAGATGAAAAGAACTAGCAGAGGAATATCTTCATTAGAATTTCCTTGCATTATTGATTAATGGTAGATTACCAATGATTGCCAGTGAATCATGGATTGCCTCAAAAAGTAATCACCATTTAAATATATATATGTATGTATATATGAAGGATAGAAAATCCTATCCAAAAATGACTACTCAGAGATCACTCATAGAAAAGCAGAATTATTTATTAGAATCTCGAGAAGCGGACCCCATCCTGGTCTGTGAGCCAGATTCACAGCAGGAGAGAGCCACTCCCTTGAAGATGCTCACGACTTTTATACATTTCAGACAAAGAACCTTCAAAATCCCACCCTCCATAGGTTGTGATTGGTCATATTTGGTCAGTGGAATGCAGCTGGCAGTGTGATTTATAGTTTCTTCAGCTACGTATAGGTTAATCCCTATTTGGGCAAAGGAATGCAGCCTAGGCCTTCACGTGACTGGGGCCTATAGGCCTGATTTTATGTTAGCTAGCAGTCTCTGGTCAATATGTGCTTAATCTGTAAATTCTTCACCATACTTTACTCCACACACACACACACACACATATATATACACACATATGCATATATATGTATGTATATATGTACAATCTCCTAACATTTAATGTCTAAAGAACTAGTGAAAAGAAACTATAGAAGTCTCAGAGTAAAGGTAGTTAGTGATTATAAAACCAGTATTTTAAGGTATTCATGCAAAGTCAAGTGGTAGAGATATAGCCTAAATTTCTATTCAATTAAAAATGCAAAATTTGAACTGAAGGTTTTTCAAGGGTCAGTGTTGAGAAATTAACCATGAATATGTTTTGTAAATAAAAAGCTATAATTTTAAAAAAAATTAATGCATGTATCACATTCTATATTTCAGCAATGACATTACTTAGCCTTAAGCTTTCCTTTTATACATTTCTTGTCCATAGTTTTCTTCCCTGCAAGCAGTTTGCTGAGTTGGGCAGTCAAGCAGAAAACTAGTTTCTTCCTCACTAAACTGAAGTATTACACATGCCAGACTAAGAGACTCATAATCTTATTCTTCTAAAGCCCGCCAAAAGATAATTGTTTTTTTTTTTTTTTTTATGAACTCAAAACCTTTTGATCATTGAAGACTTTAGAAATTAACTTTTCTTCATTTACTTATTTGTTCATAATAAATCAAATCAGATAGTCAAATTTCCAATGAGGAGGGATGAATAGGGCCAAATATCTTACCTATACAAGCTATTTTAATTTTCTCCCTCTGAAGTGACTAAAACCTAAGAAAATATAGTCATTTTCTTGATTAACACCTTTTTTTTTTTTTTTTTTTTTTTTTTGCTATAGATATAACATATATGAATAAAATTCCTTGAGGAAACCTATCCTATTCTTGGGACTTCTGGCGAATGTTATATTTAAAATGTATCAGCCCAAGTAATTTTCCTGGCTTATTATAATTACTTATTATAAAAAATAGTTTCAATCCAGAAGGATTCTTACAGTTACAAATAATTTTAATGATGTGCAGAATTCTCCAGAAAAATTCCTGGCAAAGATATTAGAGAGATATTGCCATATCCTTCTCTAGCTTATTTTACAGATGAGGAAAGTGAGTCAAATGGAATTAAGTGAATGCATAGGGCATATAATAAATGACTAAGGCTAGATTAGAACACATAAAGATTAGTCTTGCTGACTGCAGATTGGTACTCTATCTACTATATCACCTTTAAGAGGAAAAAATTAAAAAACCAACAGAACAGCAGAAAAAAGAGCTAAATATGTTTGTTCACTATTCCTCTACATACTTGATTCATTATTAATGAGAATTAATGAGAAAAAATGAGAATTTTTGTACATTTCATTGTCAACTGTACTAATCTTAACCCTCTATTATTTATGTCATTTTTTCCCTTAAAATGAAATGTTTATAATCATCCTGAATCATTAATAACTTATTGATTTATTTTGCTAATTTCCTAACACATTATTTATGCTATATGGACTCAATTATTTAATACTAATTCAACTACTACTTCACAAATGCCTCAAATCTCTTTCATACTCACACCATATATGCTGATTAACATCCTGTACTAATACTTCATTATACATAAAAGGTAAAAAAATTCTTTTATAATTCTCATGGTTAAATAGTTTTACATTGTGTGTACAATGTTATAATAAATTTAACGAAATTCATAGTATGTTGCATTTAAAATATGATTTGAGTTTCATGAGATCAGTTTTCCTTCCTTTATTCTAAAAAAAAAAATAAAGAAAAAACAAACTATCACATTTAAATGAGATATTTTCATGTTTGATATATTCTAGAGGAAATACAAATTGAGGAGGCAACAATGCTAAATTGATATTTTCCAGGACTCATACTTGAGTTGTTAGATCAAGCTTTTTCAAAATCCATCCAAGGCATTTGTTGTGTCCTCTACAAAGTATTGTATTAAGATTTGCTTCCTTAGCATTAACTATCAAATATTTATGTTCTAGTCTTAGACATAGGATATATTTTTTATATGTGTATATACACACATACATATATACATAGATATAACACACAGACATACATACACATAAATGTATATATAGTACCCTTGGCAAAGATACTAGAGTAGTTTGCCATTTTCTTTTGTAGCTCACTTTAAAGATGAGAAAATGAGGCAAACAGGGTTAAATGATTTGCCCAGAGTCATTCAGCTAATAAGTAAGTGTTTAATATTCAACTTAGGAAAATTAGTCTTCCTGATTTCAAACTATTCACTGTCCCATGCTGTATTTCCTTCTAAATATGCTATGATCTAGATTCAGTGGCCTTCTTACTAATCCTTGAAAATAATATTATATCAACTAACTGTATTTTCACTGATGGCCCTCCTTTCCTGGAATGCAATGTCCCCTCACCTCTACCATGACTTCCCTAATCCCTTCCAGGATCAGCTAAAATCTCATCTTCTACAGGAAAATTTTCCTGATCTCTATTAATTCTATAAATTTTTCCTTTGTTGATTATTTCCAGTTAATCCTGTATATAGCTTGTTTGTTATTTATTATATAGTTATTTGCTTGTTGACTCCCCCAGTAGAATGAGATCTCTTTGAGGACAAGAATTGTTTTTCTGCTGTTTGTTTCTTTGTAACTGCAGGATTTAAGAGTCTTTGGAACACAGTATTTATTTAACTAATGCTTGCTGATTAATGATTGACTGATTACAAAGTCTTCATTTGCCAAATTCATAAATGTAGGCCCCAAGCAAATGTACTTGAGCTAGGTCAGAAATAGGTCGGAAATAGGTCAGAACTTGAGCTGAGATTATCAGATTCCAAATTCGTAGTTCTTTCATTTGTACTATACACCTCACTCCTCAAGAACTAAAAAGTTAAGAGGACTATTTTAATACTGAAAATAAAATCCATAAAACTTTAAGTAACTGTGTAAAGTCAGCAAGTCAATAAATCATATCTTCTGAATAAAAGGTAAGCTGTATTAAATAGATATATTTTACAAAAGTATCTAAAATGCCAATGTTAGATGTTTTTAAAGTATCTGATTTACTTAAAATTTAAATATCTACAACTTTTTGATTATTAATGAATTCTTAATATAGGAAGAGATTATATCTTGGAACACTACATTTTTATCTATTTTAACTGTGTTCCAAACTTTTAATTTGTTTGCTTATTCTTTAATCTTAATAGGTATCTTACTTTAGGAAAAAAATTTCCACTGGATATAATCAAAAAATCTAGTAACATATATCCTTAAGAAAAGAGCTGCAGACAACTTCAGGGAATGTAACATTTACTATGAACCTCAGGTAATTGAAAATATTGGATTTAGAACTATTGAATTACTTCCTTTTCAATTTGTTTTCCCAAAGCTAAACTTCAAGTTCACATTAATTTGCTATTTATTTTTTTGAACATAATTTCCCCATATGAATGTGTCAAAATATACAAACAGAAGGCAGAATCAATAGGATTGTAGGCTCTTAATCAGAACGGCAGGCAAGATGTGAATCTGAACTGACAGTTCCTGGCTTTATGGTCCTTAGTAGATTGAGCTTCAATTTGCATTATAAAATGTAATTTCTGTAAAATATAATCCCTGTAGTATCTATTTTACACTGTTTTATGAGGCTTAAATGAAATATTGTACGTATGGACAGTCCTTGGCAAAACTAAAAGAGCTATGTAATTATTACTGTTATTAGTTAAATTATAGTTTGAGAGTTATATAAAGGTAAACTTATCAAAACAATGGACTTTGTCAACTGAAATGACCTTGATCATTCATTTTCATCCCTCATTTTCCAGAAGAGGCAACTGAACCTGAGAAAGGTTAACTTTTCTCCCAAAGTTAAAGACACTGAGTTTAGAACATAAGTATCTTGGTCTCCATTTTGGCTTTAACAGCCAAGTATTTTGTGAAATTTATAAAATTTTATTTTGTGAAAAATATAGAATTAGATGCAAACTTGCAAATCATCCTTTAAATTTCAGGATGGACATCTTAATTTACCTTTAGTAACCCATCACTGAGTAGCATTAGTTAATGCTTACATGTTTCTTAATATTCCATTGATTCAACAATAGCCATTCAGTGTTTTTTTTTTGTTTTGTTTTGTTTTGTTTTGTTTTGTTTTTCCCAAGTCAAATCTTTGCTTGGCACTGTGGGGAACACAATGATAAAATCTATCATAATTTTGCCTAAGGAAAGAATATAACAGATAAATATATCACAAATATAGTACATGCTAAAGGGAATAAGATGTGCAAAGAAAATGTTATACAAATTCAGAAGCAGAAATCAATTTGTGTTGGAGGGAACAAGGAAAGCTTATTATTGCCAAAAAAAGTGGATGAAAACCCTCAGTAGGACATCTTAGGGGGAAAGGAGGAGATGTCAGGACAGAAACAAACCAGAAATGTTAACTACAAGATATTTAAACAGCTTGTTGAGGAAAGTTATAAAATATAAAGAAATGTTCATTGCATAGGGAGAAACAATACATAGAAATACTGTCCAACTTTATAATTTACTAACATATTTCATCTATCTTAGTATTTTTCTCAGTGCCTTATAGTGACTTCTATAGTGTAATTATAGAATCTTAGAATTAGAAGTTTGTCTCAAACTTAACTCCTCATGTACCAACTACCATTTATGCCAAGAATCAGGCACCCTCTAAAATTTTTCCTAAAAGCTAATCTGCTTTTTGCTTTAACAACTTTATTTACAATGCATTCTACTTTTTGAGGCCACCTATTCTATTTTAGATAAAGTACTTTTTAGGAATTTGAGATATGCCTTCTGATAAACTCTGTTAATTCTTTTTAGTTAAAATTTTATATGAGTTTAATCTAATCCCTTTCTGATTTTCCACTCCTTCCAATCTTTCTTGCCCTAAGGCTAACCAATTCTTTCCCAATGGCATTAATCCCCTCTGGATTTGTTCTAGTTTTTCCATGATTCTTGTAAAAAAAAAAAAAAAAATGATGTAGAGACATTTAACACTGTATTCCAGATGTGGTCTAATCAGGGCATCTTCTTCATTTTATATACCCTATTATTCATTTGTTATACTTTGAGATTTAATTAGGGGCAGCTAGGTGGAGCAGTAGATAGAGCACCATCCCTGAAGTCAAAAGGACCTGAGTTGAAGTATAAAATTTTGATTTTATTGATTTTTGATTACTTTTAAATTTTCTTATATAATTAGAAGCTATACAGCCAAGAATAAGAGGAATAAAGAAAATTGGGGCAATCTTTCATAGACAATCTCTCAGATAGGATGAGATTAGGTTGGAATATTGCTGAATTATAAGAAATGATGAACTGGTTGGTTTAGAAAAACACCTGAATTTATGAAGTTAGAGAAACAGATGGCAAGTGGAAATAAGCATTTATGTGTATGAGCATATATGTATATGCCTGTGTAGATATCATGTATGTGTGTGTGTGTGTGTGTGTGTGTGTGTGTATGTGTAAGTCACCATGCTTAACTGGAGAAAGGAGAGAGGGGGGAAAATAAAGTTTAAAAGTGCATGGCAGAGAACAAAAGAAAACCTATAAGGAAGCAAAGAAGTTAAGTAGCTTTGAAAACAATACAAAGTATTTATTATATTAGCTTTCTCAAAATGGAAATTTATTGTTTTATATCGAATCCTCTCATATGTTCTGCTATGTATCTAGTAATTTCCTTTCTTCCTTCCCCATATTCTATTTAAGTTTAAAATAAATAAATAAATATTTAAATTATATCTAAGCCTTTATGCTTATTCATATAAAATTTGGTTTTACTTATTTTGTCCCCTACTTTTAGTCTGTTTAAATATTTAGCTATCTGTCTCAGTTTTGTAGTATACTAATAAATGAATCTGCTGTAGGTACCTTCATTCAAGTTATGGTAGGATGATAAAAACAATGACTAATATGATTTAAGGATAGAACTATTATTGAATGAATTAGACAATATTGTATGTATGTGTGTGTGTATGTATACACAGATGTATATTTTCTTAGTATTCTGTAGTTCTAGATTAAGGATAATTAACCCTTGTTATTATATTGTAGATGATAAAAGGAAATTGATTTTGACTTAGTAGGCCATTATGCTTATATATTTTCTATCAGATTGCACTCAATATATTATTTAGGTGACTTATGAAAAGACTGAAGAGGAAGATCTTGTGCCACAGTTCTCTTTTAATTGTCCTGACTCAGTTTCCCTAAATTGTTCTGCCTCAGTTTCCCTAATTGGTCCTGCCTCAGTTTCCTTAATTGTTCTGCCTCAATCCTCTTAGTTGCATGTAATATTCTCTTTAAAATGTAATCTTCTCTGTTGAGGTTTTCTTGGGGTCTCTGGAAGCAGTCTTTGTTTCAGTTCAGTAATCACCACAAGTGCAGCCACTGAAACCAAGATCAAAAGGCCTCCGGAAAAACTAGCCAAGCCCCAGGAAAGGAGACAAGACTTGGAAAGAGACGATAAAGGATTTGAACCTTAATCCCTGTCTGCACTTGTAAGGCAGAACAATTATTAGTAGTCTTAAAATATACAATCTTAATTATATGCTATATCATTTGTATGCTATACCATGGAATAGAGAAAACCTAATTGGCTTATATAGGAATAAAACCTATGATCTTAGATTCATTAGTGTTTTAATAAGCCACAGGGTACTATATATTTAGTTATAATTTGTGAATTGGCTTCAGAAGACTTCAATTTGATCCATCAATCATTTATTTAAGTACCTACTATAAGTAAGCATAAACTGAGATATGTCAGGGCCATAGTCAGAGACCAATTTTTTAAAAAATTATTTTATGTGCCTGATATTGTGATAAGTGCTTAACAAATGTTATCTCATTTGTATCCTCACAACAACCCTGCAAGACACAGACTATTTTGATAGTTATTTTATAGTTGAAGAAATTGATTCAGAGGTTAAGTGACTTGCCCAGGATTGCATGAACAATAGTAAATGTCTGAGGCTGGATTTAAACTCAGGATTTTCCTCCCCTACACCTAGCACTCTACACTACATGCAAGTCTTGCCATACAAAGAAGCTAATAATCAATTATAACTTTTACACAATGTTTTTTTTGTTTGTTTGTTTTGTTTTGTTTTTTTACACAGTGCTTTAGGACAAATATATTTTCTCATTTAAGCCTTATAAGAGCCCTATGAATTAGGCAGTATAAATACATTGTTCATTCCTTTTTTAAAGATAAACTAAGGCACAGAGGAGTTAAATAACACCCATCTTAAGAAAGTCGACTTAGAAGCTAACTCCAAAGCATGCTATCCACTGTGAAGCTGCCTCAAGCTTTCAATCCAGTAACAAATTAAGATATGTATACAAAACAAATATAACTAAAGACATAACATAATGTGGTAAATAAAAAAGAAATAAAGTTAAATTGTGATGAAAAATGTGGAGAAACAAACTACTTTCAGATTGGAGTCAAGGGTTGGGAATCAAGGAAAACTTGCTACTTTCATTAGTATCCAGGATAGTTAAGGAAAAGAAGGAATTTACTAATCAAAGAAGGGGAGAGGAAATGTTTATTGAAAGTGTGACGGATGTCAAGAGAAAAGAGAAGGAACTGTAATGAGGGAAATCAATGTAAGTATATAGAAGTCCAGGTGGTTTGGAACACAGCACATAAGAAAAGTTGTAAAGCACCAAGCCATAAAGGTTGTGTGTGTTAGAATAAGATATTGGTGCTATAGCAGAGAGAGGAGAGAAAAATAAAACCTTGATTTTTAAAACCCTTAAGAGAAAAGAATTATGCACCTTTAGAACGGAGAGTTTGATCTGGATCCCTATAAAATTCTTTGGACATTCTGAGCATTTTGGATGACACCTTGATCACTGAAGTGTCATCAAGCATGCTATGGTCATTCCAGATTAACTTTTTTTTTTCTTTCCACCCTGACAGGTTAATAGTCTAGTAGATCAGAGAAATTTTTCAGATATAGTATTCCCAGATTGGAACAAAGCATTTGAAATATATGTATTATGTATGAGAGGGAAATCCTAAATCAGATTCAGGTATAAAGTTCTTAGGGTCAATTATCAATTAGGTTAAAACTTGGGTGGGGAAAGTGTTTTTTTTTTTTTTTTTTTTTTTTAATTGGGACCACAACTGTGTATATACACATGGTGGGAGGAAGATCAAATGATAACTAAAGAAGAAGCAAGAATTAGTTTAGACTGAGTTAGCAGTTATTTAGTCAAAAGCTGTGAACCTTATCTGTCTGACAGAGTTAATATGGTGAAAAAGTATGAGTTCATCTATCTTATATGCTTTTATTTAAGATCACTAAGCCTAAATGATATCACATGGGAACCCTGTCACATAATTATAATATCAAACAAATGTTTTATGGTTTTCACAAACTCTGAAATGGACTGATCCTGAATTTCTCAGAAACATGTTTTCCTAAAAAAAAAAAAGGGAATGAAAAGGCTACAGCCTAATAATGCCAAAGCTGTTAATGCCTTAACTGAGGTGATGAAGGCTCATTGCTGCAAAGTCTTGGAATCCAAATTCCAAGAACAGGTATTACTACACCTAAAGACCTGTAATAATCTACACTGATTAGAATTCTTCTGGAAAATGATATTTGGTTCTAACTATTACACTTGAGAAAATAGAGAAAGTTCAGATTTGATCTCTATGTATCTCTATGAGGGCAGGGATTGTTTTATTTTCATATTTGTAGCTCCATCATCTAGAACAGAGCCTGGCACATAATAGGTGGCTAATAAAAAGTCATTTCTTGCTTAATCTAAATGTGGGTTAGTTGAATAGAGTGAAAAATTTCTTACTTTTGAAAAATAAAAAAAATTATGGAAAACAATACAGAGGTTCAATGTGACAATATTTTTTAAGGAGTCAGATGAGTAAGTATTGCTGCTAATGAACAAACAAGGCTACAGAGTTAAGACAAAACTACAATTTATTACTTATATTGAAGATTTCCCCAGAGCCTGAGTTTTAAGCTATACTTTGTTGGTTTTGATTACATAAGCAGGATGGGTACAGAATTTCAAAGAGCAATCAAGAAAGACAATGATCAAGTGATAAACAATCTGATAAAACAGAAAACAAGTTGGTTAATAAAGGAACTACAGTAGATAACTAAATCTTGATTTTGCAGCCTTTTGCATGTTACATGACATGCTTATCTTAAGGGAATGGTAGTAAGAAAGTTAAGACAAAAATTCTCTTGTCACATCAAGTTATTTCAAAATATGTCAAGTGACCAATGACAAATGTGTCAGTGTTTTACCTGTATCTAAAGGGAAGAACTAAGAACAATAGGCAGAAGTTCTAGAGATGTATGGTTCATCAAATATAAGTAAAAAATTTCAAACAATTCCAATAATTTGGAATAGCCAGTTTCCCCATTAAACTTTAAGATCTTTGAGGATAGGGGCTATCTTCTGCTTCTTTTTGTACCCCTAGTGCTTAGCACAATAGATAATTTAATCACCATGATTCTGTTTTTTCACCTATTATACCCAGATAATCATCTTTTGTATTGCCTTCTAGGCTGCTATAAGGAAATTTATCTGTGCCTTCTAGGCTGCTATAAGGAAATTTATCTGTGCCTTCTAGGCTGCTATAAGGAAATTTATCTGTAAAGTATGTTATATCAAGTACACTATTAATAAGTCCCAAATATTTTCTTTTCAAATCTAACTAAACATCTATTATAAGCTACATAACTATTTTGCTTCAATTGTCCTATTTTCCACTCCCCTCACCTCATTCCTCTAGGGAAATAAAAAGAAAAAAAAAAAAAACAATCTCATGGTTCAGTTTATATGCAAGGGCCATAATTGGAGAAGATATTTTAGTTTCTATCCTCTGTCTTGAGAATAAAGCACAGTGCTTTGCATTTTTAAAAAATCAGAGTCTTTTTCAGGCACTTTGATAAACAAATTATCTGTAAGGGATAACAGACATCAAGGAATCTGACGGGCAGAATGACTTTCCTAATGTTCATAGATAGGATATTACAGAGATAGAATACCTTATCCAGTGGAAAAATGTTTGATTAATTTATTAAATTATCCATTTATAAGTGTTAAGTTCCTAATTAGTTAGTTCTCTCATCAGCAGAGCTTCTTTCTTATGAAGTTTTCTTAGAAAATAAACACAGTTAATCATATAAAGTTGTTGTACAGCTCAAATCCCGGAAAGGAAGATTTTTAATAATAGTATACTCAAGAACAGATAAATAACACAGAGTTTAATGGGCTGGGCCTGGAGTCAGAAAAACATCTTTGTGAGTTAAAAACCAGCCTCAGATATTTACTAGCTGTGTGATCTTGGGCAAGTCACTTAATCCTGTCTCTCCTCAACACCAATGTCATATCTCCAACATTTTCTTGGACATCACCACTTAATATCCTTCTGGAACCTGAAGTTCAGCAGTATGAATCTATTTATTTTCTCCTTAAACCTGCCTCTTATTCATATACTGTTGTCGTTGTTGCTGCTGTTACTAATGATGATGATGATGATGATGGTTAGCAACAGCCTCTTAATCAAAAAGGTTCAAAATTTCAAAGCAATCTGGTTCTTCACTTACTTTTATCTCCAATCAATTATTAATTTTGTGAATTGTACCTGATGTCATTGTTTGCATCTATCACCTCTTTTCTCCCAACCAGTTGGCATGGACTATTTTAATAGTCTCTTAAATTATCTTGTCTGAAGTCTTTCCTCTCTTCAAATTATCTTATAAAAGTTGCCAAATAGTGTTCCAAAAACAGAAGTCTAATCACACTATCATCTTGCGCAAAAATGTCCTATGACTCTTTTCCCTTTAATATAAAAAACAAATTAAGACACCTGGTGTTTATAGCCTTTTTGCAAGCAGACACCAGGTTACTTTTTGAGCATTCTTTTATATTGATTCCTAAACTTGATATTTAATCTCCTGAAGGCATGCATTTTTCTGAAGTCAATTCCAATTCATTTATCAATTTCATAGATAACATATCTTATTTGCACAGATATTTGCATACTGTATCCCTCATGAAATTATGAATTCATTAGGTACAAACTCATATATGTCTTTCTCAGTATTCGTAGGGCTTAATACAGTGCGCAGACCATAATAGTTATTTGATAAATTTTTGTTGACTTTACCACCTAGCTTCCCTGCAATGTACTTTCTTCTCATTATTATCTTTCAGAATCTTCTTTCAGTATTCAACTCAGGTGACACGAACTCCATGCAGCCAATTGTACCAGATGAATGTGTTTTCTCCCATCTCAAATCTTTTTATAGCAAAATGTTTGCAAATCTCCTTTTCTATCAGCATGCTCTGCCTTGTGTGATATATAGCAGTTTGTTTTTTTTTTTAAATGATTTCGTATCATGGATCACCCTACCCCCACCCCCACCCCAGAAGTCTGATGGAGATTATGGACTCCCTCAAATAAAGTTATTTGTTGAAATGCATAAAATAAATTAAATATTATTACAACCTCTCCTCAATTAACCTGAAATATAATTATCAAATAATACAAAAAAAAAAGTTTTTGCATCATATTCCATCCTGGTCATGCCTACTAAGTGTTGGTATATCCCAAGGCTCCATCTTAGGTCTGTCTTAGGCCCTCTATATAATTTCAATTGATTATCTCAGCAGAGCCAATGGCTTGAATTGTAATCTTTAGGCAGATGATTCTCATATCTGCTTATCCAACCCTAATTTCTCTCCCGACAACCCAATCCAATGTCTCCAATTGCTTATTGGATATCTTGAACTGAATGGAGCAGAGACAATAACTTAAAGCTCAATGACTAGGGGCAGCTAGATAGTGCAGTAGTCACTAGAGTACTGACCCTGGAGTCAGGAGAATCTAACTTCAAATCTGGCCTCAGACACTTACTAGAAATTTGACCATAGGCAAGTTATTTAACCCCAATTCCCTTAAAAGAATAAAAAATATAAAAAAAATTCAATAACAAAACCTAAACACGTTATCTTTTCCAGCTAGGTGGTCTAAGTTAGGAAAATTTTCATTCAAAGACTCACTAACTGTACAACATTGGGCAAATCACCAAATCTATGTCTTATTTAACTTTCTTCATCTGCAAAAAGGGAATAAAAGTAGCTCCTAAATTCAATGATAGTTTTAAGGTTCAAATAAGATAATATTCATAAATTACTTAGTACAGAAGCTGGCATATAATAGGTGTTATATAAATGCTTACTCCTTTCCTTTTCTCCCCCTTTATTTTCCGTAATGCAGAATAAATTTTAAAAGTTATTTAAAATTCCCCTTTCCCCAATCTGTTGCTGAGCCATGCCCATCCTCCCCTTCCTTGCCATTAGGACTGGAAACTGAGTTTAAAAAAGAGCCCAGGAAAAACCTTGAAGCTTTGACCACCTTTACATACTTCTGTGTCATAAATTCCAGGTTCATTATCTCTGTCCTTGCTAGGATAATTCCCCCTCCTTTTGTTTATTTCCCCTTGCTTCCTATCTCCTGTCCACACAACCTTCTTGTCTTAACTCCTAACCCCCTCCCTTCTTTTGAGTATTGCCCCTCACCTCACTGTCTCCTTTTCATAACCTTCTTATCTCGACCCCTATCCTGTAATTATGATCCTGTTCTGGAATTATGGCTTGTCCATCCTCCCTTATCTGTTTTTGTTTCTCTTATAAGGCTGTATACTCAGGTTATATATTCTCTTTGCAAACCCTACTTAGCTAAAACCCTACATATGTTCCCTGCCTTGGTTGATCTGGACCAGATGCTTTGGACAAGAGTCTCATGTGGTCAGCTAGCTTAAACTCCACATTAAAAATTAAAAACCAATCTCTGCTTGTCTCAGTTTCTCTGATGTCACACTGAGAGCCCTATTGGTAAACAGTTATTAGCACAACCCTGAATTACTCTAAAAGAATTGCCTGAGCTCAGCAGCAATGTAGTAATAGGGAATAAAATCATCACCAGTCTAAAGGCCTTGTGAAAATATAATAATAATAATAATTTTAATCATAATAATAAAAAGTCACATATAACAACATCTTTGAGAACCTGAATAGGTTTACAGCAAATTTATCTGATATTTTACAGCAAACTTTACAGTGATATTTACAACATACTTTACAGAAAATTTATCTGATAAACATCTGATATCCAACATCTATGAAGAATCGGTGCAAATTTATAAGAATATGAGCCATTCTACAATAGGCAAATAGTCAAAGAATATAAAGAGGTAGTTTTGAAAGTAAAAAATCTAAATTATCAACAACCAAAAGAAAAAAAAATTCTCTAAATCAATAATATTGAGAAAAAGGCACATTAAAGTTGCTTTGAGGTTCTACCTCATATTCATCAGACTGGAAAAATGACAAAGATATCAAATTAGGAGTAAAAGGACCTATATTTACAAAAAACAAAAACTATTAATAGCATCTTTTTTTTTTACTGGTAGCCAAAAATTGGAAAATAAGGAGGGGGCAATGACCTCATATTGGTGAATAGCTAAACAAACTGTGGAATATGAATGCAATCAAATGTAATTAGGCCATAAGAAATATCAAAATAGAGAATATCACAGAACTAACATTTCTTTAACATTGCTTCTTTCCTTCCCTTGTGCAAATTAAAAACAAAAAAATTCTCAATTCATATATGTATTGTCTAGTGATACAAATTTTCATATTGGCTGAGTCCAAAAATATAATTCTTCCTACATTTTAAGTGCTTATATTTTCATTTTGTATAAATGGAATAGGATGTAGTGGGAAGAGTAGACTAATCTTTAAAAATTCTATTAATATCCCTACCACCAAGGAGACAAAAGCAATTGTGCTGCATTTCTGCCTTGCAAAAGTTGCATTTAGTTGATACATTTAAAGAAAAGAAAAGTTGATGGATATAAGATGGGCCATAACTCTTTTTTCTTCTTTGGAATAGAATTGGTTTAACAATTAAAAGAGGACCTGATCTAAATTAGTCATTGAAGAACAGATAAGGGTACCCTAAAGAGATTATTCCTCTGTGGCCTTTTCTATGTTTGTTTGTTTTTTTGTTTTTGTTTTTTCCTAGTATAAGGACCCAAAGGGAAAATAGTCATATGGGTTACTGAGGATCATATGTCTTGAGCAAGACTAATGCCTAATGACCCTACCCTCCATTCTTTCATAACATATATAATGCTTAGACCTCAAACTAACACTGCCTTGGGTGTTCTATCTACTGTTAAGCATATTAGTCAAATAGAATCCAAGCAATACATCTACAGAGATGATAGATTACATGTTCCACTATATTCCCCTTGGATATATCTGAAAGTCCCAGAGATTAGATAGGTTAATTGTAAATCAATTTTCTAGTACATGATATTTTGATTCTAATATTTGTTGTATTGGATTTCAGTATCTTATTGTTGTTGTTTTTTTGTTTTGTTTTTTGGTTTGGATATACCAAATAAAATTCCCATTATCAGGAAAAAGAATTAGAAGCCAAAGCATCCCACTAATTATCAACTAAATCTAAGGCTCACTCCTATAAATGAGGCAAGGCATAGTGATTACTTGGTACTTATACTGCTTCAGTTATGGTGATTGACTTAACAGATAGTTTGCCCATTCCAGGTGATTCTTCATCAAGGTTTGGGGGTTGATGAATGTGATAGAAAGAACTGTTGGATTGAAGTAAGTAGAGAGGATATGATTTTGACCAAACCCCTCAATGCATTGGAAGAATCATTAAGTAGGAAAAACTTGAAAGAAATAATTTTCTGTATGGGCAAATCTACTATATGTATTGGATAAGGAATAATGATAATACAATTATCACATCCAGAGTGATGTTAAGATTCTCCCAGAGGGAAAAAGAACAGGAAATTCATCAGGAAACAGTGAGAATTGATTAATTAACCTGAAGAAGAATGAAGAATGGCATCATCCTTCATGAAATCACCACATAAAACAATACTTTTTTTTTTTTTTCCATAGAGGAACAGAAAACCCATTAGAAATTAGTGCTTTAGGCATTATTAGGATAGCTATAATACAGGCATTCTAGACAGTGAAAAACAGCATAGTACACACTTAGAGCATCCAATAGAGTTCCAAACTGAGAAGTATATGATTAGTATTCACTGGAAATGATTGTTCCCTAGGACTCTAAATGGCATTATTCATTCTGAGAAATCAGGAGCCTTGGGACAACTATTATTTGTCTCTTGTCTAATTTTTTTAATTGCTCTAATGCAAATTATTACTTTGTTACTAAAAAAAAAAAATCAAGAAGTCCTTTTGTTCCTATATCCATTTGTGAAAATATATATAAAGATGCACTTCTGAAAAGTATGATACTAAAGATGTTCTTTCTGCATAGTTTTAGTAAGACTAAGGATTTATGAAGCTAAGACTATTAAAAAAGATATCATGACACTGCATTATTTTTAGAAGCTTGTTTATATAGAGAGAAATAGATACTTATACATGTATATTCATATAGAGTATATATCTCATATACATATACAAAGTATGTATATATATACATATATATGTGTGTGTATATATATATACATATATATGTGTGTGTGTGTATATATATATATATATATATATATAAATAATTTGATATGGTAGTGTCATTATTGCTTTACTTTCCCATGTCCCTCTTCTGAGTTTCATTCTACTTTTTTCTGTTTACTTAAAAAATGGTTCACTGTATTATCTTAAATATAATGTTATATGATAGTCATGAGATTGTTTATATATATATATATCTATATATATATATATATATATATATATATATATATATATAGATATATATATATATATATATATATCTCACAACACATAGTAATAAAGAGTTCAAGCTGTTTTGAGTTGCAGAAATACCAATAGCAGCTCAGGAAGGGATTAATATAAGAATAGGCAGCTACCCAAACTGTCCTCCAAACTAAAAGTATTAAACCTTTTAGTCCACAAAACAATTCTCATGTGTATCCAGAACCTAATTAAAATGTAATTGGGCCCAAAGGACTATAAAACTGTGAATACTCTTTGATCCAGAACTGCCACTACTGAATCAGTATCCCAAAGAGATCATAAAAGAGGGAAAAGGACCCACATGTGCAAAATGTTTGTAGCAACTCTTTATGATGATAAAGAATTGGAAATTGAAGAAATGAACATCAGTTGGGGAATGGCTGAATAAGTTATGGGTATATGAATGTAATGGAATATTATTGTTCTATAAGAAAATGATGAGCAGGCTTATTTCAGAAAAGCCTGTAAAGGCTTTCATGAACTGATACAGAGGAAAGTGAGCAGAAACAGGAAAATATTGTATAGTAACAGCAAGATTATATGATGAGATTTAGCTCACTTAGTGAGTGATCCAAGACAGTTTCAACAGACTTTACATGAAAAATGTCATCTGCTTCCAGGACACTGAAAGTGAACAGTATTTTTACCTTTTATTCTTCTTGTTTTTTTCGTTCTCGTGGCTTTTTCCATTTGTTCTGATTTTTCTTTCCCAATATTATTCGTACAGCAATATTAAAATTGACAGTACATATATAACCTGTACCAGATTGCTTGCTATCTTGAGGAGGGGGTAGGTAAATGAGAGAGGCAGGAAAAAAAAAATTAGAACTCAAATTCTTTAAAAAATTAATGTTGAAAATCTTTACTTGTAATTGAAAAAATAATGTACTATAAAACTGAAATAAAAATAAAATAAATGTGAATGGGACTGATTGGATGAAGTTTTCTCAGTTTGAGACTAAGTCACATGATCCTTACTCCCAGAGACAGAAGATCAAGTCTTAGACCTTGAGTTTCAGGGAGTCACTTGGTCTCTAAAGGTCAGACCCTCAGGAAGTTACAAGAAGTGATGTGACCCACAGGGAGCAGACAACATTGGTGACCATTGGTCAAGGATGGTTATGTCCTTTTGGTCTATCCAATGAAAAGGCTTGGGTCTTTTCCTATTTAACCGGGTGTTCTGTTTTCTGCTGGTCAAGCACATGGCAGGAGCTGGGATGCCTCCTGGATGTGTTCTCTGATTAGTTAATTTGGGAAAGGAGATCTAGCACCCACCCCACACAAATGTAATTGGGAAATTTTAATAAAAAACAATAGTGGTTGGTGGTCAGTTGTTCCAGTCAAGTTAGATACTTTATACCCTACCCCCATTTGGAGTTTTCTTGGCAAAGATAATGGAATGATTTGCCATTTCCTTCTCCAGCTCATTTTACATATGAGGAAATTAAAATAAATAGGATTAAGTGACTTGGCCAGGAGCACACAACTAGTATCTGAGTCCAAATTTGAACTCAGAGGGATAAAGATCCCTTACTTTAGGCCTATATGTCCTATCCACTGTGCCACTAACTTCTCACAATATAATTTAAGCAATGCTAATTTGTGGTTTTCTAAGTCAAGATGAGTCCTACAGAGATTCTTTTCTATTTGAATTTAATATCACTGTTCCAAAGTCATCCAGAGTCAAATAATAACACTATTATCACCACACTAAAAAGAAGCGACAAGAAACTAGTGTGACAAAAGCTTTAGCTCACCCTCAAGAGTCACCCAGATGCCTCTCCTTTCTTCAAAGAAAAATACTTACAAAAGACTCATTCTATCCCCAGAGCTAATTAACTTTGGGAAAAAATACCTAAGAAAGGAATGAAATTAATCCCTGGAACAAACTACTTGAGTAGTTCTGAGTGACATACTATCTGCTTTAGGTGCCAGTAATGAGGTTTCACACAGTTGCTTTACACTGCTTGTATAGGAGCTCAGGGTGGTATGAAAACATAATGGTTAATGAATTTACTCATTATCTTGATTTGTTCAAGCTCCCTTACCATCCTGTAAAGGCCAGACTGACCAGGGAATCAGATTAATCTCAGCATTCCTTGTTGGGCAACATATCAGAAGTTCCTTGCAGTCCTGACATACTGAACCTAGACCTTCCTCTGCTATTCCAGATAACCTACTAAGACTGATTCATATCAACTTCTAATTCTGAAAAACAACCCAATGCAGAGATGACTTGATAAAGATCACTAGGCAATTATCCCCCCCCCCCAATGTGATTCTTGTCTTTATAACTCCTGCTACCCATGCCCACCTTGAGCTCAATTCTGTGTTCCCATCTGCTTACTTAGGACTAAAGCTATGCATACAACCTAACTTGGTCTCTTAGACCTAACTGGGGAAAAAAGGTTGACAGTAGAGATAGGTAGCAGAGGTTAAAAAGACAAAAATCTCAGAGAGGGGAGGATGAAATCACATAATGGTCTTACCAGATTATCTCTGAGCTAGGTTATTTTTCAGAACTGAGAGTTGATATAAATCAGTCTGAGTTGGTTATCTGGCATAGCAAAAGCTCTGAGTTCAGTATGCTTATATATCACAAGGAACTTCCAGTGCTCAAATACTGTAAGATACACTGAATGCTCAGTTCTATCTGATTCCCAGGTCAGTCCTGTATCTTCTGGATAGTAAGGGAGCTTGAACAAATCAAGGTGATTAATAAAATCATCAACCATTCCATTTATACAAATACCTTAAAAATTAATCTCTGATCTTTAGAATATTATCTTTGTGTGTTCTGAAGGTACAAGTATTGACTAATTCAGCTAAACAGAGCTACTGGACATATAGTTTCAATTTAACTATGTCTTTTCTGTAAAACACTCAAAGCAAAGGACTGTCTGTACAAGAAAAATATGTATTGTGTGATGAGGTCCAAAGAGAGAGCCTTAACCACAGATAAAATTATTCCCTGAGGCAAGCAGGGAAGGGCACTGATAGGGGTCAGTTTGACCTTATAGTCCCACCTTCTAAGCTGTATCCACTCAGAGTTACATCAAACCCCTGAGGTTAAATTTCCCCTATAAATCTATGGCTCATGTCATCTTTGCTGAACCCTTTCAGGTTAATCTGTCCCCAGAACTCTGCCTCTAGGTGTCTTTCCTCTCATCAGTGCACCATGCCTCATGGTAACTTTCTCCTCTATACAGTTAACTCTTTTAGGGTGCTAAAACTTCTCTATGGATTTAGTCTGCTGGCTTAGGGCATACTACAACTTCATGGAATATCCCCCTTTTCACTAGGGAACTTGTTTTTTTTTTTCCATTTTTAATTGTTAAAATCCTTTTCCTTGCTAATTATATGCTCTCCCAAATTTATTTCATATTTATCATTTCTCATATCTATTATACTTCTTAGTTTTGTCTGTAACCTCTTCTCCTAAATAGAGCTACCTTTTGCCAAAGAGAATGTCCATTACAAATTCTTCATATTACTGAACCCCAACATTTGATGCCTACATCAATCTTCTGAACACATCATTCGGCATTTGAACCTGAATCATATCACTGTTGATTTTAATTTCTATGTACACATATATCACGGACTGGTTTTCTGACTTTTTCTTCAAAGGTTGAACATTGCTTCACAGAATATTGAAAAGTGAAACATTGAATTCATTTATTCCATCTAAGACCAAAATGAATATACTTGCAATTTAACTACCCTGTCATTCACAGCAGATAACATTTAGGTCATTGGGAATTTTTTATTTATCCATATTTTCATTCTCCTACATGTATCTTCCCTTTTTTATTCAGCTTCTGAAGATTGACAAATCATTTTTTGCTTTCAGTTCCCTTTGAAGAAGCTGTCTTAAATTTCTTTCAGTATTCCTTTTCTTTGGATTATATCTTGTCACTTGGGGTCACATGCATTTTCTCTTTAGCTCTACTGATGTTAGGTTTTGAGCTGACTCACCAAGGAATCATTCAGCCCCTGCTCTGAGCTATGACCTGAACACTTCCTCCCAGCAGACATCTTCCTAACAGGTCCAATATGCTTAGTTCTAGTCCTTACTTTCATAAAAGATGGTCATTTATTAAGTTGTTAATTAAACACCCAGGGAGTACTTCCTTACTTTCTTGGGGCCTCAGCCTTTTTAATTGAAGCTTTAACACCTTTGCCTTCTGAAATCTATCTTAAGCTTTTTCAATTTTCTAGTCTGATAACTTTTCTAATGAACATAACTGTTTTTTTTTTTGTTTTGTTTTGTTTTGTTTTTTGGCTGTAGATACTTTTTAACGAATCTAGAATTTTGAAATAGGACTACCTTTAAACAATATTATAAGAACATTTGCCTTTGGAGATCTCTACCTCCCTCACAGCCCCTTACCCTGCTCCATTCCAGCCAGCAAAAATTTTTATTTTTTCCAGTAATATTTGCGTTTTCATTATCATTTTTTTTTTTGTTAGAGCAGGGAAAGGAAATAAAAGATAAATGACTTGTCCAATGACTTACTTGTTAAAAAGTCCTAGGCTAAGTATTGGAGATACAAAGATAAAATTAGAGACTGTATTTTATCTTATTTAAATTGAAATCCATTATCCTACTATATAGAGCATTGAGGCTATGAGCATATCTTACAAATCTATTATATTCTCTACTTCTAGTCCTGAGCACAATTCCTTTGCATATAATTGATACTTAATAAATTTTCACAGAATTGAACTGGTTGCAAGTGACTTTGAATTAATATAGCTAAATATTTGTTCACATGGAGATAAAATGGAAGGACTGTTATCAATTATTTTGTTTTAATGTGCCAAAAATGAAATCTTACATAAAGCTGAAATATGAGATGCAAAATTAAATAAAAAACATATGCCTCACCATATGTGATATTATATGTATATACTCTACAAATATATCTTTCAAAATGCATGGTTCTCTATTTTAAAATAAGCTAGTCATATGAATTCTAAAATTTCTGAATAAAGATTAAAAGGGAGAAATAATTATTTGTTCAGTAGATTTATATTTAAAAATCTGGGAGGAAAAACTAGCCATGGGGCTACTTTGATACTTTAATGATTTTTGATTTTCTAAAACCTTCAAGAGTTACTATGGTTGAAAGATTCAGTAATGATTCTTTCTGAACTGAGCTAGGCTAATCTGTGATAGTAACAGCAATATTTCACCAGGTCATTACTTGAAATGGCATGTTGTTACAGGATCCAGGGTCAAATATTCTGATCTGTATGAGACAATGAGAATAAGAATTCAGCAGCGGCCCCATGCAGATACAAATAAAATTTATATATGTATATAGATATATATATATATATATATAGATAGATAGATAGATATATCTATATATATATCTATATATATATATATATATATCTATATACATATATATATATATATATATATATATATATATATATATGTATATATAGGGAGCAGCAGTGGATAGAGCACCAGCCCTGAAGTCAGGAGGACCTGAATTCAAATCTGATCTCAGACACTTAACACTTCCTAGCTGTGTGACCCTGGGCAAGTTACTTAACCCCAATTGTCTCAGGGGAAAAAAAAATGATATTTATGTGATAGGTGCTACTAAGCACTAATTTACTCCTCACTTGACCAACACAAAAGTCTTATTCCGTAAGTGGCAGCAAACTTTTCTGTACATTCTAGAATGAAAGTTAATATTATAAAATGGAAATAAAGATGGATTTGGTGTTTAAGCCTGCAATTTAATCTTGACCTCTGGTACTTGCTATTCTGTAACTTATTCTCTCTAGGCCTTGGGTTTTGTGTGTCTCTGTGTGTGTTTTAACTATGAAAGCAAAGACAGGGTTGGGAAAAACCTTTCCCTTCTACATTTCCTTTGTATTTACTTAATAATTTAAATGTATTTCTATTTTTACTGTGATAGAATATTTTTATTTTGAAAAAAGGGATGATTTCATTTTTGCTTGTGAATCAATGGTACCTAGTCTTGTAACTGGCACATATGGCAGTAGGTGTTTTATATGAATACTTGTTTACTGACTTAAGATAGTGGCCTATTTGTCATTTCTAGGGTATTAACCTTATATTTGTGGACTACACGTTCTTTTAGGTTTTATTAAACTGGGATGGTTTTAAGTATGATTATTATGACAGGCTGCATCTATTGTCAAATAATATTAAACAATAATAAAGAAGCATCACCAGAAGGTTGCAATAGTGAACTATCTACAAATTGATTTGATTAGATAGTATTACTATCTACAAATTGATTTGAAAGATGCAGATCCTCTAATAAGCTAACTTGCTTGACAGTTGTGTATTCACATCTTGAGTTTTCCTTTTCTGCTTAAAACCATGATTTCCATTAATTAAAATATACCCCCAATACACTAATGCATTGTTGGTGGAGTTGTGAAATGATCCAACCATTCTGGAGAGCAATTTGGAACTATACCCAAAGGGCTATAAAATTGTGCATATTCTTTGACTCAGCAGTACTGTTACTGGTCTGTATCCGAAGGAAATCATAAAGAAGGGAAAAAAGAGTCACATATGCAAAAATTTTTGTAGCAGCTCTTTTGGTGGTAGCAAAGAATTGGAAAATGAGTAGATGCTTATAAATTGGGGAATGGCTGAACAAGTTGTAGTATATAAAAATAATGGAATGTAATTGTTCTATAAAAATTGATGAACTAGCTGATTATAAAAAGGCCAGGAAAGATTTACATGAACTAATGCTAAGTGAAACAAGCAGAATCAGGAATGCATTGTACACAATAACAGCTAGAATGTGAGATGATCAACTATGAAAGACTTGGTTCTTCTCAGTGGTTCAGTGATCCAAAGCAATCCCAATAGACTTTGGACAGAAAATGCCATCTGCATCCAGAAAAAAGAACTAAGGAAACTGAAATGAAAATTAACACATGCGATATTCACTTGTTTTTACTGTTTTGTTTTGTTTTTTAATCTCGCCCATATTTTTTTTCTTTTTGCTCTGATTTTTATCTCCCAACATGATTGATAAAGCAATGTGCATTAAAATATTTTTAAATAAACAACGGAAAAAATATACTCCAAAGCAAAACAACTTCTGATTATTCCTTCAGACTCCTCTGAACCCAATATTTACTTGAGATATTTTGAGACTGGTACTTAACTAATGGATCATCATAGTACTCAACTAAAAAATGCTAGTTTTGATTAATGGTATCCAGCCTTACCATTTTAATTTATGAATATCTAGTAGTTTTTTTTTTCAGGTCTTTTAGATCCAGACTTTCCCACTAGAACTAGGGTTAGCATCTGTCACTTTCCTCCCTATCCCTTTCTCCTCCTATTAGGAGACAATTTGTCTTAAAACAATAATTCTAGTCCCTAGTAGGATTATAATTATAATATTTTAAGATTTGTGCAGTGACCAGTGAAATGGAGGAATTTCACCATGACCATATTTATAATCTATAAATGAAACCTATAAATAATACAAATTTTAAAAAATATATAAACAAAAATATAAACTGTAAGAAAGTTATAGATAAAAGGAAGGAAGACTTTTACTTCTCCTTAGAAAGATAAATAAGGGTTTGGGGAAGTTGGTTTCATTATGAATCCAAAGACCACTAGAAAAAATTTTATTTCAGGGGATACTTGCTCAATATCACAATTAAGGACTCTAGAACTTTTTCTTACCTTCTCTATTACTGTAGAGGGTAACACCATTCTCCTAATTCCTCAAGTTTATATTCTATCTCCATATATTCATCTTCCAACTTGAAATGTAAACTGCTCTTAGTCCTTCAAAATCCTTCATAATCTCTTCACTTCCTACCTTTCTGGTCTTATACCTCATTCCACACACTTTTCAATCCAAAGATTATGGCAAAAAAACACTCCATTTCTCAGCTCCATAAATTTTCTCTGAATGTTCCCCATGCCTGGAAACTTTTTTTTTTTTTTTTAATTCCAACTAAAATCTTATCTTTTGCAGAAGACTTTCCTATTCCTTCTTAATTCCAGTGCCTTTTCTCTGTTAATTATTTATCTTTTATAAAACTTGCTTTGCTTCAATTTCTTCAATTATCTCCCTCAAGCTCTTTGAGAGTAGAGTACTTGTTTTGCCTCATTTTTTTGTAATTTCAGTGTTTAACAGAGTGTCTAGGACATAGAAGCTTAATAAATATTTATTGATTGATTGCTATATTTATAAAATTAAGAACCATGTACTTCTTACCCATGATTTATCAAGATGATATACCCTGAAAAACCCAGCACACTTATGAAGATATGAGATGAATACATTTTATGCAAAGATTGTTTCAACACTATAGAGACATATTCATTTCAAAGATATGTTTTACAACAAAGAAGCCTCCCACTTTAATGGATATGTATTTAAAACAGTTAAGATAGAACAGTTGTTAACATGAATATTTTGAATGCAACTGAATAAATGTATAAAGATTTCAAGAAGGATATTTTAGAGAAATAAAAAAGAAAAACAATCAGGTGGTGAAAAGAAATGAGAGAGTAATACCCCAAACTCCTAGTTTTAATAAGGGGCAGTGAAATCAAAATTAACCTACATAATTGTTAATACCAAAAAGAGCTTATTAAAATTAACTGATAATTTGGAATAATAACAAATCTAAATAAAAATATTCTCTTCCAAGAAAATGACTAAAGAAAAGGCAAACCTAGTTATTAAAATGGTAAATTAAAAAGGCTAAATTCTTCAATAAAATGGAAAATAGTAACAGATTGAATTAAAAACAAAATCCAGTAACACGCTGCTTACAGGAAACATTTCATTTTTTAAAAATATAAATAGAATAAAATTTAAAATTTGGGCTAAAATTTACTATGACAGATGATGAAAACTAGCAGCAACATTCTATTGCATTCACATATCATAATTTATTTAGTTATTTCACAATTTCTGTGAACATATTTTGTTTCTAGCTTTTCGTTACCATTAATATATTCATCAAAAACTCAGATGGAAGGAGTAGGCATTGGACTTGGCAAATACTACACATAATAACAAGAAGAAAATTTATTTATTTTAACAACAGAAGACTAATTAATGATGCAGATATCACATCAGAATTAAGTTTAATTAAATCATCAATTTGTTTGAGCAAATCCCAAATAGCAAAGGTCAATTTAAAGAATGGAAATAAAATGAAGATACAGAAAACAATTAAAAACAACCTGCATTACATGTATAAAGAACAATTGATTCCAAAAATGACAAACTAATAAAAAGAAATTACTGATTCTGTAGCCATTAGAAAAATTTAACTGATGGAAAATGGTAACCCCAAACAAAAGGCTTAAACCACCTCAACTAACATTTTGCTCATCAGAGAGACATGGAAGACAATGGAAACATTAATTTGGAGTATAAATTCATTTGAAAAACATAACCATAAGTCAACAAGCATTTATTTATAATTATATGACAAGCACATTCTAAGAGCCGAATTTGGAACAAAAGAAAAGAAAAAGAGTAATGACGTAAACAAAATGTAAAAGCTCTAAGGATTGGGAGAAACTTCTTGTAGAAGGTGGGATAAATGCCTAAAATATCAAAGAATTTACCCCACATATCACGTGACTGAGAAAAAAATTAATTTCTATATTATTAATATCTTATGGAAATTTTCTTTCTCTCTCAAAAGGCTATCCTGACAGTAAAAGAAGTCCCTGTCTTTAGAAAATGTCATTGCAGTCCTGTTTTTAAGGCACTTTACTCTCCATTAAATTGGACTGTTCTCTACTCTGGTATTCTAAGCTCTGTATCCTGTAAACAAAATTTTGGCTAATAGTGGTCTATGGAAAGTGACCCAAGTATCATTGCAGTCCATCATTAAGATCTCAGGCAAGTTGGATCAGGAAGAGGAAAAGCAACTAGAATGCATGCAGTGGATTTTCTTGCTCAAATTGCCAAAAGCAGCTAGAACCTCATGACTAGGTCTAGCTCCTCATATGACACCCCATTTTTCCTCCTGAATGTGTAAAAAATTTTTTCTCTTAAGTTTTCTTGGTGGACTTCCATATACTCAGACACATTTGTGCCTCAGGAATCTGACCCTCTTGATTTCAGTTACATTTCTATTAAAAATATTTCAATTAAATTAAATTTTATTTCAGGACTTCATACAACCAATTTCAATACAAGTATAAATTCTCTTTTCAGAAATAATGGGAGACAAATAACTAGTGAGATCTTTAATAGTCATGACCATACTATATAAATCATTGATCAAACATGCTTTTCAAAAGTTTAGTACACATTGTATTTTTCCTATACTTTATAGTTTAAATTAATTGACTTTTTTCCTATTCCTAATATGTGCCATTTCCAGACAAAGTTCTGTGGTCTCAGAAATTTAATCAACTAGGTGGTACAGTATATAAGTAGTGTGGGAGTAAGAATGACCTGAGGTGAAATTCAGTTACTAGCTTTGTAATCTGTGGAATATCACTTTATTTCTTTGTGCCACAATTTCCTTACCTCAAATTGCTTGGACTCAATGACTCAGTGACTTCTAAGGTCTCTTCCATGTCTAAATCTGTAGATCCTATGAGTTATATTTCGGGAAAAGCTGTGTATCCTAAGAAGATATAGAAACTAGAGCATTTTTCTCTATTTGGCACAGATGTTGCCCAAGGCAAAGAAAAATCTTTTTCTGCAAAAAATAGCTAGTGCCTAAGGAGCATTACTATACTGCTATATTATAAAGAACAAAGAAATCATAAAGAGGAGGAAAGTAGAAAGATGCCCTTAAAGTGAGTAGCAGTTGAATCTTCACAGAACAGAAACCACTGAGAAAGTGTATGAGGCAATCTGCCAAAAGCCCAGGCAAGTATATGGCTATAAGTGACTGAGGCTATATCATTCTTTGCTATGGACTGATTTGGTGGCTTTTATTTTTCATGAATCCTGTTGTGAATTCTATGTGTTTGTTTCATGTTGTACATATATAGTTTACTTTCCCTTATAGTGTTTCGAACTACTTGCTCATGAGAGTAATTAGTTTTATTCATGGTGCATTTATGTTCTGAGATTCTCAGGATTTGGGGGGAAAAACAATAATTCAGAGACACTGAGGAAAAACTATACAACATGCCTAACTACCCATGTTATGTGAGAATTTCACATTTATCAGGTATAACTTGATAAAGACAAGGGGCACTTCTCTGTACCAAGAAATATTCTTAGCAGCCTGCTTAGTTGAAAGGACTTTTCTAACTACTATATAAAATTACAGAAATTTAAAATCAGTAAAATATCTTCAAGATGATGGAGAGTAGAGCAAGGGCAGAAATAAAAGGACTCAAATTGAAGGAAATTTACCCAGAAGCTATTCATTTTTCCATTTATGTATCATTCAGACTTGTACTGTTGAAGTAACAAAATCTTTGGTCTCTCCAACCATGTAATGCTGATGGCTTTTCTGTGAACAAAATTGTCCTCAATCCTGTGTTAAATTAAAATAATGGCCTTAATTTAACTGTCTCTTTTCATACTGAAGGAAATCTTGGGCTAATGAAAGGAATATGAGTTCAATATAAAAGATAAGATTTAAATAATTCAAATACCTGTCTCCAAGAATCCTAATAAAATGTATATCCAATGAAATTAACTAATATATCTTTCTTTCTCATTTTTACCTTCAATTCCTTTGCTTTCAGAGGAGGGAAAAGTTATATTGTACTCCCTGGATCCCTAAATGTTAGAATAACACTGTTTTCAAAGGAAATAATTAACATGATCCATGAGTCATTTCAATGAAAAAGCTAGAATGATTCTAGAAAATTCATTTGCATTGAATGACTCTAAAACCAAAATGGCTTTTAATTTAATGAATATAAAATGAAAATCTCTTCTTATGTTATTTTGGACAAAGAACAAGAGAATCATGTCTCTCAAAGAAGGAAAGAAATATTATATTTCAGTCTTATTTTACAGAAGAGAAAAATAAAGCCCAAAGTTACACAGATGGGGGCAAAATTGAGGATATTCATTTCAATTCAATGTTTTTCAAATGTTTTATAGGTGCTAGATGTACAAATTTAAAAAAAATGGAACCAGGCCCTCCCTTCAATGAATTTATTGCATTAGGGTCTTCTGATTTCCAGTCAAGTGTGTGCTGGTAAATGTTTAACAATTAGTTCTCTGAAAAGTAGAATACACTTATAAGTAATGAACTATTAACATCTGCCCCCATAACTTCATTAAGTCTAGTACAGAAGTGTCAAATCTGGCTTGAAGGCTAAACACTTCAAAGTATGATGCAAAGAGATTAAAATGTGATGGGAAATATTTGAAAAAATAAATAAAAATTAAATAGTATTAATATATAGTTTTCTAAGTCAATATACAACCCCCCAAGATCGATTTAAAGTTTTCTAAGTCAATATGCAATTAAATATGTTCAGTGGCCTCTGTTTCTATTTGAGTTCAACACCAGTGGTCTAAACAACCAAGAGAAAAATAAATTAAGCACTGATAAGCAGTGTTTGTTGATTTCTAAATGTTGAAACCGAAAATTTAACAAGCATAGTTTGATTAAATTGACTGCAGCATACTCTTGTTCTCAGGCCAATATTTTATCCAATATTGATAAATGCCTTGATTTCCACCAATTTAAATTTGAAGTACTAGGAGGAAAAGGATGTCCATTGAAAAGCTGGATGCCCAACTGAGAAGTACCAAGGATAAAATCTTGGGAATGATCTATATTTAACACTGTGGAAAAAGGAAAAAGAACTAGAAAGGGGGAAAAGGTAGGATCTTATTAAGAAGTAAAAGAACCAGCCTGGTATAATGTCATAAAAATAAAGGAGGAGAATTTTAATGAGAAGATGGTAAAAAATCACAAAGAACTAGAGAAAGTTCAGTGCTTGAAAAAGGTGGCAACATGGGGTAGTTAAAGGAGAGCTGGATCTGTACTAAGAGAATCTGCCTCACAATTCTTCTTCTATCAATTATTCTTTAGAATCCATAGAAAAGTCATTTTATCTGTATGGGTCTTGGTTTCCTAATCTTTAAAGCCAATGCAATTGGTTTAAATGGAATCCATGGTTCCTTTTAGCTCAGAACCTATATTCTTATATAAATAGGTTGGAAAACCTATTTATATAAGTGATATATTAATTTATGTGAATTACAGATGAATTATTTCTTCTACTTCATAAACTTAATTTAAGGTTATTACATCTATCAATCAATCAAACTATATATCTGAACCCAACTGGGGATTATAGCATTATAAAGATAAATACAGATACTTTTGCATTATGTATGCATTATGATACTCTCCTTTGTATAAGCACTCTTGTTGATTCCTTGAAAGAGTCAATATGAATGAAGATTTTACTACAGGCAAAGGGGTTATATGACATATACTGTTGAGTGGATGAGAAGAATATTTTATTCACTTAATTATTCTAGAGTAAGCTGCTCAGTATCTTACTTTTGTACTTCTAAATAATAATTATCACTGTCATTTTAAGAAATACATTTTTTCTTTTTAATGTTGAGTTCTGCCCATTCAGTAACCACTAGATGAGCAATTAGGTGTGCAATTAAATGCTGTTTTAAATGGATAATTAGTATGGCATGAATTCATTTGTAGATTAGCAGCTTTTTATTTGAAAAGCACATTTTTTTTAAGCAACCACTTACAAAAGCAGCTCGGATTACATTCATGGACTGTTGTGGCTATTTCATAAGGTAGCTCTCTTTGTACACACTGTGGAGCAATATTGTTCCTTTGTGTTACATTCAAGAAGTGTCTATACATTTACTCTTGTGAAAAGGAAACTATTATGTAGTTATTTTAAAATAATATCACTTAAATCTGCCTATAATTAGTTTTAATTAGTAACTTGTATAGTAATTTTAGTAGGAGGTTCAGAGAAGCAATGAAATTAATCTCTGGGGATGAATCCCTGATTTTTTAAAATGAGACAAGTCACAAAGTAGGATAATAAAATGATTTGTCCTATTTAGGATTCATATAACCAGTATCTGGTTGAAAGAGGAAAAATAAACAAGAGTAAGATCCTACTAATCTGACTTTTTATATAACCAAATTTGCAAAGGGGGGCTTCTGAAAAGGAATTTTTATAGTCTCATCATGAATGATTTATCTAGATTTGATTTTTGACTGGACTAAAAATATCTACTTATCTTTAAGTCCTCTCTTTCAGGCTCTTAATTTTATATCTCTCAATATAAAAATTATAGTATTTCTTAGAGTGGGGTCATTTATCAATATTTAATCTAAATACATGCTACATTTGATTTTGATATTAAGGATGAGTAGTTCTTTCACAAATATTTTTTTAAAAATTCACATAAGGAACTTTTAGAAGTTTGAGTCAAACTTTTTCTTTCTTCCTTCTCTTCCTTTTCTTTCCTTCTTTCCTTCTTTCCTTCTTTCCTTCTTTCCTTCTTCCTTCCTTCCTTCCTTCCTTCCTTCCTTCCTTCCTTCCTTCCTTCCTTCCTTCCTTCCTTCCTTCCTTCCTTCCTTCCTTCCTTCCTTCCTTCCTTCCTTTCTTTCTTTCTTTCTTTCTTTCTTTCTTTCTTTCTTTCTTTCTTTCTTTCTTTCTTTCTTTCTTTCTTTCTTTCTTTCTTTCTTTCTTTCTTTCTTTCTTTCTTTCTTTCTTTCTTTCTTTCTTTCTTCTTTCCTTCCTTCCTTCCTTTCTTTCTTTTCCCTTCCTTCCTTCTTTCCTTCCTTCTTTCCTTCTTTCCTTCCTTCCTTCCTTCTTTCTTTCTTTTTCTTTCTTTTCTTTCTTTCTTTCTTTTTATACATCAGAAAACTTTATGGTATTCTGGTAAAGCCTAAAGACTCTCTGGCAGATTTGTGATTTGTTTCCAGTCACAACAGATTTTCAATTAGAGGTTAGTGAAAATAAAGATGTAATTTTCCCCTCCCCATCCATGTTGACAGATACCCTAAAAGCTATCCACCTGGAGTAGGTTAAAAACCCCCTTTCTTTAATAAGGCTTGTAAAGTATTCAACAGAGTGCTACTAGTTCTGGTACAAAGTAGAAACGTTAATAATGATTTTTATCTTCCCCATCCCTACACATGCACTATCCCATTCTGTAACCTTTTTTGTTAATGTTTTTGTACAAAACAAGAATAGAATATTTCTCTCAAATGTTTATTATAAATCTAGCTCTCAGTGAAAAAGGACAGCAATTGTTAATACATCTCTTTTGACTATCTCTTCAATTGAAAATCTGTAATTTAGATTTCTCTTCTCCAGGTTATAATATAACTTCAGATCATTTAACTGGTCCATGTAGAAATCACTTTATAACTCCAAAACCATTCCTGTTGCTTTTTGCTTTTTGCTGGACTCTTTCTAAGATCAGGGACTATGTCCTAACTGTTGCTTATGTAGCAGAGTGATGCATTTAATTAATGTGTGTAGGATTTAATCAAATTATCCACATTATTTAGGTTTCATCAGAGTGTCCAAATACTTTTTGTTAAATTGTGGGATCAAATTAACAATGATAGAAGCACAGGAGAGTTTGGAAAGAACAGCTATGAAGAAATCTGGGTTCTTATCTGGGTTCTAGAGTGTGATCCTAACCTAGTCACTTAATTTCTCAGCTTGCTCAACAACAAAATAAGGGAAGTGCTGTAGCTCATAAATTAACTAACTGGAAATTTTGAAGTGCTATAGGATGGTGGCAATTCAGATTCTAGAACAGGTGAATTATATTTTAGGCTACATTACACATACTTGAATTAAAATTTCTTTGACGGTAGGGACTCACATTAAGAGAGCTTCAAGAAAATAAACTATGTAAGCATTTAATAAAAAGTTTTGGATTCTTATGAAAATTAACTGGAAGACAATATATTTGTATGTTCAGAAATATTATCTCATATTCACATAGAGCTTTTTACAAAGTACTTTGTCTACATTACCTTATTTAATACTCACAATTACCCTGTAAGACCAGGATCATAGGATTATTTCCATTTTATGAAAATAATCAAATAAAAAGTGAGATGAGAAATTATTAAAATATATCTACACACACATATAAGTGTGTGTGTGTTTGTGTGTATATATATGCATGTACATCTTTGCTTATTTCCAGTTATTTGTCATACTAAATTAATAACAAAGTAATATAAATTGCTTAATTGCTAAACTTATTGTAATGTCCAGACTAGCTTTCTGGAGGACCTCGGGACCGGCTTGAGGCCCTGATCTTAGTGGAGGAGTGAAGAAGGCAGGAGAGCTGCCACGTGGCTGGTCAAAGATGGAGTCTGAAATCTGGCATCTGGCCTCTTCTCTTGTGTCTGTGGCTAAGAGCTGTGGCTGAGAGAGCTGTGTCCCTCCTTCAGCCTTTAAATACTTCAGTACAATTACATCACTACACCATACTGAGCATGTGCCAGCTGTAGAATATTACATCATTACATCACATTAAGTATAACACTAAGTATATACTTAGCTAGAGAATTATTATCTCATCAATCATACTGAGCCTTAAGTATACCTTTTCAGAGTTCAGGCCCTCTACAATTTATGTCATTTATTAAATTTATTAATTTATTAAATTTATTTTAAATTAAATTTATTAAAACTATTCTAAAAGTTTTAGTGATTTTATTTTAAAAAAAGAAAAACATATCATTAAAATCTAGATTTTTATTGTTCAGTTGTTTTCAGTTGTGTCTGACTCTTTGAACCATTGAGAATATTAGATACATATACACACACATACATGTGTAAGTATACATATGCACATATATATATGTGTATGTATATCTAACTGTATGGAGTAGGGGCATTGGGATGTTTTGTTGTTTTTTTCTTCAGATCCTTTACAAATGAAGAAACCAAGGTAAACAGGGTTAAGTGATTTGATCAGGGTCACACAGCTAGTATCTAAGGCCAGATTTGAATTCAAGATGAGTGTTCTAAATTCCAGATTCAATATCCACTGTCACCCCACAACGTAACTCAGTCTTACTATTATTTGGTTTGATTTTAAATACCACAAAATCACCACATCTTTCTTCCTGAGAGAAGTGGCTGAGAATCCAGTGATATTCTTGCTGATATAAGTCCAGCATGAAATTGAACAATGGTTCCAAAGAGAAATTGCAAATAGAGAAGCAAACAAATTGGTACAGAAATGGTCATACTTAAAACAGAGCTGAAGATTTACTCCAACTCATCATTTTTTAAATTTCTTTTTAAACTTTTACACAGTATCACTTATGATAATGTCTTCCTAAATCATTGTTCTTCTGAATTAAGCTGATGTCATTCATTCAGAGCTACATTTCAGATATGTCTCACTGAATTTTAGGAATATAAATCAACTTCTACTCATTGTTAACTTTATCTTTACTATAATTTCTTTTCCATAGATGTCCAGAAAGGATAACACATATAGCCTGATTCCTGTTTCAGGCAGCAAATATAACTTCTTTTGAAACTGTCCTGAAATATTGATCATAAGGATTTATGAGTATTAAGTACTAAAAATAAAATCAATGAGATCAGCTTACAAAATTATACTTATTAATCACTTGTAATATTTTCATACACATTTATATGAGCAAAAATACAGTTGATACTCTCATATATATATATATATATATATATATATATATATATATATATATATATATATATATATATATATATATACTTTTAAGAGATAACATGTATAGACTAAGTGAAGTATTATATTAATTTCTGGAAGTATTTTCTATCAAAGCCACTTTTACATTGTACAATTTTATTTTGAACCTTTAAAAAAATTCCACTAAAAATGACATATAAAAAGTCTCAATTTAGTTCAATAAAATTATCAGAAATAAACAATGAAGGGTTCCAAAAATCCTAACACGTCACAAAAACATTAATCAGTGAAGCAAAAAATATATTTCTAATAATAGCTCATGAATAGCAGCTGGTTTGCAATGAAGACCTGGCAGGCATTAAACCCAGCATAAATGTTTTTTGGTAATGATTTTTACTAGAAAAAAATGCAAAAAATTTCAGCTATTAAAGATGAGACAGGATATCTCTATTATGTAATGGCCAATTCACTGGTAAAAGGACCTTTTGTTAATATTAATAATGCTTTGAACATAGTACATTTTAATGTAAAAACAATAATTGTAAGATCATTTCTATAAAAGAGAAAGTATAACATGGCTAAATGCAAGTTATTAAAATTTGGATATAAAAGTTATTTTATATTAATAAGTAATTCATAACTTAAGATGTTCTTTTTAAAGCACAAAGAAAAAAAATTAAGAAGTATTTTGCTTTAATCTTAGGTGTCTATACTAAAGGGCATATGGCTTTTTGCCTGCTTCTTTGTGCTATAATTGTACATTGGTCCTCTGGCTAAGGCACAATATAATTAGGTCTGAGATGTACCCCTCTGTGCTTATCATACATGCATTAGAGAAATATGATGAAATAAAATTTAGTAAAGCAAGGAAATCCTAGAGGACAAAATAAATATTAATGATTCATTGTCCTTCCAAATTTGGGGAATTCTGTAGGTAGAATGAAATAAAAGAGAGATATAGTGATCAATGTGACCACCCATAGTGGATCTAGGTAATTGTTCAAATCAAAATACTGACTAAATACAATGCCATATTGCCCACATTTGGTTCTGAAAGTAGAAAGACTATAAAGGAATATAGCATGAATTAGGTTATTCCGTATTGCCTGATGAAAGGCAGTTAATTTCCCATATGAAGACTTGATTACTATCATAGCTGTGTACATTTCAACAGATACTCAAATGAACATTATGACTAGTCTTTCCCTAAATACAGGGCATGTTCTTAGTTGATCCTGGTATACTCAGACATACTGGGTCAATGATCTATGTAGAAACCAAGATTTATATGAATTTTTCAGGAATTAGAGTGTTCTTTATAAAAATTTATACAAAGTACTCCTAATAGCTCATACATATGCTATAGCAATCACCACTCTGCATCAGTTATTTGTATCAATTTCTTATGAGTGTCTTAAAACACATTATTAGAACACCCTATATCATAGTAAAGTTGAAATGGGTTCATGATTTAGACCTAAAGGGTGATACTATAATCAAATTAGGAGAACAAGGGATAGTCTATTTCTCAGATCTGCAGAGAAAGAGGGTAAATGGATAATTTTGGTTGCATTAAATTAAAAAGGTTCTGTATAAACAAAACCAATGCAGACAAGATTAGAGGGAAAGCAGAAAACTGGGAAAATTTTTTTTATATCCAAGGGTTCTGATAAAGGCCTCATTTATAAAATATATAAAGAATTGACTCAAATTTATAAGAATAAAAGCCATTCTCTGCTTGACAAATGGTCAAAGGATATAAGCAGACAATTTTCAAATGAAGAAATTAAAGCCATTTTCAGTCATATGAAAATGCTCTAAATCACTATTGATTAGAGAAATGCAAATTAAGACAACAATCATTTAGATTGGCTAAGATGACAGGAAAAGATAATTATAAAAGTCAGAGAACTATGTCCAAATGATTATCAAACTATGCATACCCTTTGATTCATCAATATCTCTACTGGGTCTGTATCCCAAAGAGATCATAAAAAGGAGAAAGGACCTACAAGTACAAAACTATTTCTATCAGCCCTTTTTGTAGTGGCAATGAACTAGAAACTGAGTGGATGTCCATCAGGGAATGGCTAAGTTATGGTATACGAATGTAATGGAATATCATTATTCTAAAAGAAACGCTCAGTGGGATGATTTCAGAAAGGCCTGGAGAAACTTACATGAATTGAGGCTAAGTGAAGAGAGTAAAACCAAGAGTACATTATACACAGTAATAACAAGATTATATGATATTCAATTCTGGTGGATGTGGCTCTTTGTGAGGTGAATCTGGCCAATTCCAATGAACTTATGATGGAGTTAGCCATCTGCATCTAGAGTGTACTGTGGGAACTGAAAGTGAATCACAACATAGTATTTCCCCCTTTTTTGTTTTTGTTTGCTTTTTGTTTTCTTTCTCATTTTTTCCCTTTGGATCCAATTTTTCCTGTGCAGCATGATAAATGTAGAAATATAGAGAGAAGAACTACAAGGGTTGAACATATTTTGGATTACTTGCTGTCTAGGGGATGGGGAAAGGGAGGAAAAATTTTGGAACACAAGGTTTTGCAAGAGTGAATGTTGAAAATTATCTTTTCATGTATTTTGTAAATAAAACTATTATTGAAAATATTGTTAGAGTAAATTGCAATAAACAAACATAAACTGTCAGGCTTTTATTCATCTAGTGTTGAAGACATGTCCAATTCTTTGTTCAGCAATAAGAGGAGGTCTTTCTAAAGTACTAATTTAATACCCACTCCTACCCAGCTGAGGTGGGAAGTTTTCTGATGGACAGTGATGTGATCCGAGCTTCATCTAAGTATTGAGACAGAATTCCTGATCAACTAAGAGAATAATGAAGTGTGGTACTGCATGAGAGGCAAAAAGGGTTTAGGATAGTTTATTATTAGAAAAGACCACAAAGCAGTCAAAGATGAAATGTTTAATGGGCTAACAAGAGCCTGGGAGCTTCAGACCTATGGGGAAGTAGGCCCTCATAATGTCCCTTGACTTCTAACACTTGCAGTCCCAGAGGGAGAACTCCCTTTGGTGAGATTGCTCCCTATCTTCTAGTGAACAAAGATCTGATCTTCCAGACAAAAAAGTCACTTTGGGTATAACCTTATAGGTAAACTTCTCTGGTTTCTGTTAGATTTTTTTTTTTTTTTAACAAAGAGCTATTTGTCATGGTCTTTTTTGTAATCAGTATTTCATTCATCCCCTACAATTGTATCCCCAGCTTACAGATAGATGAAGGGGGAAAAAGATAATTTTAACCTGGTACCGATCTTGGAGACTAGAAGAGAGACCACTTAAATTAAGAGACAGTGGATTCTGCCTTCTGTTCCTTTCACCAACTTCCAATCCCATTATTATGCTGCTAAATGAATGGAAATGGGATGTTAGCATGATCTTACTCTGCAAGAGTGGGCCAGGTCTCAGATCACATTTAATCATGCTAACAGCATCCATCTTTTTGTCTCTGTCTCTCTCTCTCTCTCTCTCTCTCTCTCTCTCTCTCTCTCTCTCTCTCTCTCTCTCTCTCTCTCTCTCTCTCTCTCTCTGTTTCTCTTTCCATCTCTCGGTGTCTCTCTCTCTCGGTGTCTCTCTCTCTTGGTGTCTCTCTCTCTCTCTCTCTCTGTCTCTCTCTCTCTCAGTGTCTCTCTTGGTGTCTCTCTCTCTCCTTATTTCAAGAGTAGGAACAAATTTGGATTCCATAGGTTATCAGTCTTATTTTCTTCACCTGTAAATAAGGATAAAAATACTCAAATATTCTTCCTTATAGGGCAATTTTTGAGGCAAATAGTTTGGGCATCTTTAAGAGTTATTGAAATGTATTTTATCAAACTGAAGAAATAAATCAATAAAGTATTCTAATGCCAATATTTTAATGGAATAGTAAAATATTGATTGATTGATGGCAGGTGGCACTGAATACTAGTATTTGTCCTAGAGACATGATTGAAATTCACATCCCATAAGTCAATAAAACTATTTCAAACCTGTCATCACATACAATGAACCAAAAAAAAATAAAAATAAAAATAAAAATAATTCAAAAACTAGATATAACTCAATTAATAGTAATTTTTAATCTCATGCTCACAAAAAGAAATCTTATGGGGCTTTTGTTTAATACAAATTATAAAGGCACAACTATAGAAATATTAATTAAACTTCCTAATTTCTATGGAGCAGAAAGTGTTTTTTTTTTCTTTTAGGCAAATCAAGTTCTGTTCTTTAGATTACATTATTCTTTGCCAGTAAACTATTAGTGTCTCAATGGCAGCCCCCAAACTATAGGGACATCAGTGTGGAAAAGTGATTTATTTTCATTGTATTTATTAGCACTGATTGACAATTCAATAATTGCTTAAAATTCAAGAAAGCATATATGTATGTATACACATACATCCAATGCCCCCAAACACTATTTTTAGCCTAATAGAAGATGGAATGGTATAGAACAGTCATCTTTTATGGAAGAAAATTCCAAGAACCTTCCTTATCAATGATGAAGACTTTAACTGCAAAGGACTTTACTACAATATGGTAGTAGACAGAGAATCGTCTCCAAGGGTTAAAAAATTATAATTGTCACTATACTTAAATAGGACCATATATTTAACAGTAAATTTAATACATACTTTTAAAAAGACTCAACTATATTTAAAATAAGATGACATTTTCCCTCTTATGAGGAAAGGATCATCTTTATAATTTGCATGCTCATATTTGTTAATTGTTTAAGTTCATAATAAAAAAATAAAAATTATAACAAAAAGAGTGATCCTAAGTATCATAGTAATCAAAAATAATCCGTAGAAAAGAATAGTTCAAATTCCCCAAGGCTTGGTGGTTGGCTCTTTCCTGTTCAAGCTTTTAACTGATAATTGATGAGCTGTGGAAAAATATTGGGAGGTAGAAGTGGCAAATATTCTTTCTCCCAGATAGAAAGGTAAGGAATTAGGTGATTATATACATTAGATGGGAGCATAGCTGAAGATTTCAATTATATGTACTTCTCAAATTTCATACTGTCATTAGGTTTTCATTAGTACTTTCCCAGGTAGCCCAATGTTTCTAGGTTCCTAAGTCCTAGGAGAAGATAAGTGACACAACAAAAGAAAAATTATTGGTATGAGGATAGTTGGACCCATGAGGCTATGATATGAGAAACCCATGGTATACATTAACAGCACAGATTCTAACAACAGAAAATTAATGTGTGCTGTTATCCTAAAGTATGTATTGTATCCTTAACCATATAGGAAAAAAAATCCATTGGAGAATATTGTGGAAGGCAATTTTATTAATTTCAGGTACATCATAATTCTAATGTGCTATCCTTATGGCAGTCCCTCAAGTACTTATGAAGACCTGTATTATATACTGCATATACTTCCTCTCTACTTCTAGACTAAACATAGTTTTCTCAAGTATTTTTCAAATGAAAATGCTTGAATAGTACTTCAGAGTTTAAAATATAACCATTAGATGGAATGACAAATTAGCCAGATAAGGCTTAATATAGCAATAACATTACTAGTGATTAGAACTGTCTCCAAAAGGAACAGGTTGGCACTCATTCACGTAAGGAAAAGCAATATCAATCATAGGATATTTTTCAAATCTTTACATTATCCAATGCATTTTATGCAATGCTGTTTGTGGATACATGCATGAAGACTACACAGTCCTAACTTCAAGAAGCTAATATTCCAATAACAAAATAAGATAGTTATACAAATTAAATAATAAAAAATAGGCTATCCTTCAGAAGAGGTAAAACAAAGAAGTTTTAGGTCTTAATAGGGGTGGAAAGATCATAAATGGTTAAGATATTTAGAGAAGTTAGCATTTTGGTTGGACCTAGAAGACCAGAAAGGGTTTCAACAGGCAGAAATAGACATAAGTGTATTTGATTTGCTAGAAACAATAAGAATAAAATCTCAGAGGAGAAAAGGCACTGGGATCAAGGATTTAATGGAGAAGAGTAGATTTTAATCAGAATTTGGTATATGCTTAGGGAAGTAGTGGGATGTAATGTTGAAAATTAGGTTGAAATCAAAGCATGCATAATTAGGAAAGCCTCATTAAGCAAATACTCATGACCTCCCTACCTCTAAACCATCTTGTATATATTTTCTGTGTATTCTATGTCTCTCCCATTTCCTTATTAGACTGTAGGCTCCTTTTGTGTAATGCTTAACTTTTGTCTCTGTTAAGATCATATCTTTACATAACACTATTTTGATTGCAAGATTGTTTAAGGTTTAGTTTGGTAGGTCATCTAAGCTAGATGATTATTAAGACTGTTATAGAGGGGATTGCTATATTAAATAAGAACAGGGACTAAATACTCTGAGATTCAAAGTGCCTTCTATTTTCATGATTTCCTGAAATAGACTCTTAGCTACTGAAATGTCATTGAGCTACATTCAGTGGGGTCAGTGCTAAGAAAGTGTGATTTTTTTTTCCTATCTATAATTTACTGGGGTTGTAAGGTCTCTAACATAACAATTGTTATGGGTCACATAGCTAGGAATAGTTAAGTGTCTGAAGTCAGATTTGAATTTGGGTTCTCCTGACTTTAGATCTGGTATTCTAACCACTGAGCCACCTAGCTGTCCCACAATTGCTATTCTCAGCTATACTTTTACAATGAAAATATTGTATTAGATATTTAGTATTGAAACAATTTATAGTCACATGAAAAAATAAATCATTATTGATTAGAGAAATGCAAACTAAAACAAATTTGAGATATAATTTTGCAACTACCAGACTACTTAAAATAATGGAAGGGTAAAGTGACAAATGTTCAAGGGAGTATGGAAAAACTGGGTCATTAGTTCATTGTTGGTGGAATTTTGAACTGATCCAACCATTTTAGAGAACACCTAGAATTATGCCCAGAGTTATTAAATTGCTTATATCTTTTGTCTCAGAAATACCATTACTAGATCTCTTTCTTTTTTTTTTTTAACAGCATTATTTTTTATTACAGTTTTTTTTTTATTTACAAAACATATGCATGGGTAATTTTTCAACACTGACCCTTGCAAAACCTTCTGTTCCAACTTTTCCCTTCCTTCCCCCCATCCCCTCCCCTAGATGGCAGGTAGTCCAATACATATTAAATATATTAAAGTACATGTTAAATACAATATATGTATACATATTTATACAGTTGTCTTGCTGCACAAGAAAAATCAGATCTAGAAAGAAGGTAAAAAAAACCCAAGAAAGAAAACAAAAATGCAAGCAAACAATAACAGAAAAAGTGGAAATGCTATATTGTGTTCCACACTCATTTCCATAGTTCTCTCTTTGGGTGTAGCTGATTCTCTTTATTACTGAACAATTGGAAGTGGTTTGAACCATCACATTGTTGAAGAGAGCCACATCCACACTAGATCTATTTCCAAAAATTATTAGGGAGAAAGGAAAGGAACCAACATGCTCTAAAACGTTAAAAGCAGCTTCTTTGTGGTGACAAAAACTGGAAATTACAGGGATGCCCTTCAATTGTGGGATGGCAGAAAGACTTGCATGAAATAATAAAGAATGATATGAGCAGAATCAAAAGAACATCCTATGCAGTAATAGCAATATTATTTTAAGAACATTAAGCAAATAAATTATTTCAACTAATACAAATACCCAAATTAACCATGAAGGACATATGAAGAAAGAAACTATCTGTATCCAGAAAACAACTGATAAATTTAAGTAACAGCAAAAATCTATACAGTAGATTTGCAGTTTTCTGTGCAAATATATTTTTATAAATTGTACTATGCTATGGAAATGTTTGTTGTATTTCATAAATTAAAAATAAGATAATATTTTTGTTTGTTTTTTGTTCCTTTGCTGAGTCCATTGGGGATAAATGACTAGCCCAGGGTCGCACAATTAGGAAGTGTAAAGTGTCTGATGCCAGATTTTAACTCAGGTCCTCCTGACTTCAGGGCTGGTGCTCTATCCACTGAGCCACCTAATATTTCATTATTAATATATTATGTGACTAGTAAAAGTTCCTTGTTTTTCTTAGAATCCCAGCATTGAAATAGATTTTAGAGAAATAGACAATAGGCCAAAATATTATTTTCTTTTTGCATCCCTCCAGACAAGTGCTCATCTAACCTCTGTCTGAAAAACTCTAATAACTGGGATTTCATTACCATTTAAATTAACAATGTTAAGGGAGAACTAGTGTTGAACAAACATTATTCTTCTTGATATATACAATAGTATTCTGTTATTTAGTAATCATTTAATAAATGTTTGCTGAGTAATATTGAATGGTATAGACATTAATACATTTTAGAAAAAAAAGTTTAGAAAATGGTAGTCTGTAGTCATATGAGGGAGGAATTTTAATAGAGATAAATTCTTGTCCCCAATTTGCCTAATTGTGACAATGAATGGAAGCTGTTAACCTTTGCCCCCAAGAGGACATTGAATATCAAGAAAGAACTACTCTCATGAGTATAGTATATTAGGTGCATATTCTTGAGTGTCTAGGTGTGTATTAAAGTAGAAAATATAAACTCAATGCTATTGAGCTAGTTTATCCCAAATCTACTCAGCTGATGAAGTCTGAAATAGAGTAAGACTTGTGTTCTTGAAAAGAGGGAAGATTTCCCATAAGGGATAAGGTAAGACAATTGTTTTCTTCTGACCACTCTTGGAAGCTGAGAAAAAATGAGCTAGAAGATAGAATTATCTGGAATTATTTAACACATAAGCAGGAAAACAATTCTGAAGCCAGAGAGTTTTTGATACTTCCTCATCTCCCACTTTAGCCATACATTTCCTGTCTTTCTCTCATAGTTGATTAATTCCTCACTTTAAGTACAGAATTTAATAGTTTCCCCCTTCCCCATAGGATAAAAAAATATTTCAAGGCCTAAAATAAATAAATTTCTAATGGTGAAATTCTAGGTATTGTGGCAACATGGTAATGAGAAATATTTGGAAGTACAAGAACCATACCAGTGTCATTATTATTGAAGATATGATGATTTACTATCCCAAAGATCAAATAATTTATTGTGTCTTCTTTTCTTCTGGCACACAATAAACACTTAATAAATTCTTGTTGGCTGTTGACTGACTGTAGGAATGTTTTGATTTCTTATTCTTAATGGTCTAGGCCAAACTACTAAATTTGGCAGTGAAATAGGTTTTATATAAATACAAACAAAAAATCATATCTATCTTCCTATTCAAAATTCATATAATTAGATCCTTATTCTAAAGACCACAGTGTTAGTTTTCTTAAGACTTGCACACTCTGTCTTGGGATGTAGTTAAGTAGAAAAGGCATAAGAAAACTTGATGACTTTCAGATACAGGATTCAGAAGATAGATTGAAATTTCTTAGAATTCTATATTTCAAAAAAAGTGATAGCCTGACCACTTGGACTTCATAAAACCAAAAGATTTAGTATTTGAAATAAATTTGGATTATCATTAATTACAATCCACTTCTACCCTTGGTCTTAATGTCTTCATTTGTAAAACCAATGATTTCTAAGATCCCTTTCTAGTGTTAATATTCTTTGAATTCACTGAACCAGAGCTAGATCTAAACAAACAAAAACAGAATGGAAATTAAATACTTCTATTGATGTGGTGTTTCTGAAACCCTTAAAGATCTAATATTTATCAACTATAGCATGATTCACCAATCCAACTCACCACAGAACTCTTTTATCTCCAACCAAAATTATTTATAAAAAAAAAGTTAAACCCTTGCAGTATCAGTATGAATATCAAATAGACATTTCCAAATCACTAAAATCAAGTCACTAATTTACTTTAAAAAAGTTTAAATCAGTCAGATATATTTATTTTGTTCATCGTGCATAGCAAAAAAAGGTACATTTTATGAGTGTTCCTTTAATTCATGGAAAATTTCTTTCATTATTTTTTTCTATATTTTCTATACTTTCCATCATTTCCCAAAATGATCACTTGTTAGTATATGAAATATTTACTGTTCACTTGCTCTTCCTCTCTGAATAAAATTTCTACATAATATGTGAGAACAATTTAAACTACATTAGAGTGAATTTAAAGTAATTTTATCAATTGAAAATCCTAAGTGGTCATCAACACTTCTAGATTTCACTTTCTTAACCCCAACTACTTTATTTGCTCATAAACCACCCTTCTGAAGTGACCAAAAATATAAACACAATGAAGGGAAAAACAAAGGAATTACATTGTGACAGTTATACTGAAAGATCAACTAAAGGATATTATGATTAGATCCTATAATTCCATTTTACTTCCAATTAAAAATATACTAGTTCTTTAAAGTAATTATTAGGTAAAAATCGTATTATTTGAGGATTAGCCATACACATTTTCTGGCTGTAGATCTTTGTAGTTACTATTTTAACACCTTAATATTAATATTCTTAGTATAATCAAGATTTAGATTTGTGTTTCTAGCAATGTGTGGAGAGCCTGTGTAATATGCATGTGCAGATAATAACACTGAATACTCTAAATAATATGGTTTAGAAAGATCTAGGCTCAAGACCTTCAAAGATCCAGTCTTTACAATAAAATTGGTGAGTTGTCATTTTCAGTGCCTAGACAGAGGGGAAAGTAAATAAATATCCACCCAAGAAACCTCATCAAAGATTGGAAAAAAAATTGACAGAGATATGATCTAAGGATCAAAAACTAAGAGGAAACTGACAACCAAGAATTTTCACATAAGTAATATAATTGCAATGAATTATGCTTTAGCAGACTACTCAGCCTTGTTTCATAGACCTATGAATCACTTTTTATTTAATAGTTTTCTTCTAATAAATACTTACCAATTAATGGTTGCAATATCTTAATTTAATTATGTTAATTTAATTTAATTATTTTGTTTAATCTGAGTAATTAAAGAAACATTTTTAAAAATTAAAATAGTATAGGTTTTTCACTAAATATGAATAAATAGATGCATACAAACATACATAACACATGTATGTATCTATATGGTTAAATATTTCCATAAATTATTATACATATTTTCATACTATGACATATATAAACTTATTATTTTATTTGAATAGTATCTTTGACACTCTATCAATTTAATCCCCCTTGTAAAAACCTTTTTGGTCCAGACAAAAGAAAAAAATTCTCTTATATCTTGAAGTTCAGATCCATCTAGGTTTTTTCAGGTTGAGGGACTCATTTAAATCAGCATTTTTAAAAATATTTTAAGTTTTAGGATCACTTTCTCATCTTGTAAATTAGTAAGAACCTATAAATAATTTTTAGCTACATAAATGTTTACCATATTAGAAATTTAAAGTGTCTTAGTTTATTATAAAAATAGTTTTGGATTTATGGACATCCTAAAAGTGCCTCAGAGACACTCAGCTAACCTTGTTCCCATTATTCTTCACTCTCTTTTTCCAATATTTGGAGAATTTTCTACTAAGATTATAAAAAGGCACTGATAGCATTGGTGGCCTGTTGGGTTACTTTTAATGAGGAAATAAGCTTACAAGGTATGTAGAGGAATAATAATGTAAAATAAATAGTTTTTTATATTTAAAGGATCAAATCATTTTTTTGTAAGTTTGATGTTTGTAGAAATCTTTTAATTACAATAAAAGTTTATAATACTACATTTTTCTAAATAAACATTTCACAATTTACTAAAAATGTATCTTATGCTACACAATGGATGGGTTCCTTCAAAAAGGTACATCTAGATTGGATTTTGGCAGATCAATGACATTTTAAATTAACATAGAGGAAAAAATGTAATATTAAAGAATGTAATAGTTATTTATGATTTAAGATATTCATATATAAAGTTAGACATGGGATACATGAAATTATTTTTAAACATAACTTTTTATGTTGAGTTACATTTACATTTTATTAAGTTTTTGAAAAATGATTATTTTCTCAGTCAAATCTGACTGGTGTGCTAGAGTTCTAGGGGAAAAATAATTTAAGTAAGCAATTCATTGGTCCTACAATACAATTCAGGCATCATTTATTCTTCCCCCCCAAAAAAACCCAAAAAAACAAAAAACATGTACCTCTTTGTTGCTTTTGTTTCAATTAAAATTCACATGATAATTATTTCTCAGCACAAGCCATTTTATCAGTGAGGTATCAAAATTCTTTTTATACCATTTCCCCTAAGTGTAGCACCTAATTTTCATCATTCAGAACAATGACCACTTGAGATTTAAAATGAAAACCAAGTTAAATTAAGGGTCTAGATTCAATGTTGATACTCATGTCACCTCCTTCCTTTTTTAGAGTTGGTCCCAGAAGATATAAACCAAATGGGGGGGGGGGGAGAATTGGATTATTTATTTGCCAATTTTCTTTTTTGCAAGCTTTTTATTTTTTCTTTAAGACAGCTTAAAGTTGTAATATACAGCTGGCATTAGCGAGTCTCCTTAGAAAATTGACATAGCTATGTGTTATTTTTGACTCTTCACTATATTTTACTCTCCATTTACAATCTGTTGCCAAGGCCAATTGATTTTGCCTTTGCAACGTATCTCAAATATGTCCCCGACTTTCTTCTGATAATGCTAGTACCCTGGTACAGGGTGCACCTCAAGATGCAATAGTGTGCTGGTTGGTCTGCCTGACAAAAGTCTCTCTCTCCATTCCAAATCATCCTCCACTCAGACATCCAAGTGACTTTTCTAAATTATAGGTCTAACCATATTACACAACCCTCTAAATAAATTCCAGTGACACTCTATCACCTACAATTTCAAATACAATATCCTTTGGCATTTAGCTTTTTATAATTTAGGTTCTCCTCTACAACTCCATCTTTCCATTTTCTTATATCTTACACCCTTCCATACACTCTTTGATCCAGACACTGGCCTTCTTGCTGTTCCACAAACAAGAGATACCATTTCTTGATTCAGAAGGTTGGCTCTTTGACTATTTCCTGTGCCTAGAATGTTCTTCCTTTTCATCTCTGCCTCTTGGCTTCCTTGGATTTTTTCAAGTTGCAACTAAATATCATGCTCTACAGAAAGACTTTCCCAATCCCTCTTAATTCTAGTGCCTTCTCTTTGCTAATTATTTTCAACTCATCCTGTATGTGGCATTTTTTATTGTTGTCTCTTCCATTAGATTGAGAGCCCCTTAAAGAAAGGGAATGTCTTTTCGTTTTCCTCTAAAGGCCTGGTATGTACAAGGGGCTTAATAAATGGTGGTTAGCAGTCTAGTGACTAGAATCATGGAAATTTGTTGAGCTTGTTGTATAGAAAAGCATATCAAATTCATGAAATAGTGCCTGTTATATCATTAACTCTTAAAACAGAAAACTAGTTTCTGGTATAGCCAATGAGATGACAGTATTTATTCATTGCTAAATGTTCCCCAAATTATACTGAAACAACTTTATGTGAGTTCACTAAACTTATAGCTCATATAAAGTTGTTTCAATAGTTACTTAATATCAGATAACTAATGAAATGACCAGTTATATGGGGAAAAAAAGAGTGACTCTTACCAAGTAGCCTTCTGTGTACTGAAAATGCACTCTGGAACTCTCTTCTGCTGTTGGACTCAAAGGTTTTGGATCAGACATTGACCTCTGCATCATTTTCGCAGACTTTGGGCTTGCTGGTGGAACCTTTGCCATGTCTGGGTGCAATATTTTCTGAGGGCTAATATCATCAGTAATGGGCTTTTCATAAGGTACAAAGGCTGATTCTAAGGCTTTGCCTGGTGAAATTGGAGAAATGGGTGAATAAAGGACTTTTGGAGATTTTGGTGGGGATGGTACTAGTTGTAGGGTAGAATCTGGCCGAAGGTGAGATGAATAACCTATTTCTAAAGGCGTTGGACGTTTCTTGTCTTTGGGTGAAGATGTGGCACTCAAAAACTGAGGACTCTGTGCATCTGGGTCTGTCTCTGTTTGACAACCTAAACTTCCACCTTTGTATGTTTTTTCAGGAGCTGAAATGTGCTTGATTATTTCAACTTTTGCATCTACTCGAGCACGTATGGAAGGTGTTCTTATGGTCCCAACTGGTTCAGTCTGCACTGATATTTCTGCCACTGTCTGAACTGCTATGCTAGATACCTTGGAAAGGGGTTTGGTTTTGTCAATTTCAGAGGTGCTATCACTATATTTCCCTGGACGTGATTTTCTCCGTGATCTACTGGGCACATCCCATTCATCTTGATCTTCATCATCAGTCTGAACACTTGTATCCACACTCTTTTTACTTCGTCTTCTCCTATTAGCATAACTTCTGTCAGCTCCATCTTCATCATCGGTTTGTACCCCACTGTCCACTATCTTTTTAAAACACCGGGGGTCCTCACCCACAGCTTCCTCAAGTTCATCATATTGGCCACGCATCTTGGCTCCAGAAGTCCTTTTTTTAAGTTGCTTTTCATCCTTCACAACAATATCCGTTAAGGGCATTTCAGCAACAGTACTCAGTATTCCAGGTGGAGCGATATATTGAGTAACACCATCAGATTGAACTGTGTACCAGCCTTGGCTCTGTGGGATTTCAATGGCCACTACAGCTGAAGCTGTGGTGGTGACATCTTCGGTGGGCCAAAACTGATTGCTCTCTACTGCTGGATACTGACCTTCCAGAATTGCTTGTTCAGTGGTTGTTTGTGGTGAAGCTGTTCCTGAAGGATCATAGTTGTACTGGTATATCTGGCGGATCTTTTGCTCTTCTAGCTGCTGGTGAAGTTGCTGTTGAAGTTGCTGGATTTGCTCAAGCTGTAGCTGTTGCTGTGCTAGTGTTTCTTGCCTCATCATAAACTGAGCTTGCCTCTCTTCTTCTTGCTGTAATAGGAGATGCTGCTTCATAGACTGCAACTCCTCTAGTTTCTTTTGAACCATAAATTTCTCTTGCTCTCGGAATCTTTGTATTTCCTGTCGTTCCCACTCTAACTCCTCAGCAAATCGCTGTTGCTTAATTTTCTCAAGCTCTAAGAGCTCTCTCTCCAAATCAAGTTGTTGCTGCTTATCTTCTTCAGTCCCAATGACAAGAGTACTGTCATCTCCCAAGACTTCTGGAAATACCTCAGATGCTGTGGTCAAAGTGGGAATAACATCAATGGCTTCAGTAGGGAGACTCTCTACAGGCAGAGTTTGTAAGCTTGTTTCTATATCTATTGCACTCACAGAACTGTCCTTATCAGATGCTCCTGTAGTTAGGAAACCGTATGATCTAGGTAACGGCTGGCTCTGTTGCAAAGCAGACAAAGATGTTATTGCATCAGTCGTGTGGATGCCAGACAAATCCCTCACAGTAGTGCTGAAAATTGAGCCAGGCTGAGTAGTGATAGCAAATGTAGAAGGGACTGGAGTTGCTACTGAAGAATAGACTACACCATTGGAAGATCTCAAAACACTGCCATATGGGGATCCTGGTGGAGGGGTCATTCTTGCTGTAGAATATTGTGGTGTACCAATCCCACTGCCTGAAATAACTTGTCGAGTCTCAGGGTAAGGACCTGTGGTCTTGCTTGAATAATCCATTACCTCACCTGAAATACAGGGTAGAGTTATAGTCCAGTTCCAAGAAAGAATTGTGCTTTATGTGCCTGAAAGCCCTCTTATCTTGATGAACATAATGGAGAGAACTGCATGCAAATCCACAGTTTAGCCTACTTATATGCGAAGAGAAAGCAGCGTTGAACATGCAGGCACATGCAGGCAGTTTGGGCAAAACATAAGTAAAACGAGGAAATTAAAAAAAAAAATGCACGTGTACTCCACAATATGCTGCCATATCATTGAAAAGAAAGGGGGAAAAAAAAAACATAATGGGAAAAAAAGGATAAAAATTTCATCCTGAAATGAGATGAGCGACCCCATAATGATATTTCAATGAAAGATCTGCTGCCATGTCATACTGACCTGTGGTTATTCTTCCAGAAGTTAGATCTACTGCTGTATCAACCCCTCCAGTATAATCAAAGGTATTCTTACTTTTATAAAGAAAAACTCCAGTGTCAGCTAAGTTCGTGTCAGACATAGAAGGCTTCATGCCCCCAATGCCCCTGTAACCATATGGTCCTGATCGATCATACTGGTAGTGATCATCCCTGTAACCAAAACGATCTTCTGGAAGAGTAGTTGCAGGCTGTTGTGTCGTACAACTTCTTCCAAATGGTAACTTATAAACAACATCGCAGCAAACTGCTCTTCTTCCTGCAGTCAAATCCACTGGTTTCTCATCATCTTCTATGACAGTAGTCACAACACCTGAAGTGGATTCATCCACGGTAACTACAGTACGGTGAGACTTTGTAGTACTGAGATCCACCGCACCATCATCTTGGGGCCCCTGAGATGTGGAGAGATCGGCCCATCCATTGGTAACACTAGGTGGAGGTACAGTGATAGGTTTGGTGGCAGGCATTGTTACTGCATGGCCAGAAGTACCTAGAGATAAATTTATTGGTGCTTCCTCCCTAAGTGTAGGAAAGACCTGCACACTAGTTTTTCTGTAGGTAGGCTCAGCATGTTTTGATGTTGTTAACTGAAGAGGTGTCATCATAGAATGATCTGTCCCAACCAAGCTTTCTGTGCTAGTGGTATAACTTACGCTAGTTGTACATGTCACAACAGCCATAGTTTCTGTGACCAGGGAGAGTGGCGTGACTACTGTTGAAGTTGCACTGAGATTTATAATAGCAGGTTGGACAGTGCTGATTTGTCTGCCATACGACTCACTTGCTGTGGTCTGCCTTCTCACATCTACTGGAGGAGCAGACAGGTCCATGCAGCTTCCAGGTATTTCACCATCAACCTTTGGTACCATGCGTAGATCAATAACATCCCCAAAGTGCTGAAACTTTCCATTTTCTTTATATCTTGGTTTCTCTAATGCTAAGGGTTCTTGAGCCACAGGTTCAGGAGGAATTGTTATAGAAACACTATTTGAATCAACACTAGGAATTGTGCTATCTGTTAATGAAACTAAGGTTTTGCTCAGTTCACTTGAGAGAAATGGAGTTACTGAACCTGGTGCTACATGGAATGAAGGCTGTGTCATTACTGGGGCAACAGAGAAAGGCTGTAAAGCACCTGAGGTATGCAGGCTCTGATCTGACATGCTCTGAATCTCTTCACCTGTCACAGGAAGAACTGTAGTAAATACAGGCTCCATTGAAACTAGTTCCTTAGAAGGTGATGCCAAAGGCCAACTGGTCACTGCCTGACTAGTTAAAGAATCTGTTGGAGTTCCTGGTTCAGATGGCAAAGTTATAACAACATAAGTCTCCATCAATGATTTGGAAAACCTTGGTGAGGACTTGTTAGAATGTGGTGACAAGGGGGATGTAGGAGATGGCAATTTATAATCTGCTGAAGTCACTAAATTCAATGTCATACTTGAAGTTAAGGATAAACCTGCTGGTTTGGGATGTATATCCACTGGCAGCGGTGTAGTTATTGGAGGCTGAGGAATTGTTGGTTTAGGAGCAATTGGAGGCTTGGTTCCCTCAACAGGCCTATGAGTAAATACAAGTCCTGATGGAATTGAAGAGGGCTTAGGTGGAACTGGAGGTGGTGCAGGGGTGTATACTTTTGTTACAGGCGTCAAATTATTTTTTGGACTAGCAGTAGACTCTACAGTAGCAACAGTGTCAACTGAAGGTACAGCAACAGCTGATGTCATTGGAAGAGCTTTTATTACCTTCTTTTTAGGATAAATAGCAGGTTTAGGTGGAGTTGGTGGGGGAAGTGGAGGAGGTGGAGGAGGTGGAGGTGGAGGAGGAGGGGGAGGGGGAGCAGGAGGAGCAGGAGCAGGAGGAGCTGGAGCAGGAGGAGCAGGAAGAGCTGGAACAGGAGGAGCTGAAACAGGAGGAGCTGGAGCAGGAGGAGCTAGAGCAGGAAGAGCTGGAGCAGGAGGAGCTGGAGCAAGAGGAGCAAGTGGGGGTTGGGCAGATGAATCCAAAGAAGAACTTCTCCAAAGAAGAGGTGTTCTAGCTGTCACAGCAGGAATTGAAGTCATAGACGGCAATTGTGATATTGTATCGGTCACTTCTCTAGATATAGAAGAAATTGTTGACATTTGATCACTAACTGGAACTGCAATGGTACTTGAAGGTGGTTGGGCTGGCCCAGAATCTACAGAGCTAATTCTACGTAGTAAAGGTACAGGTGCCTTTCTTTTATCCTTGTAAGTTTCCAGCATGTCACCATTTCCATTTTTACTCTTAGTTTTTCTTACTGCATCTTCTTTTGATACAGATGCATCAACAGAAAAAGAATAAGAAAGAGACGGCTTCGGTTTGAATTCTTCAGGTACTGTGACAGACTTTGGAACGTCAGGAAGAGAAATTGCAACATGATCATCAGTTGCTTTAGAAGAGGGTTGGGCAGTCTGATCTAAAGATATATCTGTTCCTGAATACACTTTTGTGTCTACTGGAAAGGGAGGTAATGATGGAATCTTTTCAGAATCCTGAAATTTAGCTAGTTGGTCCACAGTATCTGCAAAAACTGCAGTTGTGGTTTCTGGAGCAGTAATAGGTGAGGAGCTATCTGTTGTACAAACTGATGAAATGGATGATGTAAGAGAGGGCGTGTCAGATGGTAGCACAGATGTTGCACTTTCTGAGAGCTCAGAGTAAGCTAAAATTGATGATTCATGGGCAATTATCTCTTGAATTTCTCTGGTATAATCAGTTATATATTCATCCTCTATTTCCTCTGGAGAAAAGTGCTGTGTTATTTTCACATCTGGGATAGAAAGTGTTGTACTACTAGTTGAATCTGTAAGTGAGGCTCCTGAGAGAATACTAGATGTCAATGAGGTATCTGGCATTCTGTCAAAGTCTATTGCAGGCTCTGTTATATCATGCTCAGTGGCTGGTTGAGTTGGACTAGCCCCTGGGGTTAGCTGCATTTGTTGCCTCTTCATGAGTTCCTCATAGGCTGCATCTGCATCTAATAACTGCTTCTCTTCACTCGTTGATGTTACCATAGTATCTAGATCCACAATTTCATGACTTTCAGGGATGATATATGAGCTTGACACAATATCTTCTTGAGGCACCATAGAGTGTAAGCTCTCTAGCTCATAAAATTCTTTCTGCAGATCTGAGATTTTCTGCATAGGATCTTCATAGATCTCCTCTGGAAGTCTCATTTTTCTCTCTCTCTCTCCTGGCTGAATAAATTCACTATCCTCCTCTTGTCTCGTTAATAGACTGCTATCAACAGCACCATTGTATGTATCTTCAACCAGAGATTCATAAATATAATCCTCTATTAGCATTCCACCATACAATGGCTCCTTCTCAAATACTTCATCTTTCTCTGTTGGTGTTGGAAATGCTTTTGATTTGTGGGATTTATGCATCATTTCTTCATACATTTCCTCAGCACTTTTTAATACCTTTGGACCACCTTCTTTTTGAATTGCAATAGATTGCTCATCTGTTGGAGAATATAAAGACACAGCTGTGGGAAGTTTATAGACTTTTTGTACTTCTATTATTTTTTCTGGGCTAATTTCAAACCCTTCTGGATCTGACTCTATGCTTGGAGAATATTCAGAGCAAGAGGAACGATGCAACTCTTCCATCTCTGCAGCCTGACGTAATTCTTCTGTGGGAGATGCATCTTCAATTGGAGAGAGATTGCTGGGTGGTGTCTTTGGTCTTTCTCTTCTTCTCTGAGCCCGAAGTTCATCTTTGTCTTTTTTTGATTTTTTACTGGAACTCTTTCTTTGCTGCTGTTCTATTTCACGTTGTTTTTCTTGCTCCTTTAATAATTCTTCTTCTTCCCTCATTTCCTCTTCTTCTGATGAATCTTCAATAGTGGGAAGAAGAGGACCATGTGATCGATGTCTAGATTTACGCTGCTTACTCTCTCCTTTTTTGTGACTTGGACTGCTGTCACTATCTTCATCAAGAGATGACACTGATGTGGGAGAGGTACCAGGTGTGAAACTGGAGGCATGTAGACTTGAAGATCCTTCTCCTCGTGACCGATCTTCTGGTGAATCTGTAAGACTTTCCATCTCAAGTTCTGGTTCTTCATCAAAATATAAACTTGCTTTCTTTTGCACAGAGTCTTCAGAGTATTTATCTGTCACTGTGCTATTTAATTCAATGGTTTTGAATCTTCTAAGACCTCCTCCACCAGTAACAGTGAGTTCTTCGCTTTCCTGACTTTTGGTTTCTCTATATTTTAGTTCTGGGCTCTCATCGAATGTCTCATCGTCTTCATCATGCCAAGAATGACGTCTCCCTGCATCATCATCAAAGCTTGTACTACTTTTTCTGGTGAGTCTCCTGTGTTTCCCAGCTATTCCTTTCCCCTTTCCTTTTGTTTCTTCCTTCTTCTGGCTCTCACTAACACTGATTTCTTTGAGTTGTTTTCGGATGAAATCATCATCATCTGAACCAGAGGCATCTTCATCAGCACTCATCTCTATGATCTGTTTACGAATGAAATCTTCATCATCACCTGATCCTTGACTGTCTTCCTGCTTATATTCATCACTGCTTGATGAACCAATACTAGCTCTTCTTTTCCTTCGTGAGACCGGGGAGTTTTCACTCTCACTGCTATCTTCCAGTGAATCATAACGCTGTCTTCTAGCTGTCACATCATCTACAAAGTCAGTTTTTTCTCTGAGGGCCTTTATGGAAAGGATACTGTCTTTTTCAGCTTTTACAAGGATATCTTTCTTTTCTTCTTGAACTTCCTTGATATCCTCTTCTTCTGAATTATAAGATTCCAGTGTGACAGGAAAATCCTTAGTTTTTTGTTGATCTTTGGGCTGCTCAGGAAGGCCACCATACAATTCTTTTTTCTTTTCTGATTTTTCTTCAATAAGTGAATTTGATTGGGCTTCCAAAATGGAAAGAACAGTACTTTCTAACTTTGCTAGATCAGAAGGACTTGTAGGACTACTTTCTTGAGAATGAGAATCTTTTTTGAGTTCTTGTGGCAAATCCTTTTCATCACCAGGAATAAGACTTGGAATTTCACCAAGGGAACCTGATATTCCATCAGAAGAATATCCTGTGTCACTCAGACCTTGAGGGCTTTTCTGTTGTTGAGAACTTGATGTATCTGATTTGTCATCTTCCTTTTCCTAGGAGCAAAAAAACATATACCAAAACTTAATATTATGGAATTATTATATTGAGTACCTCTATGACTACCAAATAATTTATTTGCAAAATGTTTAGGAATCTTCATGAAAATTATATTTAAATTATCAATTGATGTGAAGAAAATGATGACTAAGCAATTAGAAAATCATAAACGATAAGACACATTTCAAAAATGCACTGATAACAAAAAGTTGTGTTTATAAAAAACAAATAACCCTTTATATTTTTATTATCTGTATCATTTAATGATAGTGTGTCCCACTGGATAGTAATTTCATATGAACAATAATTTACAAAGTCAATTATATTTATGCTATTTTATTATACTTTTATACAAAATGTAATTGTATTTCAATTTTATCTCAAATAATCATTTTATTTAAAAGATAAGCAGCAAAGATTTAAGAGAGGGGTGCCAAAGTCCAATAGACAATAGAGATGAGAGCCAGGGTTTTGAATTTAATACTCCCACTCCAAATTCAAGGCATGTGTGTGTTGTATTTTGTGTGTGTGTGTGTGTGTGTGTGTGTGTGTATGTGTGTTAGTGTTAGGATACTGACTCTTTGCATATATTAGACAGCATATTCAGAGTATTTACTTAAGATTATCTTATAAGATATGAATGAATACATTCTCAACTAGAATAGTCCCACAGTTCTGTAGCATGACTTAGATTCAGAAAATGAAAGTTTGGTGTTGGCTCTGTAACTTATTCATTTATTAGGGGATATAGGACTTGTAGTGGGATAAAATTTCAATGTTTTAGTAACAAGACCTGGAAGCAAAAAAAATCTTACTTAATCTTAGGTTGCAAAAACAAAACAAAACAAACAAAAAAAAAAAACCCAAGTTGCCCCAATAGAGGAAACATGAATATTTGTAAGGACTTCTCATTCACAAACTGGTTAAATTATTTGACATCTAGGGTTCCCCAATTCTGAGTTTCTACTATGCTTAGAGTAATCTTAGTCAATTTACTAAACTTCTTTGACCTCCATGTACAAAATATCTATAGCTACTGTCTTGATTGCTCACAATGAAAAGAAAATGAGAAAGGTAGGTATGATAAAATGCATTTACATCTGTAAAAATCTTTTGAAATAAAGTAATTTTCACTGTGATTTGTTGAACCTAATAAAAGAAGAACTGTATGACTATATTCCCTGGTTTCAAATATTTCCTTCAACCTCTCAAGAAACAAAATCAACAGTAAACAAAGCAATTCAATAAAACCCCTAACAAAAAAACTAATTATTGGCTCATAAATTCAGTAATAATCACATTACTTTTCTGTAATGGACATTAAAACACGTTTCAAAAATGTTAACGATACTAAATTTTTTGATTATTAAAATGACTATTTTTTGCTATTCATATTTTTTGATGATAGCTTTTCTCAGTTTAGATTTTTTTTTAAAGTTAAAATGATGTCTAAATATTAGATTATAAATCCCTTATTCTTGAGGAAAAAAATGCCATCCAATCTTTTATGGAAAATCACTTTTGTATTTTTAGAGGATTGAAACTAATATTCTAAAAGTTTGAGATCTCCATATCCTATAACTATATATTTTAGTAATATTATTTCATGCTACTATTGGAAGGCAATTTATACTTAATATCAGAACCTTTGTCAAATTTGTGAACACTTGAGATTCAATGTGATAGTGAAACTTTTCTGTTGATAAAATGAGAAAAATACAAACAGCTCAAACTACCCCTTCATTTTCTAAAGGGAGATATATTAGTTTTAAGATCTTCCTTTGACTTTTTCTGAATTCTCTTCAGGATAATATTTCTATGTATTTAGAAGTCTTTTTTCATCATTAGAAAAATAAGGCATGACTGAAAAACAACCAAACTGAAAATCTTTGATATCATTGAAGGAAAAAGCTAATTTTCAAACCCTTTTTCATTCTAAGAACATCTATTAAGTAATATATAAGGTTAAACCTTTAAACATTTTAAAAGAAGGTCACATTTAATTAAATATGTATAGTTTGCTTATTAGCACTGTTATCATACTTTACTCAAAGCAAACTATTCTCTCTCAAGGATATTCTACTTGTGGTTAAATTACAAAATATTTTTATTTCCTTTACTTATGATAAGAAAATATAGATACATTAAACTCAGTGACAATTCATGAATTGAAACTTTAATACTCAAAAGACTTTTGCCACATATTTTGGTGGGGAGAAAAATCACATTGACAAGCTTTATAATTCCATATTATATTCTAGATCAGAGGGATACAAAAAATATACCCCTGTGAGTGGCATATGGAAAACCACAAATTAGCATTATCTGGGTTCTATTTTATGTTTACTTATTTTCTTAAGCATTTCCTAATTACATGTTAATATTTCTGGGAATAGTGGGGAGTTTCATAGGCTGCTTGCTTTTTGCCTAAAGCTTACACACTTGATTTTTTTCTAGATCATTTACTATCAAATGCTTGCCCAGAACTTTTCCTTGATGTTTACTCACTAGTTCTACTTCTTTTTATCTCTCATCTTTATTTCTACCCAAATGTGTTGCCGTTAATATTTAATTATAGTTATTCTGATTCCAGACAAGTTCTAAATGGTGCTAATACCAACTGTTATTATTGACCACCATGGCTGTGGAAGCATATGTATGAGATAATTGAAGGGAACTCTGACATTTGTGTCCTTGAAAAGGCATAGGTAATTAACTGGATAACACAAGAAAAGTAAAAGGAGCACTGGCCCTGAAGTCAGAGGATGTTGTTGCCACTCCTAGTCATACCCAAAGACAAACTTTGGCAAGGTTCTTTAACTTTTTGGTCCTCAGTTTTGCTCACTTGTCAAAAAAGGGGTTTTTATGAAATAGAGTTTTCTCCTGACTTTAAATCCAGAATTCTAAAATGTCCATAAAGTTGGCTAAAATGCATCTTAAACAAGTTGTCCAAGCAAGGCAAAACATGAGGCAAAAAAGATATAAAACACAAATTTGTTGATTCCTAAATTATTTAGAGATAAAAGTGGCACAGATTTATCGGTTAAAATTTTTATGTGGCTTTATAAAAGGAGAGAAAAAAGTAGCCCTGCTCCTAGACAATGTTGTAACCAACAGGAAGACCTAGAACGCCTTTTCAGTACAGTTCAATTCAACAACTGCATAGTATAAGCACCTACTCCACAGATGGCATTGGATAGTGCAGTGAAGAGAGTACTGGGCTTGGAATCAGGGTGACTCATTTTCATGAGTTCAAATCAGGCTTTAGACACTTTCTATCTGTGTGATCCTGGGCAAATCACTTAACCCTGTTTGCCTCAGTTTATCTGTAAAATAGGCTAGAGAAGGAAATGGCAAATTACTCTAGAATCTTTGTCAAAGAAACACAAAAATGGGTCATGAAGAGTTGGGCACAACTGAAATGATTTGACAACACTACAGTAATGACAGCAATTATGTGCAAGAATTATCATTAAGGCTGGAAAGAAATTGAAGATATATAAAGCATGGCCTGTTCTTTGAGGAATCTTACAATGCTTTGTGTATATGCTTCAATAACAAGAATGCAGAATAAAGCATTGTAAAAACATAAGAGGTTATAAACACTATATGAGATTCAAGGAAAGAAAAAACATACTTTCAAGGAATGATGATTTTAGGAAAAGAGTAATTTTTCAATATATGATCAGAAGATATGTTCCTGAGTACTTTTGCTCCTAGCAAAAAGGTATAATTTTTTTCAGAAATCTTAAGATAGACAAAAATTAAAGAAATGATGAAAACTTCTTTTGTAATCTATTTTCAATAATCTTTTGTATCTAATTTATTTATGCAATTGTCTCTACTTAAATTAATAATCTGGAATTAGCTGTATTTCAGTATCATAGACTTTGAACATAATAGCACTTCTAATGAAATGTGAATCTTGCACACAAATAATTATTTGTATTTAGCATTTATTACTATATAATTTGTTACTCTTGATGGAGGTAGTAACTGTAGGAAGAAGTGTGGTTAAAGCATTTAATGTTTTCTTGCTTGTAATATTATTGTACAGTCTTTTGAGAAATGCATTTTCACTCTAGTTTTGAAAGCATATTAAAATCTATTATACAAAAGCTTGTATTTTTATAATACATTGCATTGTTCCCATGTTGAGAATTATGACCACTTGGGTCTTTCTGCTGTAGCATGATGAAACAATTACTCAAAGTCACCAGAATCTAAGCTTCACTTTCACTTGCTATTCAGAAATAGAAAAAAAAAGGGGAATTAGATTATATTTTTATCTCAATTTTACAGTCACATTCTACAAACCATATCCAATTTTACAATGGTTAAAAAATTGAAGCAACAAAGCATTAAATCAAGTAAGGAAGGCTTTTTTTCTACACTACTATAGTGTCTGGTTAACAGATAGGTTGTAAAAATTTACATTTGCAAGAATTATGTACATTTTTCTATTATTGTAGTTTATTACAGACTTTCTACTATCACTGATTTAGAGGGTAAAAAAATTCTAGGCCAAATATAAGGCTCTGCCAGCAGATGTTATCATTACATGTCACTTCCTTTACCTTGATAAATTCAGACACAAAATAGTAGGTTAATTTTTTTTCTCCTGTATTGCATTAATCTTGAATATGATTGAAGGATTCATTTTTTCCCTTCATGTTTACCATGTTTCAAGAGTAATAAATAGTACTTACTTATAGGTACAGAGATGGATAGCTATGATGAAAAAAAATTTAGTCTCCTTTAATTCTGAATCAGTGGAACCATATTCACATTTTGCTATCTGATTAGTAAATGTCAGAAATTTAAACAAGAATTTTAATGATGCCATAAAAGTTAAAAGTAGACAATAAATATGGTTTCTTATTGATACTGAATCAAACACACAATAAAATTTCTTTTAAACCTATATTAAAAGAGAAGTTAGAATTCTAACTTATAGCTAGATTTTAATTTTAAAAATATTAAACAAAATTTGATATGACTAGTTATTTTTAACAAAAGGGAATTCTACAAAGTTTAATAATAACTTGCTAAATATAAATACTTATTGAAACAAAGTATACCCCCTTTGACCCAACAATACTACTACTAGGTCTGTTTCCAAAGATGTTAAGGGAAAAGGAAAAAAAAAAACCCTATATATTCATACCAACTCTCTTTGCGGTGGCAACGGATTATAAATTGAAGGAATGGTCAACAGTTAGGGAATAGCTTACCAAGTGTTGCTATATGTTTGTGATGCAATACTCCTATATGAAATGATGAGTTCAGTGATTTTAGAAAGAAGAAGAAAAAAAAAAACATGGAAAGGCTTGCATGAAATAATAAAGAGCAAAATGAGCAGAACCAAGAAAACATTGTATACAGTGTCATTAATATTGTTTTAAGAATGACTTTTAGTGAATAAGTTTTTTATCTATTCCAAATACCCAAATAACCCGTATAAACCCACCCAAATAAACTATAAAGGACATTTGAAAAAAGAAGCTATCTTTATCCAGAGAAAGAACTGATAAATATATAGAATAAGTTTACACACATATACACATACATACACATCCCTTTTTGTTTCTAATGGTAGCCATCTCTGTGGGGTGAGGGGTAAGGAGAGAAAAAGACAGAAAAAAAGGAAATTTACATAATATTTTTGTTGTATATATGAATGGAAAAGTAAGTTATGCATAGTGGATTAGAAATTTCAAGTACAATTATCTTTTTTATTGTACTATGTTATAGAAATGCTTGTTTTGTTACATAAATTAAAAAGAAAAATAAGCAAAGCAAACAAGGAATACAAAAAATGATATGCACATTTTCTATACATTAGAACTAACCATGGAAACAATACATAAATATAAATATTATAATAAGTGATAGTATGTGCAGAGCAGCACCATAAATATGTAAAATATTATTGGCTTAGAAAATTAGCTGGGCTCTGAAGAATCAATAGGATTTCAACAATTGCACAGTTCATTTGAATGGCTTTTAAATTCTATCTATCTCTAAATTTATCCTCCTAACATTTCTCTGCCAAAGCAAGTTGGCACATTCTTCATAACTTTTAGCCTTAATGGAACTGCCTAAAGTTGCACAGAGAGTTAAGTCATTTGCCTAGGATCACAAGAAATGGAACTTGAATCCCAATATTTCTGGCTCTAAGATTGTCTTTCTACCCACTACATACATTACGCTGCTTCTCAAAGATGGCATGACATAAGCCAAACCACATGGCATTCATTGAGAATAGTGATCTAATTTGTAATGTGGATATGTACAGAGAAACAGTACAAAACAAAGCTGATATAAACATTTTTTCTTAAGCATTAACCCTTCTCTGTGCTGAGCACTATGTTGGATTCAGGATTGGAGACAGAGGTTAGCAAATTTAGATATCACATATTCTCTATCCTAATGAAAATTGCAGATATCCTTTCCTCTTCAAAGAAAAATTCTTAGTCATCTTTAAAAAGCCTACCTTATAGTTCCTGTTTATACATCAAATAGAAAGGTAGGACATAAAACAGAAAACTATGATGTATGCTAAATAAATTCTTTTGAAAAATTTCATTATATATGCTACAGACTATTTTTTTCCTTGTATCACATGTTTCCCAATATTATAGGATTTTAAAGAGAGTGAGAAGGGACCTGAGACGTCATTGATTTCAATGCTCTCATTTTACAAATCAAGGAAGGTTAATTGACTTGCCAGTTTAAAGGGTTTAATGTATTGCTTTTGGGGAGAGATATTGCCTATGGAAGCATCCAGTCTCCCTATGCTCAAACTCTTTATAGGGGGAAAATAATCTAATAGAGTTCCTATTTCTTATGGAAAGTAACCAACCAGCTCTTCCACCATGGGAGTAACAGTCAATGGTAATATTTCTCCCTAAGTAAGTTGAGATTCCAGTAAAGCAGACCCAATTCTTCTCCTTTGCTATCCCTCTCATTCTCTTGCAGCACTACCACTATCATCACCCTTACTTTTGCTTGGATTTAAACAAATCACCATCTTTTTATTGTCCATTTATGACCTTGGTAGAGGTGCATCCCCCCAAAAAATCTCATTTTGTCCTCCTTTATCCCTTATTCATTTTAAAGACCTTGATTATCACTCTGTTTCAAAAACAAAAACAGCCATAGGAAAATCTCTCTTCCTCCTCCAATGTCACTCACTCTTTCAGTATTTCTTTTTATCTCTCTCTGCCTCATTTCTGTCTCTATTTTTCCTTATTTTCCCTCTCAACAATAATTTCTAAAGCAAGTGGTTATTTTGTCTTCCTTTGGTTTTAGTAATTTACCTCTCTTGTATTTCTATTTGTTGTGTTTAACATTCTTTTGTCTATTTAAAAAAAAATAATGCTTTAAATGTCTGCCTTTTGTCTAATATCCAGCATTTTAAAAAATCATTGATTATGGAGATTTTCAGAGTTTATCATTTTGGGTTGTACCTTAAGCTATATTTCCTTTCATAATATGTTATTCTATCACCTCCATCAATTTCTCATGGCTATAGACTAATTTTCTGTTATTAAAATTTCCTTTACTTCGAATATGAAAGTCTTTATCCTGGGCTTTTATTGAAATACATACACACACCCATGCATACATGAATTGAAACACTATGAATTAAAATACTATATATGTGTATATCTATGTATGTGTATATAATATATGATATATAGAGAATATACATATAGAAGATATGTATTACATATATAGGCTATGTATGTATAGATACACACATATACACACACGTATAATATACATATATAGATATAATATAAAAAATGGAAACTGTATATCTGTAGTTTGAATCCTTTATATATATTATCCTATCTTACTTTCTGGTCCTTTCCATTTTGCCCATATGATGATTTACCATGTCTATCCCTAGTGAGTTTTACTGTCTATCTTTCCTTAGTTCTGCAACTATCTCCCAGATACCACCAGATTTCTCTAATCTTTTTCAAGAACATTCATATCCATCTTTATACAACTATATTAATTAGCTTTCCTCCTAAATCTGTTCTTTCTTCTGAGTATGCAGTTTCCATCTCTATTTGAGTTCAGATCTCATAGTCATCATATATGCAAACTATTTGAAAAACCTTAAAGTACTACATAAATGTTAGCTGTTGTAAAGGGCAGCTAGGTGGTGAACTGAAAAAAATCACTGGCCTGGAGGCAGGAAGACCAGGTTCAAATAACATCTCAAACACTAGCTATGTAACCTGGGCAAATCACTTAACCCTGTTTTCCTCAGTTTCCTCATTTGGAAGATTATCTAGAAAAGAAAATAACAAACCATTTCAGTGTGTTTGCCAAGAAAACCCTAAATAGGGTCACAAAAAGTTAGACATTACTAAATAACAATATGGTACATTAAGCTTTGTAATCACTTGGCAATAACAATAAAGTAACACACATGAATACAACACTTTAAGGTTTATGGAACACATTTCATCTATTAATTTATTATATGATTCTCACAATAACTATGGTCCCACAAATAAGTGTCTGAGACAGGATTTAATCTTAGGTCTTAGTTGAAAATCACTGCTTTATAATTGTTTCCCTCCCTCTCTCTTCCTCCTTTCCTCCCTTCTTTCCTTTTTCCCTCCCTTCCTCCCCTCCTTTCTCCTTCCTCCCTTCCTTTCCTTCTTTTTTTCCTTCTTTTTTTAATCTACTGATCTACCTATTGATGTATCAATCTCATTTGAGACCCACAAAAAAAAAATCTGAGGTAACTGTTTTAAAATATTTTTTTCTCATTTTATAGATGAGGAAACTAAGGCTAAGAGAAATTCAATTACTTATCCATGGTCACACAGCTAGTCAGCATGATAATTGAATTTAAACTCAATCTTCTTTACTGCAAATTCAACACTATAGAAAAGACATATTACTTTTCACCTGTGAAATCTCTTTTCCATCTTTCCCCTTTTCAGTCTCTATCCTTAACAAGATCTCATGTATCAGCTGCACAGAAAATTACTAATAGCTTTCCAATAGATCTTCTTACACAAATCTTCTTTCTTTGACCACCAATTCCCCTTCTTCCCAAAGCCATTCTTCTTACCTTTCCAGAATAATCTTACACAGTCATAATTGTGCTACTTCTGTGTTAAAAAATTCTGTTTACTTCCTATTGTTTTCAATGTCCAGGTATATACAAACTACACTATGTTTGTACAGATAATGCCCATTAAAAAGAATAAGCATTTTCCTTAAAAATAATCTTTTCCAAAAAAAAAAAAAAAAGATTATGGAAGAGCAGCAGGATGTGATGAAATGCAAATGTGGAATCTTATTTAAAATCTGTAAAGGAAGGCAATCAAAAGAGAAGGTAGGACTGGATTTCATTTGAGCAATTATGCAGTGCTAAGCTATTTAGTACAGTAAAACCTGAACAATGTTGATTTCCCATTAATGATAGTTTACATTTACATAACACTTTAAGGTTCTAAAAGACTTTTTAATATACATTACATCATTTTATCTTCAGAACAACCCAGTGAAGTGCTATTATTATTCCTATTTAAGAGGGAAGGAAACAAAGTCTGACAATATTAAGTGTCTTGTCCCAAATCACAAAAGTAATAAATATCTGAAATAGGGTTTATCAGGTCTTCCTGCCTCTATTTCTAGAGCTTCATCCACTACAGCAGAATGCCTGAAACATAATTACAGAAATAATGTGAGATAATAAGAAATAATAAAAAATACCTAAGTCAATATGAGATTCCATGAAAAAGGTACATTATCTAGGGAGACAATAGTCTCATTGTACTCTCAATCTGGCCAAAATTTGTGAAGAAACCAGTTTTTTAGGAAGATTACTGATGAGTGACAAAGTTAATTGTAGAATTACATATCAGAAGTATCTTAAAATTTTAAAATTGTAGTGGACTTTGTGAACTAGACTGCAGACCATTCAATCTAGTCTAACCTAAATTGGAGCAAGAATTCCCTTTACATTAAATCTAATATTTATTTCATTAAATTTAACATGTTTATTCAGTCTTTACTTGAAGACCTCCAGTAAGTAGAAGCTCCTTCCTAAACAGCCTGTTTTAGGATTTTTAGGAAAAAAAAGAAAAGCCTATTCCCTCTTGCATATGTATGATAATTGAATCTTTACCCATTATCAAGTCCCAAAACTTGAAGAATCTTGTTATGTTCCCTCTAAGTGTTCTTTCACTGAAAGTCTATGCTTTCAACTAATTGTGTCAACTGGTTTATTATTAAAAGGGAATGAGTAGCCAGGATTTATAAGCTACATTTTAAGAGTATCTGTTCACAGAGTATGCTGAACTCAAGGTAATTACTTTTTGGGGGGCAACTAATCTGTGAGTTCAACTTGGCATCAACTCTCTCACTCTCATTCTTTCTCTGTGTAAATGTGGGAGTGCATGTATACACATATACATATACATGCACGCATATATTCAAGTTGGTGTTAACTTGAAAAATGTCAAATAACTTTCTGCGTGTGTAACTGATGATTTCACAAAGAAAAATTTAAATGTTGAATTTAAACTTTAGTTTAATAAATGTGGACTTGAATAACTGGTTGGTATAATTTAAAAAATCAAAATAAATAGAAACAAAACTAAATACTTCTTTTTTATTGTACCTGAATTATCTGGATTTTTTCCCAATTTGAATACAGGGACAGATCCCAATTAACTGACACTTGTGCCACCTTCCTTTACACTTTGAATGTGCAGATGTCTCTAAATGGATTTTTTGTGTTTTAGTTAAAAATTAACTATATGCACACAAACTCTGTGTAAAGAGTTAATAAACAACAATAACAGCAACAAATAATCCACTTACTATTTTTTCTTTCACTGTTTCCACATGATCTGGTTTTACTAATGGTGTTGTCTGTGGTACATCATCTCTTTTCTGAGTTTTCTCCTCCTCTTTGGATAGACTCTGGGGAATTTCAGGTGCTGTTTTGGTCTCTGCTTGCTTTTCCACATGTACTTCTTTAGGAGGTTCTTGGTCCAAGGATTTTTCTTTATCAACTGCCATCTCAGGTTTCATTATTTCTTGTGACTCTCCCTTTTGAGGTTTTTCCCCTGAATCATCAGGGCCTATAATCTTATCTTTCAATTTACTTTCCTCATGCTTTTCATCTGTGCTTATCAATGGGGGCTTCTTTTCAAGTGAAGGTATTTCCTTTACTTTTTCATCTTCTTTTTGTGCTTCTTGTTCTTTCTTTTTTTCTGTTACTTGGGCAGGCATTGGGGATATTTTGGGGGATATTTCTTCTGTCACAGGAGGCTGAGGCTGAGATACAGCTGATGGTTTTTGTACAATCTCTGAAGATATAGGTGGGATTGAAGGTGGCACTTTGCCCATGTCCCCAAGTTGTCCTGATATTGCTCTCTGGGTCTGGCAATTTAAGCATAGCCATTCTTGAACCTAAGGAGAAAAAAAAGAATACTGCGTTGAATGGATTGAGCTTATAAAATTATAACTTAATGAAGCCATAAATAAAAAAATAAACACTTATCTGTGTTCTTTTTTAACTTTTCTAGTGGATGGAAGAAGATTTTTTTTCTAAGTAAGTAGAACACCAGAATTTGAAAAAGTTGGCAATAATGGAGAAATCTTGACATCTTAGAAGCATATTTTATGTTTTAGACTAAATTGCTCTTGTTTGAAGACTTTGGACAATTTAATAGGGTTTCCTATAGAAACGCAGTTATAATGTCTCCTACTAGTGAACTCCTACTAGAAAGACCCATGAATATGTTTTAGGATGGGCTCTTGATCTCATGTTCTCTCTTTTTCTCTCTCCCTCCCTCCTTCCTTGTTCCTCCCTTTTGCCTTCCCTCTCTCCATCCTCTCCTTCCCTCCCTTCATTTCTCTCCCTCTTTCCCTCCCCCCTCTCATTCTCTCTCTCTTCTCTTATTATTTTAAATCACTTTTTAAAACATTTTCTACTCCAGAGAGTAATCCCTTATAACAGATGCTAAACAAAGGGGTAAAAGGAGAAAAATTATTTTAATATCTATACCATTTCAGCTTATGAAATAACTTTGATTGACTTTCAAGGCAAATGAATTAATGAAATTTTTGACTGTAGTAAGGTACACGGTAGAGAAGTAGGTATATTTGGAAGCATAATTATAGTTTTTCATTTAAATACAATAATGCTTTTTATAAAGACCAAATTATTTCCCAGGACTATCTTACTGTTTCTATGTATTGTATAAAAGTACCTGTGCATTCTTTTATGTATGTGTACATATGTGTGTATAAATATCTATGTGTTGCATATATATATATATACACACATATAACTACATACATATATATATATGTATACACATTCACACATATAGATATATATGCAGATATATTGTATATATCTATATATTAGAATGTGTACGTGTATGCTGGAGCAGTTAGGTAACACAGAGTTTTGGCTCTGAAGTCAAGAGGACTTGAATTCAAATTTGATTTGCTAAATGTGTGAACTTGGGTAAGTCACTTAACTCTGCCTCAGTTTCACTCCTTGTAAAATGAGATGGAGAAAGAAATGGTAAACTATTTCAATATCTTTGCCAAAAAAAACCTCAAATGAAGTTACAAAGAGTCAGATACAACTAAAGGGACTAAACAACAATAACAAATATACGTGTGCTAACTACATGGCATCTAAATAAAATGCAATATAAACAATATATTTAAAATGTATAAAGATGTTTAAAATAATAACTACAACATATGAAGAAAATCATGGCATAGTGGACAGAGAGTTGGGCTTGGGGCCGGAAAGAACAACGTTGAAGCACTGCTTCTGGAACATAATGTTTGTGTGACCCTGGACAATTCATCAGTCAGCTGCCCAATGTTCTAGGTAATTCTTTAAGACCATGTACTACAGAGAAGGTACTGACCAAGTGTGGCAGAATTTTCTCATTTGGGAGTTCTCTCTCCCAGTGAAATCATAGATCCAGTCCCTATACTCATTATAACACATAAACATATTCAGTGTTTATGTATCCAGTGATATGTATTAAGAACTGATCATACACCAGGCATTGTGATAAGGATTGAATACAGATACAACTACATATAAAATGCATAGGGGTGTCCTAATAGACTTTTTGTAAACTTTAAATTTTAATACCTTAACACATATGTATATATATATATATATGTGAATATATATGTATATATATATTCATATATATATATACATACACACATATATATTTAATGAAATGAATTTCAAATGTGGTAGATAGACTTTGCAATATTTTTATAACAGTTAGAAAGTGATAGTTATTAAAACAAGTATGTATTATGTATATAAGGCTTTTGGGGTCACAATAACAATGATAATAATTAGTAATTTATCTTATATAATGCTATAACATCTGCAAGCACATTACATATACCGCCACATTCAATCCTCATAACAACCCTGAGTGATGGGGGCTATTAACTATTCCTATTTTACAGAGGAGAAAATTGAAATTCACAGAGGTTAAGAGAATTTCTGAGGTCATACAATTAGAAATCAATCAGTTAGCTTGCATTATTAAGTACTATGTTCTAGGCACTTTGCAAACATTGGTGGTAGAAAGACAAAATGAGAGTCTCATTCTCATGGGGGAAAATGATGAACATGTATAAATAAAGTAACTTGGGGATAATAATTAGGAGCTGGAAGGTCAGGAAATATCTCATACAAAAGGTTATAGTGGACCTAAATTTTGAAGATAATGGTAGCCTATAATATGAACATAACACAAGAGTGATTCCAAGTATAATTGACCTCTGCAAAGGATTGGAGGTAAAAGATGGGATGTCACATATAAACATCATCAAATAGGACACTTTGGCAAGATCAAAGAGTACATAAAGGAAAACAATGTATTTATATAAAACTTGGAAAGATAGGCCAGACTGTAGATAAAGCACTTTAAATGTTACATAGAGGAATTAGTATTTATTCTAGAAGCAGTAGGGTACTACTAGAGTTTATGAGCAAGTATCCAGAGCAGAAATAAAAACAAAGTTTTCCTGACTCCAAGTCCAGGACACTCTTCATAACTTCCTATCTATCTATCTATCTATCTATCTATCTATCTATCTATCTATCTATCTATCTAAAATACTGAGTGTCTTCAAGCCAAGAGTATGCTGAAGTCAACTCCAACTGAAAAGTAGAGTGTTAAATTTTCAATATGAACCTCTACACCTTGGAAATAAGCAAACACTTCATATCAGGTTTTGATTTGTTATTTTCTTAATTGCTTAGATTTGGAAAAGGGATGTAAAAATGTTAATAATGCAGAGTAAACTTAAAGGGGTCTCTTACATATATAACCACTACCACCACAAAGAACCAATTGTTAATTATTTACCAGCATACTACTACTTCAAGTTCTCTATAACACATGCTATAAGAAGTATTCATATTTGAATGAGAATATTTTTGGTGAACTCAGTTAATGGCATAACTTTTTGTAAGGTATCTATCAAGAAAGTATTTTAAAATAAATTATCCCAAAACTTTTAAGTTTGTTCACTTCAAGATAAACAATCTTATCTATAACAATAAATATAACATAAACATAAGCCATTTAATTCAAAAATTTTTAAAACCTTCAATTTTGGGGACTGTGCTATGAAAAATACAAATTTAATGCACTGCAACAAATATTGAGTATTGTTATAAGCAAGGAATCATGTACCAAAAAGTAGGAACAAAAGCAAAATGAAAAGCCATCTCTGGCATTAAAAAGATACATCCTATTAAAAAATGTAATTGTCCTCAGGAAGTTTATAATATAATCATAGTAAAGGCAGATGAAAAACAAACAAACAAAAAATACTACACAATTTAAAATATTTTAAGTGGATGGCAGAGAACAAAATGATACTTCTAAGTCCTAGAAGAAGGAATCACTATTTTTGGAGGAAAGAAGAGAATGAGAGTAGATTTGATGGCATTTGTATTGGACTTTGAAGGAGGAGAAATATTTTTATTTTTTATTTTTCTAGTTGAAAAGAAATATTTGTAAAAGGCAGAAATATAAAATAGTCTATTCTACTCATAATTTGAAAAAGGACTGGATGAAATTAGAAAAAGTGTATTTTTTTTTTTTTTTTAGTTTGGTTACAGCATTTACTATAAGCCTCAGTTTTCTCAAATACGGAATGAAGAGGTTGGATCAGATCATTTATAATTCTTCCAATTATAAATCTATAAGCCTACAACCCTTGATGAATAAAATATAAAGCATATCAACAGTTGAAGGAAAGAACAGCTGGAAAGTTAAGGAAAATCCATCACGTAGGAAGAACTAAAATGGTAACATGAAGAGGACTAGGGATTCCAAGATGCAGAAGTAATAAGGGAGAATATTCATAGATGGTAGAAAGTCATTGCAAAGGCATAGGTGCAGGAAATGGATAGTCATACAGAGAAACATAAGTAGACAAGTTTTATTAGAACATAGAGTGGATATGGGAAAGTGCCAAAGAAACTAAAGATAATATAAAGCAAAGAAGTTTGGGTAGGGCAGTGCTATAGTCACACCTGTGCCTTAGGAGCATCAATATATTAACTATGTGAAGGATGAACTGGAAACATGAACTCCTTGAAAAAGATAAATTAAATGCTCTATTGCTAGAGTCCAGATCTACATAACATGGTAATTTATGGGTAATGGTGTAGAAAGGAGAAAATTCTGGGATGACTGGGAAGTTGTCATGATTATGCCTTGACAGAAATATGGAAGTTTGGAAAAGGATGAGATAAGTGAAAAAGATAACTAGTTCTGGATAAGTTGAGTTGGAAATGCCTAGAGAACATCAAGGTGGAAACAAACAGAAGGCAGATATTGATATGGGACATCATTGAGTTGAAGTTTGAATATGAAGATTTACAATTCATTTGTATGTAGATGATAATTGAATGTAGTCAAAATAATGAGGTTACCAAAAGAAATAGTCCTATGAAAGAAGGGAATATGGCCAAAAACGGTACTCTAATATGGGAACTGGAAGAGAGACAAAGAGGATGATGATTTAGAAAAGGAGACCAGATATCAGATAGATAATAGGTATACCAGGACAGAATAAACTCTTGAAAAATCCAGAGGGGAGAGACTATATAGGAAGGCAAGTGTGGGGAATGTAACTAATAGTGTTAAACACTGCCGAGGAGTCAAGAAAGATGAGAACTGAGAAAAAATCATTAGGTTTAGTAATTGAGAAATGATTGATGAATTTGGAAATTTAGAAAGAGTTTTTTTTTCAGTCTAGTGATGGGGATCAATAAGTCATATCACAAGGTGCTGAAGAGTGGTGAGAAAAGCAAAATAGACTCTAACTGACTTTTTTTTTTTCTAGTAGTCTGACTGTGAAAAAGAAGGGACCTTTATAGGGCAATAGATGAGTTGGATGGCATGGGGAAGGAAGATTTGATTTGTTTTGTTGTTGTTGTTGTTGTTTAAGGATGGGTAGATCTGGACATTTTTTTAGACAATAGGGGAAAAGTCCATAAATCTAATTCTCTGCTCTATTTAGTCTTTGGGAAACTTCAAGAAAGTTGCTTAGCTTTTTCTTTTTTCAATTTTATTTTGCCATTAATCAACAAGAATTAATATTTGCTGCCTTAAATGGTGTTTAGTTAGGACTGATTATCAGTCTCACTCAGGCATTCTCAAAACTAATGCATTGTTTGTAAAGTGCAAGTACTGTGGATTCATTTGTACTTTTTTTTGTCTGTATCAATGTTCAAAGCAACTATTATTCCTAATTTTTTGTACAGGCAGCTTTAATTTGAACAGTGGTTATGTGAGTGTGTTTGTGTGCATGTATAGCCAAAGAGAAGAAAGTCATTTGATTCTATATGCCAAATAACAAAAACCTCAATCTTGATAATGAACATTCCCTAGTGGGTCATATTCACTAACACACATAAAAACTCAATCCTCTTAATCTGTCTAGTCGTTTCAAGAACCATTTCTTGGCTTGTCACTGTGTATACTATTTTCATTGAAAGGTTGGATTTTTGGGAAACCAGAATGAAAAAAAAAAAAATATTAGCTTCACCACAGTGAAATTGTATTACCTATGCTTTAAAGGTCCAAACAAAACTTTGTAATAAACATTTCAAGAACATATTTTGGCCTAAAACTACAAGAGATTTTAAGAAGTTGTCTTTTTTTCACAATAGTTAATTCTCTATCATTTGGAATAACTGATCCATTAGAAAATGTCAGATTTTACTTAGTATTTAGAGGTAAAATATTATGAATCATCTTACTCTCATACTAATCAAAACACATTTCAATAGTATAGTATTTTGCTTGAATAAAGCCTTCTATTTAAAGGGAAAATATTGAGGGAGCCTCATAGGATAGTAATTTTAGATGAGTATACTCTTATCACCTTAATGTTTTAATAGGACTGAAAACTGCACTCCCCAGAGTTCAGGCAAATAATATGTTTCACTTTGTCAGCGTGAAAATAAACTTAGCAAAGTCTACAAACAATTCCTCTACAGAACATATTTGTCTATATTAACAGATAAGTCAAATATTTGAAGCTCTCCTTTAACAAAAGGGAAAATATCTACCCTGATAATTTCTGTTACTAATCCATGTACCCTGTTAAGTGTTTATGTAATTTTAAATGGAAATCGAATGTAGCATTTTAAAATAGTCTCAATGATTTGCTGTGTTTCTAGTATGTTTAGTATCTTGAAAGAGGACATTTTTATGGTGATATAAGCCTGACACCTTTCCCTTCCTACTTCATAACATATCACTAAATCTGCTTTTTTGTAAAAGAGGGTACTGTCTTATCTATTGTTGAAAATTTGTTTGCAAAACCTTTTTTTCTCCTTATTCTGCAACATCAAATGGAACTGGGGTATCTTGATCACAACTCAGTAAGATAGGTAGGAAGATAATATATCAATACCCTTTCATTGCTGATAAAAATGAGTGGCTAAGTAGTTAATTGGTTTACTCAAGGTTATAAGGGGAAAAAGACAGATGTAGAACTAAAACTCTAGTCAAGTAAATTATAAATAAATTATGTCTCAGGAATTTCACCATTCCATATAATATATTAAAATCTGCTGAAATCTATCTTCCAACACTTAACCCACTAAGTAGAGAAGAGCTCATCACTAGTTGTCTTGACTCTTTGGTAGTGATTTTTTTTTTCATCTTCATGAGAGAACTCATATAATAAAGGTAAATATAAGTATCCTTAGTTCTAAGAAACCTAATTATGTTTCTTCAGTGGTGGTGACAGAATTACAGAAGAATTAAGAAGTACTAGGAATCACCTAGGTTTTGACCTTTCTACATACTTTAATTTGACTATTATAAGGTATGGTGTCTGTGCAATGTCTTCCAAATAAATCACTGAGTCACATCAGTATTGACATTATTGGTATAAATTAAATCAAATAAAAATGAAGTTGAACTAAATGAAGTGATGAAGTCACAAACAGATATCTATAAAGGTAGGGTAGTCAAACTTTTTTTTAATACCCCAATATCATGAAGAAACATTATTTTATGATATGGATGATCATTCCATATTGTATCACTGATAAATAAGTGGAAAAAAAAGGTCACTCTCAAAATAATTATAGCTTACATACACATTTTCTGAGGAATAAAAACTAGGCCGCCTAGGTGATACAGCGGATACAGTACTGAACTCACAATCAGGAAGACTTATCTTGATGAGTTAAACCCAGCCTTGGACATTTAGCTGTGTGACCCGAGGGAAGTCTTTTAACTCTGTTTGTCTTGGTTTCCTTATTTATGAAATAAGATGAAGAAAAAAATGGCAAACCACTCCAGTATCTTTGCCAAAAAACAAACAAAACAACAACAACAACATATGGGGTCACAAAAAGTCAGACATGACTGAAAAAAACATTGAACATAAAGAACACGATAAAACACATGAACTTAGGGGCCTTAAATTCTGATACTTAGTGATAAACAATGAAAATGTAGGAAAATGTTATTAATGAGGTGAAAGAGCTATGAAGAGGTTTCAAAAAAAAAAAAAAAAAAAAAAAAAGAGAAGCCAAGCACATAGAGCCTAATAAATATCCTCATATTCTAAACACATGTTTAAAGAAAGGAATTAGTAGATACCAAAATTGTGAATATCAATTAATACTGACAAAAAAAAAAGAAAGAAAGAAAAGAAAATTACAACAGACATTGAAAATACTCATCACTGATTGTAGAAATAAACTATGTAAGTCAGAGTACCAATTTACAAGGCAAAAAACCAGACTATAATGCTGAGAAAAAGTTATATATTTCTAAAACGATTCAAAACAGAACTATTCAAGCTAATAACAAGAAATAATATATGGACAGCCACTGATTTCAATAATTTTATTCTTAATATAAATAATATAATAACTTAATATAAATCTATTAATAAAAAGACCATAAAGTGCTGTAGTCAGAAAATGTTGGTTAAGCAATTGAACAGAGATGAAAATCAACTGCAATGTCAATTTACACTATAAACTTACTTGTAAAATCTTACAAGGATGATAGATGATTATAAACACTATTATTTCATAACATAGGGGAAAAACAATTGAGAAAAACAGAAATTTAAAGAAAGTTTTACATCCAGCTAATCAAAGATATTCTAGTAGCACTGGAGCAAAATTGGAGAAGGACAACAAACAGGAGAAAATGGAAAAGATTACTCTGTCAATCTGGTAATAAGATGAACAAAAATTGGAAAAATAACTTCCTTTGATGTAGCTTACTTAACTTATATTGATCCAATTTTAAGAATGGTGAGGAAAAGCAAATTATTTGAAAGCAAGAAAGATATGAACATTATACAATAAAATTTCAGACATTAAAAAAGTATTAAAAATTAACAACTGGTGATTTACATGTCTATTTCCTAAAAATACAAAAAGTTTGTGCTTAGAATCAATACTTCTATTAAAGCCTTCCTAATTTGGGGTATTAATAGGTGACAAGTAGGCTTTTACTAGTTATATTCAACCAATAGATGTTGTTTTTATGATAATATAATTGACTTAAAGATGTTGAAAATATAATATCCAACTGTGACTATTATTTGCTTGTTACATTTTATTGAACCATGAAGGCACTTTTCCAATAATATAAGCCGTACTATATATCACATATCTCACTCACATATCAAAATCATCTAATATTCCTACTCATAGAAATAACCATGATAAATTATTTATCATAACCATCAGATAAAGTAATAAAAAAGGCAATAAATACATGGTTGCTCAAGGTTTTTGTGGCAGTGATAGAGAAAATTCAGCACAGAGTCTATGGTAAAAATGTTTTTCTCTATGAATAATGAAGTTCTTCAGACATGTGTACTTATGGATATCATTCCTCTGTTTCAGTCAAGTTCTTCAATACTGTATTGCCTTAAGAGATAAGAGATGTTTTACTTCCCAGATGATGACATATATTTGGAAGTATAACCTAAAAAGCTTACCTACAGTATGCATATGTAGGAAAGATAATACAGATGGATAATAATTTGAGGACAGAGGAGGAGGAGGCTGGATTGGTTTAGTAACTTGCAAAGCTTTTCCAAATATTCCCAAACTTCCCATGATAAAAATGCTCATATTTTCCTTGCATTCAATATTGTAAAATCTTGAATCTAAGACATACTACCAGATTATAGTTAGTTAATAATAATAATAATTTGTAGTTATTTTTATTATATCATGCAATAAATTTTTAAAATATATCAATTTATTATATAGATGTTTTAAGTGTGTTTGGACTCTTAGATTGCTTTTAGTTTTCTTTCAATCTAAGTTGTTTTTCCAAAATAACTGAATCAGACACAAGATGTTTTAACATGCTATATTTGTTTTCACTAGAGACACCTTAGATCAGAAAACAGGAGATTTCTTTTGACTTAGGGAAATCATATAGGCAAATCTCCATATAAAAGTGATGTTACAATATGAAAATTAATAGAAACATTAACATTCCAACCATATCCTAGTGCTGATAACATTCAATATTGACCAAAATAAGGTCAAAATGGATACATGATTTGGACAAAAAGGATGATATTATAAACAAATTAGGAGAATAAGGGATAATTTATCTATCAGATCTTTGGAGAAGGAAGACTATAAGCAAAGAAGAACTAGAGAACATTATAAAAGGCAAAATGGGCAACTATGATTACAATAAATGTAAAAGAAACCAAAAGAAACAAGATTAAAGGGAAGTATAAAGCTGGGGAAAGTTTTTTACAGTCTTTATTTCTGACAAAGATCTCATTTCTAAAGTATATAAAGAACTATGTCAAATTTATAAGAATAAAAGTTATTTCCTGTAACGTGCTCTCCTGGCAGTTACAATTACTAGTCTGTCCTAGACCCACCAGAGCACCTTTGACCACTGTCCTTTGTAGTGTGAGCTCTACCCGGCTCGCCTCCTCTGAGGCCTTCTAAGGTCTCTGGCCACAATCTCTTGAATCTATAGCTTAGTAACCGGTAGCGCACTCAAGAACAACCACATGTAATCTTAAAAGCCTTTATTATACCTACTCACATAATGCCCTAACTGATGCCCTGACTTGTTGGTTCCCAAGTGAACACCTGGTCAGAAGACCCACGTGTTCACTACCAAAATCCTTACCTCTTTCGGCTACCCATCTTGGCTTGGCCACCCAGGCTAGGAGCCAGGGTGAACAGCACGAGGTTAAAGAGGGCGGTTGCTGCCTGCAGTGGGCTTACATAGGGCCTGTGAGGTCACACACACAGCCAATCAGCGAGAGAGTCACCCATTACGAAGCTATCTCAATATGGCCAGGATCCCGCCCAAGGGCAGTCCTAATATCCACAGAAATTATTTCCGGGCCTCAATCTCCCGATGCACTGTGTCCTCCCATTTAAAGGGCCCTTACAATTTCCCAATTGATAAGTGGTCAAAAAAAAAAGATAAGTGGTCAAAGGATATGAACAGCCAATTTTCAGATTATTAAATTAAAGCCATATATAGTTACATGAAAAAATGCTTTCAATCACTATTGCTCAGAGAAATGCAAATTAAAACAACTCAGAGATACCATCTCAGACCTCTCAGAATGGCTAAGATGACAGGAAATTATAAACATTGGAGGGGATGTGGGAAAATTGGGACACGAATTGTTGGTAGAGTTGTGAAATGATCCAACCATTCTGGAGAGCAATCATCATAATAGGCTATAAGAATAGCATAGGGCAAAATGTTCTACCTTATTTTGTTTTCAAAAAGTATGTATTTTTATTGTGAAAATAAAATAGTGTATTTGTATGAGATAACAATACAGGATTAGGAGTCTATCCCATAAATTGCATTATTAATTCAAGAATTTCTATTTTTAGTTTACCTCCAAAGGAGTACTTATGAAATAATTTATTTGAATAATATTCTAAGATATTAATTACATCCTAATAAAGCATAATTTGGTAATAAATTTTAAAATAATGACTTTTTAAATTTCCTTTCTTTTTTAAATTTTGTTACTATCTTAATTTTTTAAAAAAAGTTCTTGCCATCAAAATTCTTTGCCCTCAAATAGTTCAAAACTAGAAAGTGACATGATTGTCAATGGAAGTGACTTTTAAAAAGTTATTACCATTAATTTTGCTAATATTACCTAGTAGTATAAAATGTTTCCTTCTCACTTGCAGTCTAAACTTTGTGTTTTGTCTATTCCATTAGAATGAAAACTCTTTGAGAATAGAGACTATTATTTATTTGTATCCTAGTATTTAGAACACTGCTTTGCAAATAGTAAACACTAAATGTTTTATTCATTCATTATTCATTTATTCATCCATGCAATGTAACATGTTATCAATGAGCTTACAAAAGATGAGCTTACATTCAAAACACTTTCATTTAAGGACAAAAAATTATCTTATGTATCTTTATATTAGTAATCAATTAAATACAAATAAGTAACTATAGAATTATAACTTGTCCTGGGCTTTGAATTGTGCTGAAAAAGATGAAAATTAAATTATAAGAGTGATTTATGTGTGTGTATATGTGTGATAATGCCATTTTAAAATAGTACTTTAATTGGAAATGGAACAAACAGCAATGCAAGAAGCATTACTAAAATACTTTAGGCATCTGAATAAAATATTTGATTTGAACGGTTATGATTTATTAATCTTTATGGTATTTATGTAAAATGTACTCTGAGAAAACATATTTTGTAACAAGAAAGAAAATGAAAGGAAAATAAATAAAATAAGATATAGAAAATTGAGGGAGGTTTTATGTGTGAAATGAATGCTAATGGTAAAATTGGATTGAGAAAGCACTCTTACTTGCAGCAAGTTATTCCAGTAACCCAAGGAAGAAGACTGACTTGAACACTATTGATTTAATGCTATGTATAGACTCAAGCTAAAAAGTAAATGCAAGTCTCTCAACTCTACATTCTCTGAATTATCTTACCAATCTGACCACTTCCCAGTTTCCAGTCAGTTTTGTTCTTCTTTTATCCTTTCAATATGGAAAAGCTGCAAGATTGTTCTCTGACTTCTTTTATTCTCTTTCATTATATTCTTTCATTGTGATGGCATTTACTTTCATGTCTTCAATTAGCATACCCATGATGCTAACAGATTCCCAAAATGGTTCCCAAAATCTATCTATTGATCCCTAACCTTTCACTGGAGCTAGTTTTTTTTTTTTTTTCTATAAATTTCCACATAGATATCCAGTTAACACTTCTAAAGAAACACAATAATTATAATAAGAATAAGCATTTATATATTATACACATTGCTCTTTTCGTGTTAAATTATTTTATCTTCACAAACCTTTAAAGTGGGTACTATTATTAAACCAATTTTACAAATTGAGGTTAGGAGAAGTTGGTGCTTCACACCATCTGGTATCTACAACCACATCATTTGCTACATTAACCATATCACCCAATATCTGAAATACTTATCTACATGTCTGTCAAAATCTTTTTGATCCTTCATCAGAGGTCCAATTGAAGTGTCCCTTCCTTCATGATTTAAAAACAACAACAACAAATTCTCCAAAGTGATTGGTTCCTCCTCAGAGGCATTATTTGAATATTTGTATGAATATTTAATTTGTTCTATCATATTCTGTTCTATGTAATATTTACATGTTAAATCCATTTTTCATCATGCTCCATACATTGGAAGTTCCTTATGGGCAAGAAATGTATCATTTAGTTCATCTTTATATCTCCATGGTTCAGCAGAGCACATTGCACATCCTAATTGTATAATTATATCTATTGATAATTGCTTACACAGGAAATCAAGAAAACTTCAACATTTTTGTTCATGTAATGCATAGTTTTTCTGATGACATTTTAAACCAATCAACCAAGTCCTTATTGAGTGCATATTATTTCTAGAGGTTAATACATACAAGTACAATTACATTGTGCCTTGTGAACACACATTCCCATTTGCTACTATACTTTTCCAAATGGAGACAATCCCATAAATTTGAAAAGAAAACTTGCATTAACAAATTCTGGATATTTATTTTTAATTTTTCTGCTTATATATGCATTTATCATTAAATAAATTTCATGTATATTATCTTGGATTTAAACAAACATGTCTTTCTAGATACATGTACATGACATTTAACATTTTTGATAAGTTATCTTTCAAAATTCAAATTTCAAAATTTCAAAAATTAGCATTATAGATTTCAGCTCTTAAAAAAAAAAATCTGGGTATTTCTTCTAGCTTGGCCAAAATGAGGACAAGCTCTTGAGCTGAATTCTAACTCAATATAAAATGCTTATTTTACATTCTATCTTTTGCCTTGGGTGTGTTCTTGGCAAGGAATATTATACATTCAGCAAGTCTTTAAATAATATAATCTCTTTATAAATAAAAGAACAGTTACATTAAAAACTTATAGTCATGTTCTTGTCTTTGTCCCCAAACTATAATCTAGATTTATGATTGATTTATAACTGTTTTAATTCCATGGATCATACTGCACAGAGAGCAAAGATACTGGAGCGGTTTGGCATTTTCTTCTCTTCTGAATTAAGAGAAAAAAGTTAAATAATTTTGATCAAGATCACACAACTAGTAAGTATGTGTGGCTAGATTTGAATTTAGGTCTTTCTGAGTCCAATCTCAGCAGCCTAGTCACTAAGCCACTTAGCTGCCTTCCAGGCAAACAGAGGCTAAGTGATTTGATTTAGTGCAAAATCACAATCCAATTCAGGTATCTCTTGACTCTAGTGCTGGCAGACTTATCCAATGCATTACCTATCTGCCCCATGAAATGTTTTAACAAAATATAATAAAATCCTAAAGTCCAGGGCAACTAGATTTAGAAAGAAATCCTGCTGCCTAAAGAAACTCATGTTATAACTGTTTATTGAAATTCACGTTACCTACTTTTTATTTACATTCACCATTATTCATTCTCAGAGCACTTTTGTTACCCAGGGGATAAATCTTTAAATGCTAGTTTGATTTTTTTATATTAAATTGCAATACAAAAATGGAAAATACAAAAGATAATATAAGTTAATCATAATCTTTTAAACATGTATAATACACTTTAATTCAAAATATAATAATAAATATTATAAGAGCTATATATTTTAGAAATAATTCAGAATTTTAGCAAAGTTGCAGGATACAAAATAAATCCACATAAATCCTCAGCATTTTTATACATTACCAACACAATCCAACAGCAAGAGATACAAAGAGAAATTCCATTCAAAATAACGGTCGATAGTATAAAATATTTGGGAATATATCTACCAAAGGAGAGTCAGGAATTATATGAGCAAAATTACAAAACACTTGCCACAAAAATAAAGTCAGATTTAAATAATTGGAAAGACATTCAGTGCTCTTGGATAGGCCGAGCAAATATAATTAAGATGACAATACTCCCTAAACTAATCTATTTATTTAGTGCTATACCAATCAGACTTCTAAGAAACTATTTTAATAACCTAGAAAAAATAACAACAGAATTCATATGGAACAACAAAAAGTCAAGAATTTCAAGGGAAGTAATGAAAAAAAAAATTAAGTGAAGGTGGTCTAGCTGTACCTGATCTAGAACTGTATTATAAAGAAACAGTCACCAAAACCATTTGGTATTGGCTAAGAAATAGACTAGTTGATCAGTGGCATAGGGTAGGTTCACAGGGCAAGATAGTGAATAAAAATAGCAATCTAGTGTTTGACAAACCCAAAGATCCCAAATTTTGGGATAAGAATTCATTATTTGACAAAAACTGCTGGGAAAACTGGAAATTAGTATGGCAGAAACTAGGCATGGACCCACATTTAACACCACATACTAAGATTAGATCAAAATGGGTCCAAGATTTAGGCATAAAGAATGAAATCATAAATAAATTGGAGGAACGTGGGATGGTTACCTCTCAGACTTGTGGAGGAGGAAGGAGTTTGTGTCCAAGGGAGAACTAGAGACCATTATTGATCACAAAATAGAAAATTTTGATTACATCAAATTAAAAAGTTTCTGCACAAACAAAACTAATGCAAACAAGATTAGAAGGGAAGTAACAAATTGGGAAAACATTTTTACAGTTAAAGGTTCTGATAAAGGCCTCATCTCCAAAATATACAGAGAATTGACTTTAATTTATAAGAAATCAAGCCATTCTCCAATTGATAAATGGTCAAAGGATATGAACAGACAATTTTCAGATGATGAAATTAAAACTATTTCCACTCATATGAAAGAGTGTTCCAAATCACTATTGATCAGAGAAATGCAAATTAAGACAACTCTGAGATATCATTACACACCTGTCAGATTGGCTAAGATGACAGGAACAAATAACGATGAATCCCAAAATTTGGGATCTTTGGGTTTGTCAAACACTAGATTGCTATTTTTATTCACTATCTTGCCCTGTGAACCTACCCTATGCCACTGATCAACTAGTCTATTTCTTAGCCAATACCAAATGGTTTTGGTGACTGTTTCTTTATAATACAGTTCTAGATCAGGTACAGCTAGACCACCTTCACTTAATTTTTTTTGGAGGGGCTGTGGGAAAACTGGGACACTTATGCATTGTTGGTGGAGTTGTGAAAGAATCCAACCATTCTGGAGAGCAATCTGGAATTATGCCCAAAAAGTTGTCAAAATGTGCATACCCTTTGACCCAGCCATACTACTATTGGGCTTATATCCCAAGGAAATACTAAAGAAGGGAAAGGGACCTGTATGTGCCAAAATGTTTGTGGCAGCCCTTTTCATAGTGGCTAGAAGCTGGAAGATGAATGGATGTCCATCAATTGGAGAATGGTTGGGTAAATTATGGTATATGAATATTATGGAATATTATTGTTCTGTAAGAAATGACCAACAGGAGAAATACAAAGAGACTTGGAGAGACTTACATCAACTGATGCTGAGTGAAACGAGCAGAACCAGAAGATCATTATACACTTCAACAATGATACTATATGAGGATGTATTCTGATGGAAGTGGATATCTTCAACATAGAGAAGAGCTAATCCAATTCCAATTGATCAAAATAAACTACATCCAGAAAAGGAACACTCGAAATGAGTGTAAACTGTTATTTTTACCTTCTGAATCCAATTCTTCCTGTGCAACAAGAAATTCGGTTCTACACACATATATTGTATCTAGAATATACTGTAATATATTTAACATGTATAAGATTGCCTGCCATCTGGGGGAGGGGGTTGGGGGAGGAAGGGAAAAAATCTGAACAGAAGTAAGTGCAAGGGATAATGTTGTAAAAAATTACCCATGCATATGTACTGTCAAAAAAAAAGTTATAATAATAAAATAAAATAAACATTAAATAATAAAAAGAGCTATATATTAAAAATACCTAAGAATCTATATCATAATATTTGAGATATTAATAACTTATGAATTTTATATGAAGCAAAGGTATACATGAAATGCTCATATAAATATTTTAAAAAACAATCTTGAATTTTATAATGTTGCATTTTAACTTCAACAATTTATAGCCTTCTATTTAATTATTAATATAATTGTATATGGCTTTAATTTTGATGTTTTAATGCAATAACTTTTTTTTCCCTCAGATTTAACATTGTCTATCTGACTTTTGGTACTTTTTTCAGACAACTTCCCTGAACTTATTTTCCAAAGTGTGTCAGGTATATCTAGGCAGTAAATAGATAGCCACTGTAATATACCCTTGAAATTCCCCTAATTATCCTCTTGGGGCTCAGTAAAACAATGACTATGATACATAGAGAAAAGAAGTGAATTCCCCTATCTCATCAATCATCTGCTTGCTGTGAAAAAAGGAAAATGTGAATGAGCTAAAATGTTCCTGAAATTTTGCTATACTAACCAATTGACCTGGAAAGAGAGGAAAAGAGAAATTGGATTTATAAATAACTTGATGGAGAAAGAAGTTGAAATTCGTTTTTGAAAAATTTCTAGATTCTTTTCCAACTGCACTAATACCTCTAACTGTGGCTTTTAAAAATCCACTTCTCTCCCCTTTCCCCGCTTTCCCCCATGATATGGAAAAATTCCATTAAAGAGAGAGAAAACTAAAAATTTCACAAGAAATACATATTATTATATAGAGCCTTTAAAAAAAAAAACTATAATATAGGGGCAGCTAGGTATAATATTCTTCTAAAATATAATGTTCTCTGGGAGAAGATTTCTTAGGGAGCTTCTGGGAGCAGGCTTAGTTTCAGTTCAGTTCAATAATTGCCTCAAATTCAGCCAGGAGTTAAAGTCCAGATCCTTTATTAACTCCTTCAAAATAGATAGGTCTCTAAGAAAGCTAACCAGGCTATCTCTCTCCTTGATTCCGAGAGCTCTTGCCACTAGACTTTGTCTTTTCCAGCTTCTGTCGATGGAAAAAGAGATGCAAAAATCTACTGAAGAAAGCAACCTGTTAAAGAGTTTTAGGTCAAATTGGTCAATTGGGAAAAAAAAGTAAAAAAGCTAATTAGGGAAAACAAAAGCTAGTGCTGCATAAATGAAAACAAATTACTATGATTTTTAATCAAATTCAAAAGATGGGGGGGAAAAGATTGAAATGAAAAAATTTCATTGGAAAACAAACTGACTTAAAAATAAATACAGGAGGGACAACTTCAGAATTATTGGACTATCTGAAAGGCACCACCAAAAGTAGGATCTGGACATCTTTGAAGAAATAATCAAGGAAAACTGCCTGATACCTTGGAAGGAAAGGCATTAAAATAATTCACTGATCACCTTAGAAAAAAGATCCCCAAATATAAACTACAAGAAACATGATAGCCAGATTTCAGAACAAAGGTAAAGTGGACAAAAAGAAATAATTGAACTATAGAGGAGCCTCAATTAGGATTCCATGGACTTAGCAGCTGCAACATTAAAGAAGTGCAGGTCATAGAACATGATATTCCTGAAAGCAAAGAGACTAGGACTACAACCAAGAACCATCTATCTGGCAAAATTAAACATAATACTCCAAGGGGAAAATGATCATTCAATGAAATAGAAGGACTTCAAGCTTTCATTAGGAGAAAATCAGAACTGAACAAAAAATTTGATTTCCAATATCAAAACCCAAGAGAAGTCTAAAATGGTTTTAAAAAAAGGAAAAGAAAACATAAAGGATTTAGTGAGCAAAATTACATTCCTACATGGTTAGATGATAATTGCAATTTTTAAAAATTGTAAACTAATAGAACAGCTAGAATGAATATACATAGACATAGGATACAAGTAAAAGGTGAATTGAGAGAATGACATAAAAATAATTAAGAGATGAGAAGGAGAAATATACTGGGTACAGAAGGAAAAAAGAAATAGAAGGGGGTAAATTATTTCACATAAAAGAACTATTACCAAGGAGAGGAAGATGAGAGATTGGGCAATGGACACCATATGAACCTTACTTACATATTGCTTCAAAGAGGGAATACTATGATCAATTGAATAAATAAATATATATTATTGGAGAGGAAAGTATGAAGGGAGAAGATTAAGTAAAGTTGGGTTTGGAGTAGAAGTTGTGAATGAGAGAAGAGAGGGCAGATGAGGGGAGATAGTAGACAGAAGCAAAACACTATTGAGGAGGGTATGGTTGAAAAGAGAGAGAAAAAACAGGCAGAAAAATAGCCTGGAGAGGAATACAGCATTAGGGATCATAATTATAAAAGTGATTGGGATATAATCTCCCATAAAAAAACAAATAGCAGAATGGATCAAAACCATTATTCTACAATATGGTGATTATAAGAAACACACAGGACTTCCGGCCAAAATGGCGGCATGAAGGCAGACAGCTGCTTGAGCTCTGTGTTTTCTCTCAGGACTTACTTCATGACAAGCCTCAGAGTTAATGCTTGACCAGAAAAGAAACACACAAATAATCACCAAGAGAAGACATCCTTGAAATTCACCAGAGAAGGTCTGTGTTTGCTTGGGGGAGGGTCGAACAGACAGGGTGCAGACTGAGGGCAGGCAATCCAGAGCAAGACAGACAGCTCACACAGCTCAGACCAGAGCGGGGAGGGGTAGGATCTCTGCCGTTTCTATGAAAAGGCTCTTACCCCAGTGTGGATATTTCATATTGGTAGCAAGCCAGGAGCAGCAGAGAGGGTGTAAACATCGGAGGTGAAGATTAAAACCCCGGAAAGCTAGCATCTCTCTGAACCCATCCACCCCCAACCCCCACCTGGAGTGACTCAGAGTGTTCTCAGAGCCTCAGAGTGCAGAGGCAGTGCAGCCGTTCTGTTAGTGGCTCTATGCTGCCCTACCCCCCAGTCTGTAGAGGAAGCCCATTAACACCATCCAGCCCCATCCCCGCCAAAACAGACCAATTGTTTTTCTTGTCAATTTGTTTTCTTCCATTGCGCTCTTGACAAAATGAACAAAAAATTCAAAAGGGCTCTAACCATTGACAGCTTTTGTATGGAGAGAGAGCAGACTTCAAATACTGAGGAGACTAAAAACAGAGTGTCCCCAGAGGAATCCTCTAAGGGGGATATGAGCTGCTCCTCAATACAAAAGAATCTCATAGAGGAAATCAAAAAGGCTCTCACAAGAGAGCTAGAAGAGAAATGGGAAAAGGAAAGGGAAGCTTGGAAAGAGAGCCTGGAGAAGTCATCCAGAGTGGATAAAGAGATCAAATCATTGAGAAATAAAATGAGTGAATTAGAAAAGGCAAACAACTCCAAGGAAAACAGGATTAGTGAGCTGGAAAAGGTAAACAACTCCAAGGAAAACAGGATTAGTGAGCTGGATAAAGAAATCAGCTCTTTAAAAAATAAAATGGATAAAATGGAAAAAAATTCCATAGAAGATAAAAACACAATTGGACAATTACAAAAAGATATAAAAAAAGTGAGTGAAGAAAATACATCATTGAAAATTAGACTCGAACAAGTAGAAATGAATGAATCAAGGAGAAACCAAGAGGTAGTCAAGCAAAACCAGAGAAATGAAACAACTGAAAAGAATGTCAAGTACCTTATTAGAAAGACAACAGACCTGGAAAACAGATCCAGGAGAGACAATGTGAGAATAATTGGACTCCCTGAAAAATGTGAGGAAAAAAAGAACTTGGACACTATTTTCGAGGAAATTATCAAAGAGAACTGCCCAGACGTTTTGGAAACAGAGGGTAAAATAGACATTGGAAAAATTCATCAATCACCTACTGAAAGGGAGCCTAAAATCAAAACGCCAAGAAATATAGTGGCCAAGTTCAAGAACCATCAGACAAAGGAAAAAATATTGGAAGCTGCTAGAAAAAAGCAATTCAGATATAGAGGAGCCACAATAAGGATAACCCAGGATCTAGCAGCATCCACATTAAAAAAAATGAAGGTCCTGGAACATGATATTCCGAAAGGCTAAGGATCTTGATATGCAGCCAAGAATAACTTACCCAGCAAACATGAGCATCGTTTTCCAGGGAAGAAGATGGACATTTAACAAAATAAATGAATTCCATCTATTTTTGATGAAAAAAACCAGACCTACATAAAATGTTTGGTCTTCAAATACAGAACTCAAGAGATTTCTAAAAAGGTAAAAAGAAATCTTGAGAACTATACTTCTGCCATAAAAATATGTAAAGAACATATGTATAATTTGTCCTAGAAACTAGAGGTGGAAAGGAAATTATATCATAAAAAAGGGTAAAGTGGTGATACTACATCTCATGAAGAGGCAAAGGTAACCTATTATATCTGAGAGAAAGAAAGGAGGGAGATGAACATAGTGTGTATCAATAGACATATTCAATTTATGGTGAAACTTCTTCCACTTCATTGAAAAGTGAGAGGGAAGGAGTAAGCTAAGGGAAAGGGAATACAGAAATTGTGAGGAAAAGGGGTAAAATAAGGGGAGGAACTTTAAGGTGGGGGAGGGATACTAAAAAGAGAGGGCTGTGAAAAGCAAGTGGTGTTTACAAGTTTAATACTGGGTAGGGAGGTAAGAGGGAAGGAAAGGAGAAAAGCATAAGCAGGGGTTAATAGGATGGCAAGCAATATAGAATTAGTCATTCTAACCATAAATGTGAATGGGGCAAACTGCCTCATAAAGTGGAAGCAGATAGCAGACTGGATTAAAAGTCAGAATCCTACTATATGTTGTTTACAGGAAACACACCTGAAATAGGGTGATACATTCAAACTAAAAGTAAAAGGGTGGAGCAGAATCTACTATGCTTCAGGTGAAGCCAAAAAAGCAGGGGTAGCCATCCTCATCTCAGATCAAGCAAAAACAAAAATTGATCTAATTAAAAGAGATAAGGAAGGGCATTATATCCTGCTAAAGGGTAGCATCAATAATGAAGCAGTATCAATATTAAACATATATGCACCAACTGGTGCAGCATCTAAATTCTTAAAAGAGAAATTAAGAGAGCTGCAAGAAGAAATAGACAGCAAAACTATAATAGTGGGGGATCTCAACCTTGCACTCTTAGAATTAGATAAATCAAACCACAAAATAAATAAGAAAGAAGTCAAAGAGGTAAATAGAATGCTAGAAACATTTGATATGATAGATCTTTGGCGAAAGCTAAATGGAGACAGAAAGGAGTATACTTTCTTCTCAGAAGTTCATGGAACCTATACAAAAATTGATCATATACTAGGGCATAAAAACCTCAAAATCAAATGCAGTAAGGCAGAAATAGTAAATGCATCATTTTCAGAACACAATGCAATCAAAATTACATTTAATAAAAAGCCAAGGGAAAATAGACCAAAAAATAATTGGAAACTAAATAATCTTATACTAAAGAATGATTGGGTAAAACAGCAAATCATAGACATAATTAATAACTTCACCCAAGAAAATGACAATAATGAGACATCATACCAAAATGTGTGGGATACAGCCAAAGCAGTAATAAGGGGAAGTTTTATATCTCTACAGGCCTACTTGCATAAAACAGAGAAAGAGAGGGCCAATGAATTGGGCTTACAACTAAAATTACTAGAAAAGGAACAAATTAAAAACCCCCAGACAAACACAAAACTTGAAATTCAAAAAATAAAAGGTGAGATTAATAAAATTGAAAGTAAAGAAAAAAAAAAAAAAACTATTGAATTAATTAATAAAACTAAGAGTTGGTTCTATGAAAAAAACAACAAAATAGACAAACCCTTAGTAAACCTGATTAAAAAAGGAAAGAGAATAAGAAACACACAGAGAAAGTAAAGGTAAGGGACTGAAGCAGAATCTATTATGCTCCAGCTAAAATAAAAAAATAATGCAGGGAAAACAAACCTGATATTAGACAAAGTAAAAGCAAAAATATACCTATTTAAGAGACATAATGAAGAAAACTAAAGGTACCATAGTCAATGAAGCAATATTAATATTAAAATAAGCAAAATTAATATTAATATGTGCAGCATGTGGGTATAGCATCCACATTATTAAAGATGAAATTAAATGAGTTATAGTTCATGAACAAACAAGAGACAGAGAGCTTTACAAAATGTAAAATAAATAATTGTTATTACAGTTAAAAAGCTGATGCACGAACAAAAACAATGCAGCCAAGATTAGAAGAAAAGCAGAAATCTGGCAAACAATCTTTATAGTAAATATCTCTCATAAAGGCCTCATTCCTCAAATATGTAGAGAAGTGAGTCAATTTTAAAAGAATACAAGCCATTTCCCATTGACAAAAGGTCAAACAATATGAACAGGCAGTTTTCACATAAAGAAATCAAAGTTACCTACAGGTATATAAAGTATTCTAAATCACTTTTGATTGCAGAAATACAAATTAAAACAACTCTGAGGGATCACCTCACACATGTCAGATTGGCTAGTGTGACGAAAAAGAAAAAAAAAAAGACAAAAAACAAATATTTGGAGAGGTTGTGGGAAAATCGGGGGACTATTGCACTCTTGGTAGAGTTGTAAACTGATTTAGTCATTCTGGACAACAATTTGGAACTATGTCCAAAGGGCAACTAAACAATGCATGCTCTTTGATCCAGCAATACTTCTACTAGATCTGTATTGCAAAAAGATCATAAAAAAGAGAAAATGATTTCCATGTACAAAACTATTTATAGCAGTTTTTCCTGTGATGGCAAAATATTAGAAATTGAGGTGATGCATATCAATTAGGGAAGGGCTAAATAAGTTTTAGTATATGAATATAATAGTATACTATTTTATAGTAAGAAATGAACAAGTACATTTCATAAAAAAAAAAAACTGGAAATACTATTATGAACTAATGGAGTAATGATGAAATGAAATCTATATACACTCTAGTGATGTAATAAAATTGTCAAAACAATAAATAATCAGTTTTGTAACAAAAATATTTATAAGTGATTATATAAACACATGGGAAAATCCCTTTAGCTATCAAATTAATCTTCCTAAAAAGTAGTTCTCATTTAATTTACTCTTTTTTTAGTTTGTTTTTAGTTGTATGCCCTATTCATTGATCTGCTATTTCTGTTTTATTGATGTTTACATTTAGAGATAGAAAATTTCTTGAAATACTGCTTTGGTTGCAACCCACAAATTCTGGGATGTTGTTTCATGGTTGTCATTCTCTTTAAAGAACTTATTGATTTCCTATTTCCATGATTTGTTTTTTGACCCACTCATTCCTTTAGTATTAGATTATTTAATTTCAAATTAACTTGTCTATACCCCCACGACCCTTTATTAAATCTAATTTTTATTGCATTATGCTCTCAAGAGGGTACATATACTCTATTTTTCTGTTTGTTTGTGAGGTTTTATGCCATAAAAACATGGTAAATTTTTGTGTAGGTGATGTGTACAGCTGAGAAAAAAAAAAATTTACTCCTTTCTATTCCCATTCAATTTTCCAAGGACTATTACATATAACTTTTCTAAGATTCTATTCATCTTCTTCATTTCCTCCTTATTTTATGGTTGGATTTGTCTAGCTCTGAGAGTGAAAAGTTAAGATCTTACACTAGCATAAAAATATACTTTTTATTTCTTTCTGTAGTTCATGAAATATTTTCTTTAAGAAGTTGAATGCTATGCTATTTGAAACACACATTTGGTAATGATATTCTTTCACTGTCTATTTTCTATTTTAGCAAGATGTAGTTTTCTTGCTTATCTCTTTAAATTAGATTTATTTTTGCTTTTACTTTTTTTCTGAAATAACGATTGCTACCTACTGGCTTCTTCTTTTTTTTTTTTTTTAAACTTCAATTGAAACATAATAGATTTTGCTCCATCCTGTTATTTTAACTGTCTCTCTGTTTGAAGTATATTTCTTCTAAGCAACATATTGTTGGATTCTCATTTCTAATCCATTTTCCTGCTTCTGTTTATTGATAAGTTCATCCCATTCACATTTGCAATTAAGATTGCTAACTGTGCATTTCACTCCATCCTCTTCTGTATTTCCTTTCATCAGTTTTTCTTCATTTTTTGTGCACACTCTCTCCCTTCCTCTCTCCGCCCTCCTTTTTCCCTCCCTTCCTCCTTTTCTCTTCCCATACTTCCTTCTCTCCCTCTCCCTTCTCCCCCTCCTCTCTGTTCTATCTTTTACTATGCCTCTCTTTCTCTTTTTCTCTTCCCCTCCTAATTACCTATTAGCTTTAGAAAGATTTCTAAGCTCAATTGAATGTGTGCGTGTGTGCACACGCGCATGCATGCTTGTATGCATACCTCTTTAAGCAATTTAGAAGAGAGTAAAATGTAAAATTGCCTGCCCTGACCCTATCATTTTCCCTGCCATTTTTCTAGCCTATTTCTCAACTATGAATTATGTTAAAGTTCTGCTTTGTTACTGGTGTAGAAAGTGAGTGGTAATGTTCCAAGTTTTGGGCTTTTTCACGCAGCTGTTTTCTAGAACTACTAATTTATCCTAGAAGTTTTCAGTGCTTAAAAGGTGGTAGTGTGACATAAGAAAAGGTCTGGTTACTGCTCTATTGATCTGAGCTTAGGACTTCACCACTCCTGATCTCTTGGGATTGCAAATGAAACTGTTCCTCAGTGCCCCTGTTCCCATGGGACCAGGAACTATACTATTCTGCAGGTTCCCTGATATCTTCTTATGACAAAAACAAAAACAAAAATGTTCCTCAGGACCCTTGCTCCCTCTCGACTGAAAGTGCTCTTCTCAATCCTTGAATTGGACCCAAAAGTATGTATAGGCAATGAAATGTTATATATCTTATGCCCAGTGCTGGCATGGGTATTCCTTATAATCTCTCTCTACCTAGTTGCCAGGTCTCTTTACTGACTTTGGCTTGAGATTTCCCAAAGCTGCTGCTGTTTCTGTCACCACAGCTAGTACCAACATTGATGTTACATTTACATGGGTCCCATGCCAGCCTACATTTCCATGTCACAAATTTCTCCTCCTGACCCCCTATGTTGTCTCAGGCTGGAAGCAATTTCCTCCTGCTGTTTTTCTTGGCTCTGCCTCTCCAGATTTTGATTCACTTAATAGTCTTTTATTTTCCAATTACATGTAAAGATGGTTTTAAACATTCATTTTTATAAAATTTTGAGTTCCAACTTTTTCCTCCCACATTATTCAAGATTGCAAGCAATCTGATATAGATTATACATGTATAATCATGTTAAAGATATATTCACATTAGTCATGCTGTGAAAAAAGAAACAGAAAAAAAAGAGAAAAGCCACAAGTAAAAATACAAAAAATTGAAAGTAGCATGCTCTGATCTGCATTCAAACTCCACAGTGCTTTCTCTGGATGTGGATAGCATTTGTGATCATAAAGTAACATTCATATATTGCAACTTGTTTAATCATTCCCGATATTAATTTCCCAAATTTCTAATTATTTGCCAGGACAAAAAGATCTGCTATCCACTTTTTTATAATCCTATCCACTTTTTTATAATCTCTTTGTGATATGTGATATGTGTAGTGGTATCACTGGATCAAAATGCAGTTTTATAGCCTTTGGGCATAGTCCCAAATTACTCAACAGAATGTTTAGATCAGTTTACAATTCCACCAAGAGGGCATTAGTGATCAAATTTTCCCATATTCTCTTCAATATTTATCATTTTTCTTCTCTGTATATCAGTCAATTTGATAGATGTGAGGTAACACCTCAGAATTATTTTAATTTGCATTTCTTTCATCAATAATATATAATTATAGATTGGTTTAATTTCTTCATCTGAAAACTGTCTACTTATATCCTTTAACCATTTGTCAACTGGGGAATGACTTGAATTCTTATAAATCTCATTCAATTCTCTATATATATTAGAAAGAAGGTTTTATCAGAAATACTAACTATAAAAATTATTTCTCAGCTTTCTACCACATTTATTCTTAATCGATTTTCATTAGCACTGTTATTTCATTGATTAAGGTTTCTCCAGAATATATATATACAGGTTCCTTTTTTGCATGATGGACCTAGATTTGTCTAGAGGCACAGAACAACTATTATTTATCATGAATTTAGCTATTTTACATATTTGTACAAAGAGACATAAACATACATGTGTATAGATACACATATATGTATACATACATATGAATGCACATATGTATAGATACACATATATGTATACATGTATACATATACATATGAATGCACACACACATAAATCTTTTTTCCCAGAAGCAATTTCAGTAAAAACTCCTTGTCATGACACTACAAAAGGTCATTGTTAATTTCAGAAGGATTCAGTATCTACATCTCATTCTGGAGATTGACTTAAATTACATCTGCATATAATAGGAAATATATAATTATATAATATATATTATGTTATATACAAGTTACTTCATTCAATATATATAAACTAATATATAATATAAATGATATATAGAAACATAAATTTACATAAACTATCTTAATACTTTAAAAAACTATTTGTCACTATGGGTACTCCCTTTACTAATTTAGAACACAATCCCAGTTCCACTTGGCATATGGTTTTCAGGAGTTTTGATTCATCTGGTGAATGGTTTCTCTGAAAGACTGGTCTGTAACTGAGTTATAATGTAATTCTGGATTCTCAAAAAACATTGACACTTCCATTCCTTGATTAAGCATAAGATTAGAACTTCAAAGCAAGAACAGTGATATTTATTCAATACCAATGCTTGAGCAACGTGTTTGTTTTTTTATATCACTTATTATGCAATTTAAAAAAGGCAAAATGGAATTTGTTCATGTATTGCCTGTAAAATCTTCAAACTTCATTGCAATGCAAATATTTGTTTAAGTTCAGGGCAAGTTTAAGTAATTGAACATGTATAACTTTCAAAGGACAAAAATCAATTAATTTATGCAAATAAAAAATTTCATTAAACATGAACAAACAGGCAATGCTGGCATAAAACAGTTTATCAACCTTATATAATGAAATAAATTCCTACAGGGAATTTAGTGGTTAATTCAGTAAGTAAAAATTTATTTGGTTAAGGAATATAGAACAGAATGAAACTAATAGGAAAAAACAAAATAAAAGAACAAATGTAAGCTAAAGGAAACTTTTCTTTTGGAGGTCACATAAGGATGAAGAGGGAAATGTTAAAAGGCAGTTAAGAAATTATCAAAATACATCAAAGAACTTGAAGCAATGTTTCAACATAAATCTAATCTGCAAATATTATATTGCAGGGAAAATAAATGGAGAAATGATTGAATTGAGAATCTATTTTTAAAAGTCTTATATAATTTAGGGGCAGAGATGCTTCTAATTTATTAACTTCTCATCTAACCCTATAACAATCTTTTTTTAAAAAAATACTATACCTCCACTCTTTGCGGATGATATGATGGTATACATAGAGAACCCCAAAGATTCAACTAAAAAGCTATTAGAAATAATCCACACCTTTAGCAAAGTTGCAGGATACAAAATAAATCCACATAAATCATTAGCATTCTTATATGTCACTAACAAAGTCCAACAGTTAAGAGTTACAGAGAGAAATTCCATTTAAAGTAACTACTTATAGTATAAAATATTTAGGAATCTATCTGCTAAGGGAAAATCAAAACTACAAAACACTTTCCACACAAATTAAGTCCGATCTAACCAATTGGAAAAATATTAATGCTCTTGGATAGGGCGAGCAAATATAATAAAGATGACAATACTACCTAAACTAATCTATTTATTTAGCGCTATACCAATCAGACTCCCAAAAAACTATTTTAATGACCTAGAAAAAATAACAACAAAGTTCATATGGAAAAACAAAAGGTCAAGAATTTCAAGGGAATTAATGAAAAAAAAAAAAATCAAATGACGGTGGCCTAGCTGTACCAGATCTAAAATTATTTTATAAAGCAGCCCTTACCAAAACCATTTGGCATTGGCTAAGAAATAGACTAGCTGATCAGTGGAATAGGTTAGGTCCAAAGGACAAAATAATTAATAACTATAACAACCTAGTGTTTGACAAACCCAAGGACCCCAGCCTTTGGGATAAAAACTCAATGTTTGACAAAAATTGCTGGGAAAATTGGAAATTAATATGGCAGAAACTAGGCATTGATCCACACTTAATACCGTACAACAAGGTCAGGTCAAAATGGGTTCATGACCTGGGAATAAAGAATGAGATTATAAGTAAATTAGAGGAATATAGGATAGTTTACCTCTCAGACCTGTGGAAGAGGAATGAGTTCATGATCAAAGAAGAACTAGAGATCATTATTGATCACAAAATAGAAAGCTTTGATTATATCAAATTGAAAAGTTTTTGTACAAACAAAATCAATGCAGATAAGATTAGAAGGGAAACAATAAACTGGGAAAACATTTTTACAGTCAACGGTTCAGATAAAGACCTCATTTCCAAATTATATAGAAAATTGACACTAATATATAAGAAACCAAGCCAATCTCCAATTGATAAATGGTCAAAGAACATGAACAGACAATTCTCGGATAAAGAAATTGAAACTATTTCTAGTCATATGAAAAGATGCTCCAAATCATTAATAATCATAGAAATGCAAATTAAGACAACTTTGAGATACTACTACACACCTGTCAGATTGGCTAGAATGACAGGGAAAGGTAATGCAGAATGTTGGAGGGGATGTGGGAAAACAAGGACATTGATACATTGTTGGTGGAACTGTGAATACATCCAGCCATTCTGGAGAGCAATTTGGAACTATGCTCAAAAATTATCAAACTGTGCATACCCTTTGATCCAGCAGTGTTGCTACTGGGTTTGTATCACAAAGAGATCTTAAAGAAGGGAAAGGGACGTGTATGTTCAAGAATATTTGTGGCAGCCCTCTTTGTGGTGGCCCAAAACTGGAAACTACATGGACGCCCATCAATTGGAGATTGGCTGAATAAATTGTGGTATATGAATGCTATGGAATATTATTGTTCTGTAAGAAATGACCAACAGGATGATTTTAGAGAGGCCTGGAGAGACTTACATAAACTGATGCTGAGTGAAATGAGCAGGACCAGGAGATCATTATATACTTCAACAACAATACTGTATGAGGATGTATTCTGATGGAAGTGGATATCTTCAACAAAGAGAAGATCTAATTCAGTTCCAATTCAAGAAGAAAGACTCTGCATTGCATCAGGCTTGACGGGGCTCTCTGCAGGAAGGGAAGTCACTTCTTTGGACAAGAGTTAACAGCAACTGCCTGGAGACAACGGTTCGTTACAGGAAGAAGAATCTGTCTGAGAGATTTGAGTAGACACAGCAGATCTCTTCCCAGAGAGCCCCGTCAAGCCTGATGCAATGCAGAGTCTTTCTTCTTGAATCCTGGCTCTGAATCTCCTCCAGCTCTTATCCTTCTCCAGGCCGATCTGCTCTCCAGGCCCAATATTGTGTCTTTTATCCTCCCAGAGAATGGGCGTGGGATAATGCAAGGGCTTCTGGGAAGAACCACCCCAGCCAATGAGCCTGCTCCTTCCATCAAGTCAACCTGAGTTCTCACCTTGTAATTGTCCAACCTGAATTCTCACCTTGTCACTATCCAGACAACCCGAGTTCTCACTTAGTAATCCTAACACTTCAACAACAAAATTATATGATGATCAATTCTGATAGAAATTGGAAGAGTAAGTTTTATCAAAAAACTATAGGTAAAAGAAATACTGTTTAATTAGATATTAGGTAATTGCATATTACAGCTCTAATGATAAAACCATTATTGCAAAAAGACTACCACAAAAGTAATTGCACAACATGATTATACAGAATGAAGGAAAACATTTGGAAAAGTATGGTTAAAAAAGAAAGAATAAGAGAAGTCAAATGCTTGTAGCTTGCACAGAAGCTTTTCTCTTGTATATCATAAATGTTTTCTTAAAACAAACCAAAAACAATTGCTTGGTGTTGGTATGGGGAGCAACAGAATAACGTACACATCAATGTACAATGTACATAATGTACAACCTCTATAGGTTATTAGTTGGTAACAAATAATTCAACCATTTAACAATAATTTTGACTTTTAACATCAAATTTAAGCAACCTGTTGAAATTATTGTATGCTAATTGCAAAAAAAGCTATCCATTTTACAAATAGGGGGATTTTTATAACAAAATATTTTCCATTTATGCATTAAATAATTCAAGAGGCCTTAGGAGATATAACAACAAATATTGTTCTCTAATCATAAATATCCCATAAGGTATAACACTGAGAGACATGTTTGTCAAAAATATACACCGTTATGATGGAAGAAAATGCAAGGTTCAGATTAAAGACCGGGGATACTCCATGAAAGATGAGGTCTTTCAGATTGCTTCTGTCTCCAGATAACATTGTTATGATTTCAAGTTTTAGAACACTGATTACTCAGGAGAGATTAACAACCACTCAAAATCCACACAGAAAAGTTCAAGTCTAAAATAGATTTCTGTTTCAAGATTTTAAAGAAGGGAGGGGAATGAGCATTATCTGAAGCTTAATCTCATCAGTTTTGACTCAAAGAGGGAATAAACAATAGATAAAGAATAGTAAGAATTTTCATGAGAAGCATGGCATAATTGATAAAAAACCAGTGTTGGAGTTAGAAAGACTGATACAAATTCAGCCTCTTATATATCCTAACTATGTGACCATTTGAAAGTCATTTGATCTCTATGCTTGATACAACTCATCAAAACTGTGCAATGGATGAATTGCTGAGATGTACTAGTAGAGAAATGCCCATATGATAAATTTCCTATACAAAAAAAAAAAAAAAAAAAAAAAAAAAAAAAAAAAAAAAAAAAAAAAAAAAAAATCAAAGATGGAAAACCCCATCCCCACAATAGTCTGGCTTCAAACAATATGAAAATACTTGTTAGTATATGTTTAGTATATTATATATAAAATGTGGAAGCTTCAGGTGAAACAAGATAGAAACTTTGAAGGTAAAATATGTAAACTTAGGGGAAGCTAGGTGGCACAAGATAAGCACCAGCTCTATAATCAGGAGTATATGATTCAAATCTGGGCTCAGATACTTAGCTATGTGACCCTGGTCAAGACACTTAACTCTGATTGTTTTCAAATAAATAAATAAATAAATTCTAAGAAATAGGAGAAAGAGTTAAATACTTTTTTATTCATTCATATTAAAATATAAACCAAAACACAATAAAGAGAATTCTAAATGTTTTAAAATAAATTTAAATAATTGTAAGATGACTGCCCACTCAGTGAGCTCAACACAATCATTAAAACTTTAATAGCTGATAGAAGGCTATTTTAAGATTTAAATTTAAGTAGTACTAAATCATAGAATTTGCTTCAAACTCTATGTGAAGATTTAATGGTATTCTAACTATGCTAATGTAGACTGCTCAGATGAGGAAATAAATCCTAATTACAAGAATTTTTAGGAACAAATCTTTTATATATAGAAATTTCAAACAGGAATTTTCCCTAAATGAACATGGTAGAAGAACATGCTAAATTAAGGAAGCTTCTAAATGCAATTAAGTATGGAAAATATTAAATTAGGAAATGCCTCCATGTCTTAAATATATCCAAATTCCAGCTTTGATATGTCTTTTGAATTAAAGTGAAAATAATCACATGGAAGAAAAGTAGGAAATTTTTGTTACATTTCATGGCAATGAGGGTTTAAGAGTGTAAATCATTTTAAAAAGGACATTGAAATGCTGTATGTTATCAAGTAAATCAAGACTAAATGTGTTAATGCACCATTGGACATAGTGAGTTGGTACAGATGAACTATTCTGCATAATGTAGTAAACCAATCATAATTACTATTATTAGAGACACCTATCATTTAAAGATTCACAAAATATAGGGAAAGACAGTATTATAAAGCAAAGTGAGAGCCAATTTCAGTAAGGGGAAGAACTATGTTCAAGTCTTTTCCCCTGACTCACATTATCTGTGACACTGCCAAAAGTTAGTTAGCTTCTCACTCTGTCAGGTCAGTGCTGTCAAACCAGAATGAAAATGGATCTCAGTCATATATTCATTTAGCAAATCACAATTAATGTTATGTTGTAGTCATTTATTTTGTTAACATTTTTCAACTACCTGTATTACACAATTTAGTGGGCTATTTGAATTCCCATTTGGAATTTGATACTGTTGCTCTAGGCAACTTTCTTAGACTCACTTACAGAGAAGGTGCTAACCTAAATTAGTAGATGGAGTTTCTATATCCAGGAATTTCACATACTAAGGAATCCTTATACATAGGAATTACTTTCTATAAAGACTCAGAAATGTCAATTCATCACTGAGATATTGAAAGACCCTCTATTGTACAAAACTATGCCAGCACAGCACAAACTGCAGTATATCCAATCACTCTGGGAAGATATCAAACACAATCCCATCAACAGACTACATCAATTGTACAAGAATCAGTCCAGCTGCACATGAAGAATTTCTTCACAACTAGACTAGCCATTTGGTAACTTATTTAGACATTTCAATCTATGAATGAAGACAAATTCAAAATGATTTTCACAGCTGCATAGGATCTCTTTATATTTCAGTACTGATAGTGGCAGAGAGTGGGGGAAAAAAAGGGAGGAAACAGGAGGGTGCTAAGAATTACAAATTTTAGTCCATCTATAAACAATTTTCTTTTGAATACTTTAATACTGAGTTCAATATCTTGACCAAGAATTCAAGTGCTACTGGGTAGATTGAACCATATCAATATTAGAATTCTCAATATAAACAAAACCAAAAATTACAAAGAAGTTGGAAATAAATGAAGTCAGACATTTTCCTTAAAGTAGTAAGTGAAGTAATTAATGTTATCATGCTTCTAAAAGTAACAAAATATATAATTTCATGGGGCAGTTGGTTATCTAGATGTATATTTATAGTTAGTAAAAGAAAAAGATCACCACCAAACTAATTACATTGTATGTGCTAATATCTATTACAGATGATAAACAGATACAGCGATTCTCTAAATAACTCAGTAATGCTCTCTAATTAAACATATATATTTTTTAAAAGTTGGAAAATAGAGTCAAGAACCAAGAAATGAATGAGACTAGAGGCTTCCAAACCATACTGTAGTATATCTGTCCCTCAGTGTTATTAATAATTTCTTCTAGAAGAAAGTTTGAAGACATTTTGCAAGGGGAGCATTGAATAACACAACAAAAATGAAATTAACTACATTTTTAACAGTCACAAAATGACTTGTCACCAATGTGGGAATAATTTACAAATCAATTGTGTGTACAATCAGATTTTTTTAGAAAAAAAAAAGTTCAAATCTAAATTAGAAAAAAAGGATAAAGAGAAAATTATATGTTCTGGTTTTAAAATGTATGTATTTATTCTTGTTCTTGTTCATTTATTTCAGTCATCTTGGACCCTTCATAAACCCATTTGAAGTTTTCTTTGCAAAGATACCAAACTTCTTATTATTTTACAGATGAGGAACTGATTGATTAAATGTAATTAAATGACTTGCCCAGTGACACATAGTTACTAAGTGAATGGAAAAGTTTTTCTGCCTCCAGACCTATCACTATCTACTTTGTCATTTAGCTTTGGTCTGTTTACTCAAATTAATAACACTAAAAATGGGAATTAATAAGTAAACAGACATTAATATGGCTTAGCATGATATCCTTTAAAAATTTATTCAAAGAAATTGCCAAATTGGCCTAGAAATCATCAGAGATAAATTTCTGATATCTTTACCAAATAGAATCATGTAGCATTCAAAACATAATTACAATTTAACATATTGGGAAAAACAAAAACAAAAACAAACAAAAAAAACAAACAAACAATTTTTTTAAAGACCAGTAGTGGAAAATCAATCTAAAAGAACCAGCAATAATCTATAGAGGGGGAGCCAAGATGGTGGAGTAAAAGCAGGAACTTGTCCAACTTCTCCCCCAAACTGCTCCAAATTCTTTGAAATAATGATTCTCAACAAATTTTAGAGCATCAGAACATCCAAAAAGATGGAAAGGAACATTTTTCAGCCAAAGGCAACTTAGAAAGTCAGCAGAAAAGATCTGTGATAACAGGGTGGGAGTGCCTACATAGCCCCAATCCCAGACCCTGTCAAGGCTGAACTCTGAATCAGCCACATATTGATGGGTTCCAGACCTCTCAGTCCACAAACATCAAAAAGGATTTAGAAGGCCAGCAGAAAAGGTCTGTGGAACAAGAATGGGACCTCAGCATGCAGTCCCAGAACAGGCCTGGCTGCAGCCCCAACTCTGGCCCAAAGCCCAGTGTCAACATCAGATGGAACCTCTAAATCAGCAACATTGCTGGAGGCTTCTAGACCTCTCAGCCTGAGGACACCAGGAGAACTCAGAAGAGGGTCTGTGGCAACAGGTTGGGGTTTGGTATGTAGTCTCAGTGCAGTCCTAGTCATCAGAGCCCAAGTCCAGCCAGCACACTAGATCTTACAGTTATAGTGGGGTGGGGATACTCCAAATAGGGCAGAAAATAGTGCTGGTGATCAGATTCCTAGAAGGAATCTCCACAAAATAGATGCACAAAACCCCTGAAGCTTGGAATAGTGCACTCTTTACCCTGGAAACAAAGTCTTGCTTTAATAAACAGTTCAAAGCAGAGTAATGGGTTAGGAAAATGAGCAAAAAAAAAAAAGTATGGTGACAAGGAGAATCAAAATAAACATCCAGAAGATGATAAAGTCAAAGCTCCTATACCCAAAGCCTCCAAGAAAAATAAGAATTGGGTTCAAAATGAAAGAGCTCAAAAGGAACTTTGAAAATCAACTAATAAAGATAGAGGAAAAATTAGAGAAATAATTTGAGAGAGGTGCAAAAGAAATAAAAAAGCTAGAGAAGAATGCCTTGAAAAGCAAAAATGGTCAATAGGGGAAAAGAGGTATAAAAGCTCACTGAGGGATAATAATTCATTAAAAATAGAACTGAGAAAATGGGAACTAATAGCTTTATGATAAATCAAGATACAATAAAGCAAAACCAAACAAAAGAGAGAGAGAGAGAGAGAGAGAGAGAGAGAGAGAGAGAGAGAGAGAGAGAGAGAGAGAGAGAGAGAGAAGAGAAAATAGAAAAAAATGTGAAATATCTCATTGGAAAAACAACTGACTTAGAAAATAGATCAGGAATTGGTCAACCTGAAAGTCATGCTCAAAAAAAGAACCTTGACATCATTTTTCAAGAAATTATCAAGGAAATTTGTCCTGATATTCTAGGGCCAGAGGGTAAAATAGAAATTGAAAGAATTCAATAGTCACGTCCTGAAAGAGATCCCCAAATCAAAACTCCCAGGAATATTATAGCCAAATTACAGACACCCAGGTCAAAGAGAAAATATCACAAGTACCAAGAAAGAAATAATTCAAATGTAGTGGAACTATAGTCAGGATAACACAAGATTTAGCAGCTTCTATATTAAAGGACTAGAGAGCTTAGAATATGATTTTCCAGAGAGCAAGGGAGTAAAGATTGCCACCAAGAATTACCTACCTAGAAAAACTGAGTTTAATCCTTCAGAGGAAACAGAGGATTTTCAAGTGATACTGATGGAAATACCAGAGCTGAGTGAAAAATTTGATTTTTAAATACAGGACTCTGGAGAAGCATAAGGAGGTAATCAGGAAAGTGATATCATAAGGAGCTTAATAAGGTTTATCTGTTTACATTCTTACATGGGAGGATGATATTTGTAATTCATTAGAATGTTCTCATTATTATGGCAATTAGAAGCAGTATAGACAGAAGACATGGATATGAGTTGAATATAAAGGGATAATATATTTTTTTAAATGATGAAATTAAGGGGTGAGAGAGGAATATACTGGGAGAAAGAGAAAGGGAGAAATGGAATATTGCAAATTATCTGCCATAAAAAAGAGGTAAGAAAAAGCTTTTACAGTGAAGAGGAGAAGGGGAATAAGTGAACCTTACTCTCATCAGAATTGGATCAAATATGAAATAACAAATATAGTCAATAGTATAAAAATCTATCTTACCCTGCAGGAAAATAGGAGGGGAATGGGATGTGTGAAGAAAGAATGAATGATAAAAGAAAGAGAGCATATTGAACTCATGAAGATGATCATGTAGAGTGGTCAGTAGAAAAATAATTTTGAGAAGGGACAGGGTGAAAAGAGAGAGGGAGAATAAATGGGAGGAAATACAATTAGCATTAGTAATCATAAAAAAAAATTGAAGGAAGTTTCTCTGATGGAATATTATTGTTTTTTTAGAAAATAATGAGCAGGATGCTCTCAGGAAAAAAAAAAAAATCCCTTGAAAGTTCTCCAGGACAAAGTGAAACATACTGTATATAAAATAATAGCAATGTTCTGGAATAACCAACTATAAATGTCTTTGTTATTCTTAGTAGTACAATCATCGACAACTACTCTGAAGGATTTAGGATGAAAAATCCTATCTATACCCAGAGAAGAAACTGATTGAGTCTGCCTATAGATTGAAGCATTCACTATTACTTTTTATCTCTCTTTTTCTTTTTAATTTAATTTTTATTGAAGATTTTTATTTTCATTAGAATGGGAGATATATGCTTTCTTTTGCAATCTGATTTTTGGAAAGGTTTTGAATAACAATATAATTGTGGGTGGGGATGAGAGCAAACTTAGAACTCAAAAATCTTATAAACAAATATTTAAAAGTGTGTTGAATGTAAAAGGGGAAAATATCTAATTTTTTTTAGTTAAAAAAAAAAACAGGAGGGAGCAAAATGAATTTGCAGAAAATGTGTTGTTAAATCCAGTTGAACTGGATCATCTTAAAAGCTTTTAGATGAAATTGAAAGGCAATAATCAGTCAAAAAACAAAGATTAGAAAGCATTTCTATAACAAATTATTTTCTCCCCTGATGCCAAATATAGTTACTACATATGTACTTGTAGCCTCTAAAATGTTACTTGAAGAAACAGAAATGGCAATAAGGAAAAATAAAAAAAGATGAAAAGAAATTTTCTGAACCAGATCAAGTATACAGAGAAAAGATAGATGCCAAAGGCATCCTAATTTTAAGGACAATAAGAGATCAAGCCTCAAATTCTCTCAAAGGACAAAAATAAGAAAATCAATGGAGAAAATGCAGGTAACAGGCATAAAATAAGATTGATTTTACAAATGACATCTATGCATATTTCTACGTGGTTCTATTTTATTTCATCATTACAGAATTTTTAAGGCTAATCTATACCAGCCAGATAAGCATAATGGTGAATATTGAAAAAAAAAGGAAAGGGTAAAGTTTGCAAATAACACTATATAGTGGATAAAGTTTGAGGCTTTGAATCAGGAAGATTAATCTTCATGAATTCAAATCTGTCTTCTGACATTTTTTAGCTGTGAGACACTGGGTAAGTCACTTAACTATGTTTACTTCAGTTTTCTTACCCAAAGGGAATCATGAAGAATCAAACATAACTTGAAATGACTAAACAATAAACTTGTCATTGACTTTACCTTATTTAAATGAAAACAACAACAACAAAAATAAAAAACAACGGTTATACACAACACCAAAATACAGAAAATATGAAATGCATTCTTTTTTACTGTTGGTTTGGTTTTTTTCTGCGGTTTTCAAATTTGTGTTTGGAAAAGCACAATGCATTTTTTTTTAAAGGTCCTCATCTCACTCACCTATATAAGTAAATATAGTATTTACATTATGCACATGAGCAGATCTAATTTTGTTTTATGAAGCCTTTATTATTAATAATATCAAGTGAGTCATAAAACCAGGAGGCATTCAACAGTGCTGTTCTCCAGTGTCTTGGAGAATGTGCTGCTCAGAGTCCAGATGAAAAAAAGGAATCTATATGAAGGAAAAGACTACAAATGCTCCTATGTGTGGATGACCTTATATTGACTGTATCAGCCTCCTTAACACTATTTCTATAATAACTAAAAATACTTTGGTTTAGCAATCTATATTATTAAAAAAAAAAGTCAATAAAATTTAAAAAGTCCAGATTTTAATACTCAAGAAGATGGAGAGTCCATAAATCTTTGTTTCTTGCATACATGCATACATATATACTTGCATACATATAATTTGATACATATGCATGCATATATAATCATATATGTACACACACTCTGTGTGTATGTGTATGTATGTGTGTGTGTGTGTGTTTGTGTGCGTGTTTTCTTGGTCAGATACCGCACATGGATAATGAGCTATTTCCATAATTCAAAAGATACTATATGACCACAACTCTAGAATATCATAATTTCTGATAAATGAAAATGGGAGTCACCCAAGGAGTTATTGAAAAATGTTCATGAGATTTTAATAAGTTGTAGCACATTTTCAATTAATTTTATTAATTAATAAAATATTCTAAGTAATCAGATATAAATAAAATATTAGACATAGTCAAGATCACAAAAGCAACTCCCAAATTTAAGAATCTGAGAGTCTAGAATAAGATATTCTGGAAGGAAAAAAGAGCTATAATTACAAATAAGAATAACCTAAATTGCAAACTTGAGTATAATTTGTCAGGGCTGGAGAGGGGTGATGGGGAATGAATATTTAATGAATTAGAGAATATTTAAGCATTCCTGATGAAAAGATCAGAGATGAATAGAAAAAAAAATCTTTCTTTTTAGTTTATTTGATTGAAGAGAAAAATCTAATGTTGAAATATAAGAATCAAGAGATGCATTAGAAAAGGAAGTATGAAAGAATAACCACAAAGAACTCTAAAGTTAAAATGTTTCCATTCCTTTGTGGAAAAATGACACATCTAACCTAAGAACTTTATAATTATTAGAGTATTAGAGGGTATTCACATAGACAGAAAGAATAAGCATGAGTCAATTATGTTGGGATGATCTCCATATAAATAAATAAGAGAAAGAGGACTAGATTGAAGAAGGAGGAGAGTAGAAGACTGAGGTACAGTTTCTCAGATAAAGGAAGCATTCAAAAAAGAATCTTTATAGGGAGGGGGAAATGAAGGTGTAAGTAATGCTTGAACTTTACTCTTATCAAAATAAGTTTAGAGAAGGAAGAATATATAAATATATCTGCATAGATATATCTAATATATCTATACAGTCAGTTGGAAATAGAAATTTACTTCACTTAGTAGAAAAAATAGTAGTGGATGGGAATAAAAGACATGAAGGTGGGGGTGACAAAAGAAAGGATGATACTTTGATGAAAAATGGAAAATATAATTCCAGAAATTAGGCATTGACCAACACCTAACACCCTATACCAAGATATGGTTGAAATGGGTTCATGATTTAGACATAAAGAGTGATAATATAAGCAACCAAAAATAGTCTGTGGAGAAGGAAGAGTTTTATGACCAAAGAAGAATTAGAGTACATTATGAAATGTAAAATGGATAATTTTGATTATATTAAATTGAAAGAGTTTTTGTAAAATTGAGTCAGATGATGGAGAGCAAACACATCCTCCTCTGAGCTCCCCTCAAATCAACAGCAGATTAAGCCTCTGAACTGGTTTTGGACAGAACCCACAAATATTTGAAGTACAACAAATTCCCAGAAGAAGATACTTTGAAGAATTTCAGAAAAGGTCTGTTTCAATTGGACAGGGGGAAAGGCTGTCCATCCCAGATCAAAACTCATGGAGCCTGGGGTAAGGAACGAGGGCATTATGGAGTCCCCACAGTGTACTGGGGAATCTGCTATGAGGCTCTAAGGCTACTTTGTCCGGGTTGCAAGCTGATGATTTAGCAGATTAGCTATGTGAAACCGAAAAGCAAATATAAAAGGCAAATTGTAAACCACTGAGGCCCTAAAGAACAATGGCCTTGGCCATGTCTACTCAGTACCAGAAGTCAATCACACCAGCCCCAGGGAAAACTAAATCCCTTTACTTTAAAAGGAAACCTCAATCTTTTTTTTTTTTTTTTTTTTTTTTAATTTATTTTATTTTATTTTTTATTTTATTTTATAATTATAACATTTTTTTTGACAGTACATATGCATGGGTAATTTTTTACAACATTATCCCTTGCACTTACTTCTATTCAGATTTTTTCCCTTCCTCCCCCAACCCCCTCCCCCAGATGGCAAGCAATCTTATATATGTTAAATATATTACAGTATATTCTAGATACAATATATGTGTGTAGAACCGATTTTTTGTTGCACAGGAAGAATTGGATTCAGAAGGTAAAAATAACAGTTTACATTCATTTCCCAGTGTTCCTTTTCTGGATGTAGCTGGTTCTGTCCATCATTAATCAATTGGAATTGGATTAGCTCTTCTCTATGTTGAAGAAATCCACTTCCATCAGCATACATCCTCGTACAGTATCATTGTTGAAGTGTATAATGATCTTCTGGTTCTGCTCGTTTCACTCAGCATCAGTTCTTGTAAGTCTCTCCAAGCCTCTCTGTATTTCTCCTGTTGGTCATTTCTTATAGAACAATAATATTCCATAACATTCATATACCATAGTTTACCCAACCATTCTCCAATTGATGGACATCCATTCATCTTCCAGCTTCTAGCCACTATGAAAAGGGCTGCCACAAACATTTTGGCACATACAGGTCCCTTTTCCTTCTTTAGTAGTTCCTTGGGGTATAAGCCCAGTAGTAGTATGGCTGGGTCAAAGGGTATGCACATTTTGATAATTTTTTGGGCATAATTCCAGATTGCTCTCCAGAATGGTTGGATTCTTTCACAACTCCACCAACAATGCATCAGTGTCCCAGTTTTCCCACAGCTCCTCCAACATTCATCGTTATTTGTTCCTGTCATCTTAGCCAATCTGACAGGTGTGTAATGATACCTCAGAGTTGTCTTAATTTGCATTTCTCTGATCAATAGTGATTTGGAACACTCTTTCATATGAGTGGAAATAGTTTTAATTTCATCATCTGAAAATTGTCTGTTCATATCCTTTGACCATTTATCAATTGGAGAATGGCTTGATTTCTTATAAATTAAAGTCAATTCTCTGTATATTTTGGAGATGAGGCCTTTATCAGAACCTTTAACTGTAAAAATGTTTTCCCAATTTGTTACTTCCCTTCTAATCTTGTTTGCATTAGTTTTGTTTGTGCAGAAACTTTTTAATTTGATGTAATCAAAATTTTCTATTTTGTGATCAATAATGGTCTCTAGTTCTCCCTTGGACACAAACTCCTTCCTCCTCCACAAGTCTGAGAGGTAAACCATCCCATGTTCCTCCAATTTATTTATGATTTCGTTCTTTATGCCTAAATCTTGGACCCATTTTGATCTAATCTTAGTATGTGGTGTTAAATGTGGGTCCATGCCTAGTTTCTGCCATACTAATTTCCAGTTTTCCCAGCAGTTTTTGTCAAATAATGAATTCTTATCCCAAAATTTGGGATCTTTGGGTTTGTCAAACACTAGATTGCTATTTTTATTCACTATCTTGCCCTGTGAACCTAACCTATGCCACTGATCAACTAGTCTATTTCTTAGCCAATACCAAATGGTTTTGGTGACTGTTGCTTTATAATACAGTTCTAGATCAGGTACAGCTAGACCACCTTCACTTAATTTTTTTTCCATTACTTCCCTTGCTATTCTCGACCTTTTATTCTTCCATATGAATTTTGTTGTTATTTTTTCTAGGTCATTAAAATAGTTTCTTGGGAGTCTGATTGGTATAGCACTAAATAAATAGATTAGTTTGGGGAGTATTGTCATCTTTATTATATTCGCTATCGACTGTTATTTTGAATGGAATTTCTCTTTGTATCTCTTGCTGTTGGATTGTGTTGGTAATGTATAAAAATCCTGAGGATTTATGTGGATTTATTTTGTATCCTGAGACTTTGCTAAAATTCTGAATTATTTCTAATAGCTTTTTAGCAGAGTCTTTGGGGTTCTCTAAGTATACCATCATGTCATCTATACCATCATGTCATCTTTAAAAATCTTTAAAAAAAAACAAAAAAAAAAAACAATGGGCAAAAAAGTAGAAAGAATTCTGACCATAGACAGCTTTTATGAAGAAAGAGAAGAATAGATTTCACATTTGGAGGATCCTAAAAGCAAATCAGCTTCAATTGAAGTCCAAAAAGGTGATATAAGTTGATCTCCATTTCATAAGGAATGTATTGGGAGAATTCAAAGAGAATCTTTAAAAAGAGTTAGAAGAAAATAGGAAAAGGAAAAGCAGAAATTATCTGAAGAAAACTCCTTAAAAATAGATTTTATGAAATGGAAAAAGCATATAACTCCTTACAAAAGAGATATGAAAAAAGAACCAGTTCGTTGAAAAATAGAATTTGTGAAATGGGGGAAAAAAAAAATCTGATGAACAAAACACCTCAATTGTCCAAATGCCAAAGGAGATAAAAAAGCTAACTGAAAAAATAATTCACTAAAAATAGTTCACTAGAATTGAACAAATTGAAGTGAGTGACTCAATGAGACTTCAAACATCAGTCAAAAAAAACAAAAAAAGAAAAAAATAGAAGAAACAACTGACCAGGAAAATAAGTCTAGGAGAGACAATCTAAGGATTATTGAACTTCCTGAAAACTATGATGACATCACCTTTCAGGAAATATAAAGGAAAATTGCCTGGATATCCTAGACCCAGTGGGTAAAATAGCCACTGAAAGAATTTACGGATCACCTCCTGAAAGATACCACAAAATGAAAACTCCAAGGAACATCATAGCTAAATTTCTGAATTATCAAATCAAGGAGAAAATATTGCAAGCAGCCAGAAGGAAGCAATTCAAATATTGAGCAGCCACAAACAGGATTACCCAGGATCTAGCAGCTTCCACTTTAAAAGATTGAAGGGCATGGAATCTGATATTCTGAAAGGCAAAGGAAGAATCTTATATTCTGAAAGGCAAAGGAACTTGATTGCAGTCAAGAATAAACCATCCAACAAAACTGAGGATCATCTTTCAGGGAAAAAAGATGAACATTCAATGAAACAGGTGAATTTCATCTATTTCTGATGAAAAGACTACAGTTAAATAGAAAATTTGATCTTCAAATACAGAATTCAAGAGAAGCATAAAAAGGTAAAAAGGAAAGAAAAATAATTTTCTTTTAAAAGCTAAAATGCTTATATCTCTACATGAGAAGATGATATGTTTAGATGATATGTTTAATTCTTGGGATTGCTTCTCTATTATGGCTTTACTTAGAGAGTACAGGTATAATTTGATTTTATTTTGATAATTAAAAAAAAAAGAAACTAGAGGAGGAAAGGTGATTCTACTGGAAGAGGAGTAAAATTGAGTCAAAGCAGTGTAAATTACATTTTATGAGGAGGCATCTATAGCAATTGAGGGAAAGAGGGAAGGGGTATGAGCATTGTGCAAATCTTATTCTCATCAGATTTGGCTCAAAGAAAGAGTATCAGACATCTAGCTTCACACAGAGAAATTTGTTTCTCCCTATAAAGAGTTAAGAGCAATAGGAGAAAATGAAGGTGGGGGGAAGGGAGACTAATGGAAGGAAGAACAGAAGTAGAACAGGAAAGGCATACATAAAAGGAGGGAGGAGATGCAAAAGGAGAGGGCTGTTTGAGGGTGATACTGGATGGGGGAAAAGGGGGAAAGCTTGGAAAAGAAAAATATAACCAGATGTAAATAAGGTGGCAGGAAATACAGTTAGTATTTTTATCTGTGAATGTGAATAGGCTGAACTTTCCTACAAAACAGAAGAGGATGGCAGACTATAGCAGATTAAAAGCCAGAATCCTACAATTTGTTGTTTACAAGAAACTCATTTAAAGCAAAGTGATACATTTAGAATAAAGGTAAAAGGCTGGAGCAGAATCTAATATGCTTAGCTGAGGCAAAAAAACAAACAAACAAACAAACAAAAAAAAAAAAAAAAAAAAAAAAAAACAGAGGTAGCAATCCTGATCTCAGATCAAGCAAAAGCAAAAATAGATCTAATTTAAAAAGATAAGGAAGGAGATAAGGAAAAGATAAGCTACTAGAGAAGTTAAGATAGCTGCAAAAAGAATTAGACAGGAAAACAATACTGGTAGATTTCAATTTTGCTCTTTCTGGACTAGATAAATCTAACCACAAAATAAATAAGAAAGAAATTAAGAAGGTAAATAGAATCCTAGAAAAGTTAGGGATGATAGAAAATTGAATAGAGACAGAAAGGAATATACAGTTTTCTCTGCAGTGCATGGAACCTATACAAAATTAACTATGTATTAGCGCATAAATACTTGAAAATCAAATGCAAAAAGGCAGAAATAGTAAATGCATTTTTCTAAGGTCATGATGCAATAAAAAATATATGCAATAAAAGGCCAGGGGAAAATAGATCAAAAAGTAATTGGAAACTAAATAATCTAATTGTATGAGTGGGTGAAACAACAAATCATAGACACAATTAAATAGGGTCTCTACTGGGTCAATATCCCAAAGAGATTATAAAAAGGAGAAAAAAAAAATTATAGGTGCAAAAATGTTTGTAGCAACCCTTTTTGTAGTGGCAAAGAACCAGAAATTGAGTGGATGTCCATGAGTTGGGGAATGGCTCAACAAGTTAAGGTAGATGATTTTTAAAAAATATTATTGTCCTGTAAGTAATGATCAGCAGGACGATTTTACTTTTATATATATATATTCCCCCCTACCCCAGGCAATTGGGGGTTGTGACTTGTCCAGGGTCACACAGCCAGGAAGTGTTAAGTGTCTGAGGCCAAATTTGAACTCAGGTCCTCCTGACTTCTGGGCTGGTGCTCTATCCACTGCACCACCTAATTGCCCCCTCAAGAATATTTTTAATTGAATTTATATAAGTATTTTGCATGCTTTGGTAGACTGATCCCCAGATAACATATATGAACTGATGCTAAATGAAACAGATAGAACCAAGAGAATAATGTAAAAAGCAACAGGATTATGTGATGATCAATTGTGATGGACTTGGCTATTTTCAGGTCAATTATAATAGACTTATAATAATGAGAGCCATATTCCTCCAAAGAAGGAATTGGGAGGCTGAATGTGGATCACTACATAGAATTTTCACCTTTTTTGTCTTTTGCTTGCATTTTGTTTTCTTCCTCATCTTTTTTTTTTCTTGTTTGATCTGATTTTTGTGTGTGTGTGTATGTGTGTGTAGCATGATAATTGTGGAAATATGTATAGAAGAATTTCATACATTCACTATATATTGGCCTATTTATAGTTTTGTGAAGGGCTGAGGGAGAGGGATGGAAAATGTGGACCACAAGGTTTTGCATGGGTGAATGTTGAAAATTATCTTGTATATATTTTGAAAATAAAAAGCTCTTATTAAAAAAATAAATAAAAGGGAAGGTAGATTAAGAAAGGTTTTGATGGGAAGCAAAAAAGATTTTTGAGGAGGACCAAGATAAATAAGAGAGAGTAGTATAAACAGAGGAAAAAAAGGATGGAAGGAAAAAAATAGTAATCATGACAAAGTATGTGAATGATATGAGCTCACCTAGAAAATGAAAGCAGATAGTAAAAAGGATTGGAAACCAAAATCCAATAAAAAGTTGTTTAAAAGAGAAACACTTGAAACAGAATTAAAATAAAGGTTTGGTGCACAACATTAAGCTTCAGATAAAGTGAAAAAGGCAGGGTAGCAATCATGGTCTCAGAAAAAGCAAAGGCAAAGGGGACCTAATTAAAAGAGTTAAATAGACAAAATACATTTTGATAAAAAAGGACCAAAAATAATGAAATAATATTTTTTAAATAGATCTCATTTCTCTCTTACTCTGTCTCTCACAAGCACATCAAATTCACAAACATAAGATTTCCCAATTAATAAATTATTAAATGGACAAAGGACATGAAAATCTAATTTTCAGAAGAAAAAATCAGTTATCTATTGTTATATGAAAATGTTAAATAATGATTTATTAGGGAAATGCACATTAAACAACTTTGAGGTGCTAATTCATGCCTAAAAGAAATGACAATTTCTTTAAAAAATATCCCCCAAATAGCAAGATCACTATCTACAAAGTGAAGTGAAAAGAACCAGATTGCTGTGCATTGTAACAATAATGGTTTAATAAGAGCTACTCAAAACAATGATTCAAGGCAGCTTCAACGGAATCATGATGAAAAAAGGCTATTCAACTTCAGAGAGAGAGAACAAACTGATGAACTCTGAATGCAAATTGAAATATAAATCTCACTTTCTTAGCTTTTGCAATATGGCTCATATGGAAATGTTTTGCTTGATTTAATATAGGTAATTAATATAATTTTGTTTGCCTTCTCAGTGGGTGGGAGAAGTTTGAAAATGAGGGAAAGAATTTGGAACTCAAAATTTTAAAAAATGTTGAAATCAATAAATAATAAACACAAGAATATAACAACAAATCTCACATTCTCTACTATTATTAATAAAGTTCTTGAAATGCTGATAATAATATTAATAAAAGGAAAAAATAAAGACCGGTACCAAGGAAATAAAAGTACCTGTATTTGAATATAGCATGATAGTTTATTTAGAAAATCCTAAGGAATCAGTAAAGATCATAATTGAGATATCAATATCAACAAAGTGGCAAACCTCCCAAAATCAACAGTATTTCTACAAAACACAATTCCAAGAGAATTACTATTAAGAGGAATCCCATCCCAAATAACTACAAAATACTTATGTTATCTGGGGATCAGTCTACCAAAGCATGCAAAATACTTATATAAATTCAATTAAAAATATTCTTGAGGGGGCAATTAGGTGGTGCAGTGGATAGAGCACCAGCCCAGAAGTCAGGAGGACCTGAGTTCAAATTTGGCCTCAGACACTTAACACTTCCTGGCTGTGTGACCCTGGACAAGTCACAACCCCCAATTGCCTGGGGTAGGGGGGAATATATATATAAAATATTTGACATTGATAAAAAAGAAATTGAATCAAAGGGAGAGTAGCATTTCTACTAGTTATCAAAACTGTTTTACACTTGATACTCTTGATAAAAAGGTGAGGTAGCTCAATGGAAATAGATGAAACATGGAAGAACCAATGGCATTTAGTACACATAATGAATCCCAACAAATAATCCAGTGTTTCATAACCTGGAAATCACAAATTACTGAGTAAAGAACTCCAAATTTTATTTCTTAAAAAACTGAAAGGAATAACTAAGAAGCTATATGACAGAAATTAGTCTTATTCCAACATATCATACAAAATATTCCACAATATATTGTAAATGGATTCATGACCTTATTATTAAAGATTATATTAAATAATTAGAAGGGAAGCAGATCATATACATTTCAGAATTATGGATAGGATTGTATTCTTCATTAAACAAGTTGTAGAGGCAATTACAAAAAAAAACTAGAAAACTTTTATTATATGGAACTGAATAGCTTTCAAACAAAATTAATGCACTTAGTAGAAAAAAAGAAATGGTGGAATAGGCAGGAATATCTTTGTGATACATTTTTCTGAAAGATGTTGGTATGTTAGACATGAACAATTAATATATATATGAAATATGAAAAGCCATTCACTAAAAATTACAGCTGAATGATACAGCAGCATTTAAGAAATATTTAAAAATCAGAGAAAACTTTCCACTGCATTAGAAGAGGAGATTGGCCTTGAAGGATTTAGGAAAGGAAGCATCAAGTTTCCTTAGGGCAGTTCAACCTGTTTCATTTAATCCCAGCCTCTAAAACATAGCAGTAGGTATTTCTCAGTTCCACAGGTAAATTTCTAAGACTTTAATTTGGAGAAAAGATACCCAATTGCATTGATAAAGAGGATGTTCATGATGATTATCAGACACCTATGAAGTTATGTATGTGGTGTGTGTGAGTATGTGTCTGGGTGCACATATGTATATATATATATATATATATATATATATATATATATATATATATATATATATATATATATATATATATATATATATATATATATATATATATATATATATATATATATATATATGCCAGTATATATTTATGTGGGCTTATATACATACATACACATATGTCTATCTATCATATAGCAGGCAGGAAAAGGACTAGACTGTTTGAGATGAAATGTGGAAGAAATAATCAAATTATTAAAAACAAGACTCCATCAAGGATTAGAAATATTCATTAAGTGAACATTTCTGTTAACTAATAATTTAATTTAATAAGTTTTCCAACCAATTATTTACTTTTATTAACAATGAATAATGAATATCTGATTCTCTCAACTTGATTTGCTTTAGCATATGAAAATTTTAAAGTTATTAAAACATTTCCATGATGAAAATTTTAGCAAATTTGTTAAAAGTACATAAACCAGTGATGTGGTGAATAACACAGAAAGTCCTACACACTTAAAATGGTTAATTGTTTTAAAGAACCTACAGTGGATTATATTTTGTTTTCACTGGTCTCAGAGAAGATAGCATTTGTAGGGGAAAAATGCCAATAAAACTGCCCTATTCTCTGGTTGCCAAGTAACAAGTTCTAATGAGTTCCTTCCCAGAGGTTCTATTTTGTCAAGCAGGTGCATTAGCACTGTCAGCATCAACAGGAGAAACTAAATGTTCAACTTCCCCTCTGTTAGCAACCATTTCACTCATATTTGCTTACTGCATGTGTTGTTCAATTATTGTACTTCAGGACACTATCCAGTATAGTTCTATAAACATGGGATTTAATTTATAAGCTTTATGCCTGCTTGTATTACAGGAAGCATATACCCTGTCAGTTCATGGAAATCTGCCCATTTCCTCCTACTTTCAAAAATATATTTGGAGGAAGAGTTTACATCTTCATTTTAGGAAATCTACAGTGGGCTAAATCAACAGTCCCTAGAAACAGAATGACAGTTAGTTTAGAAAGGAACATTTTTATGTGTTTCTATTTGCTAGTTTTTCTGCTTAAAAATGATAAATGAATTCATGGGATAGCTTATTGCTACATTCTCAGAACTCTGCCACAAATATTTACAGAGAAGGATAGAAGACAGTTTCAGGGAAATTTCCTCTTGTTTCCACCTCTACACCTTCCCATAGCTTCTTAGTATGCTAAGCCACAACGCCATAATGGAAGGAACTGATTCTGACTTATCTAAGCCTTTGGGGCTCTTATTGCTGAAATGATTCAGAAGTTAGCCTTAGTTAAAACTCTTCACACAAGCAAGGAAGACATATATATTGTGGAGAACATGAACATGTACTTCATGTGATAGTAATTTGGAGCTTTACTCTCATATCCTACTATTGTTTTATTTTTTTCTTTATTAATTGTTTTATTTTTCTAGTTATATATGTACATTAACATTTAAATGCACATTTCTTTATGAATCATGTGGGAAGAGAAAAATCAAAACAAAAGGGAAAAAACATGAGCAAGAGGGAAAAAAGAGGGAAAAAAAGTGAATATACATATATTGATTTATATTCAGTCTCCTTAGATTTTGTTTTGTTTTGTTTTTTTCTGTATGCAGATGGCATTTTCTTTCAAAAGTTTATTGAGATTGCCTTGGATCATTGAAGCACTAAGAAGAACCAGGCCTTTAGTAATTGATTATTGTAAAATCTTGTTGTTACTGTGTGCAATGTATTCCTGGTTCTACTCGTTTCGCTTAGCATTAATTAATGTACATCTTTCCAGGCCTTTCTAAAATCAGCTTGTTCATCATTTTTTAATAGAAAAATACTAGTCCATTACCTTCATATATCACAACATATTCAGCCATTTTCTAATTTATGGGCATTTACTCATTTTCCTATTCTTTGCTACCACAAAAAGAGCTGCTAAAAACATGCTGGTCCTTTTCCCTCCTTTCTGATTCCCTTGGGATATAGTAATGGCACTGCTGGGTCAAAGGACATACACAGTTTTATAACCCTTTGGGAATACTTCCAAATTGTTCTCCGGATAGGTTGGATCATTTCACAACTCCACCTACCATGCATTAATGTTCTAACATTTATCATTACCTTTTAGTAACTCAAATATTTATTTTTATTAATACCTAGCACAGTACCTGCACATAATAGGTATTTAATCAATGTTTGTTGGTTGATTAATTAAAGGGAAAATGCAGCCATCCAGGCTGAAGAGATTTGTTCTGAAAGAAAAACTGATTACCAATTAGTAGGGATGTAATAAGTAAATATTATGGTAGTCATACCTGGTTGCTTTGGAAATAGGATTATGGATACTATAGTTCTCTATTTTCACCAGTTCTTCAATCCAGTATAAGTAAAAAAAAAAAATAGGCCATGGAAGAAAAAGTTGAGAGGCTTATACTCAGACTTTCTGTCCTCTAAATTACAATTCTTCTATAAAGAAAATTCAATTATTACTTCCACTAGTCTCTATTCTATAATGCTATAAGAGATTGTGATTTCTAAAAAGTTTCAGCTCCTTTTCACAAGGACTATAATTAAGCTACCAGATACACTTAGTCTTTATTCAAATTCTTCTATTGCACCAAGTTCAAACTTTAGTTTGTAGCATCACAGACTTAAATTCAACATAGTAGTATTATTTATACATAATGAAATGACATATGGGGGGTCAAAACTTTTCAGAACCAAAGGAGACCAAAATTTAGGAACAAGATAGTCACTTCAGTAATTGAGAATCATTTAAGTATTATTTAAATATGTTTTAATTTATAAGAAAGGCTATTGTATTATAATTGTCATAGATACTGTAAATTTTCAAATGTTCAAGATTAACAAGTAAAATGTAAATATATTGAAAGAGTACTATAGGTCTGTTACTTAAAAAGTATATCATAAATGTTAAGTTAACAGTATTAAAGACTATATGCTTGATAAGGAAAATTATACTGTAACTAAGCTGATATAAATTCCAATATCTGAATTAATGATTTTATTAATTAACAATTTATAAAATTAACATTTTACTAAAGAAAAGGTGAATGTCTGTTCCAGTTTATCCCTTTGAAAATAAGCTTACTAAATGATAAAAGGAGTAATTTTAAATATCCTTTTTTATTTAAGAAAGTTGAAATTATTTGTTAATGAATCATAGAATCATTGAATTGAACAAAATATTACAAATCATTTCATCTAACTCCCTTATTTCCAAGTTTTGATAGTGAAGCTATTCAATTTATCCAAAGTTATTGGCAAAGACCTTATGAATATTTTCCTGTTAAGTTATTTTTTCTACACCAATGATTCATCCATAGAAGTTGACAGAATAATTAGAGGTATGATTATGTGTAAGATTTAACCATATAAATTCTAATATCCCAAAGAAAAAAATAAGTACTTTACCTGAGTTATATTTGTAAAGTTCATATTTCATCATTTTTGTTCATACACACATAAAATACATTTATATTTTGAAGAGAGATTTTGAACTGAAATTGGTATTAGTACAAAACCAAAAATATAAATTATCATTTAAAATTCTGAATTTAAATAAAATAAAACTAGAAAAGTAGAAAATTCATCTTTCTGCTTTATCAAATAACTCAACATTCAAAAATAGATCTTTTGGCAAATTCGTTACTTTAACAAAATCAACTAAAATGTCAATAGGATGTTTATTATATGTATTAGATTCTGGGAAAACAGAAATGAAAATTGGATCACTATGTGCACTTAATGAACTTATATTGTGAAGGAATGGGAGAAGAGAATGGAATAATAAATGGAGACAGTCATTTTAAAAAGAATAAAAAGGACAGTGAAACATTAAAAAGCTTTAAAAACATTTAAGATAGTAGAGATCACTAATAACTAGAGTTATCAAAGAAAGCCTCTCATGAAGAAGGTGACACTTTTTAGGAAGATAAGGCTTTTGAAAGACAGAGAAATAGGAGGGAATACCTTCTGTCAAAGGAGACAGCCTGTGCAGATTGATGGAGCTGAGGAATAGAAAGCTGAATTCAGTTGAAGCAGAGTATTTTAAAGCACATAGAAATAAGCTTAGAGGAATGAAACCATGACAAAGTATGGAAGTGGGACAGGGGATGAAGAAAAAAAGGAATTACTGACTTAATGGGCAGGAATTCCTAATGAATTTAAAAGAAACATTGAACAAACTATTCAGACCATTATTTTTCAAGTAATGGAAACCTCTTGGCCATCTGACCCAATCTTATAAAGAATAGATAATGAGAACACAGCAGAGCACTTCATTCTATAATCTTACAGGCCCTCAACAAAGCTATAATCCTTGAGCCCATCACAAAGAGAACTATATCATGAAGCAGCCCAGAAATGAGCAAGATAACATTTTTAGACAGAACAATTTGAAACTATCTCAAAAGTGTAGATATTACATGTAGAAGGCCAGAATTTCAAGTATACTTGAAATAAGGTATTAACTCAGTGGATTTGATGAGATGATGGTTCTCTAATTCATATATATATATATATATATATATATATATATATATATATATATATATATATATATATATACTTAGTACTTAATATGGTGATATAATGGTTCTCTAGTTCACACATATTCAGTATGCTGTAATGATGTGATTATACTTAGATATATAAGGGCTGAGGACTGGAAATGAGACATTCCATTTTTGACCATCCTCCTGGTGGCCAAGACTGGGCCAGAATAAAGACTCCAGACTGTATGCCTGACCATTCTCATGGTATCTATCCTGCTGAGAACAAGGTCCATCAGAAAGACCTCCATAAAGCTAGCCCGAACATTCTGATTACAGAAAATCAGGGTTAAACAATGAAAATGAGAGAAATACCAAGAAGTAACCTACAATTTTGATTCTTGTCCAATAGTCATCATTGTTGTTGACTGGAGTTACATTTCTGATGGGAATCTGCTAATTACTTACTGATTGATTAAAATTGGGCTTATTGAAATTAGCTAGTTGAGTATACCTATTCTAAAAAGTTTTGCTCAGGAGTTTCAGAGGACAAATTACACAATACAGCAAAGAGGCAAGGTCAAAAAGACATCTGACATAGTAAATATTAGTAGGTATAGTCCAAAGAAGCAACAATGAATTTTGAATTTCAGATCTAGCAGTTATAGTAAGGAAAGGAATTAATATATTGAATTATGGAGTTTATAATATATTTCTTTCAGAGTTAATGAAGGTTCTATATGTGTACTAAATGTGTGTTAATTTTCCTGAAATGATCTCTACCTCACCTATTTATTTTACAATCATTATCTCCCTTTGAGCTTCAGCTGTCCCCACCTACAGCACCACTGATATCTTTCCTTATTCTCTCTAATTGTTAGACTCCACATAAATTACTTTTCACTTATTAAATTATATACATATATCATGCTATACATATGTAATTTTTGCATGCATATATTACACATGTGTGTAAATTGCACACCCACTCATATATGTATAGATATATGTGTATATGTATACCTATATACAGAGAGAGGAAGAAGAGGAGGAGGAAGAGGAGAAGGGGGGGAAGAGAAAGAAAGAGTTTACCTATTCATGTACATATTATTTTTAAATAGTAGAATGTAACCTTGGGGTTATAAGGCCCAAGAACTCCTTCTTTTCAAATAATTGTCTAGTATTTGGCAATTTTAACATGCTTCAGGAACAGTGACAGATGAAGATATTTATTGTCATAGTAAGGCAGTTCAAGGAAAAGAGAAATCTACCTTTTCATAATTTTGAAAATGAAGTAAAAATCCAGAATTTCATTACTATCCTGACACATGAACTTTTAAACAGGAACAATAAATTTATCACAATTTATTTACATTTGGTTAACTCATTTGGTTAGCATATAGTACTAATGAATCCAAGGTTGGTCTACTGAAGCCAATTATTTTATCCCAGGTTGCAAACTTAATTTGAGGTACACATCCTACATTATCTGCTAGCAATCACAAGGAAGATCAGGTGAAAGAGTTTGGTAAAGCAACTAAAATTTATCATCATGAGAGTCAGAGTTCAAATCCCAGTTCTGCTCATTTAACATCTGGATGATCATTTAATCTCTCTGGGCTTTTAGTTCCTCACTGTAAAATGAGAAATTAAAATTTATTTAAAAGATTATGATTCCATAAGTAGAAAAGCATCTCTTTAGTTACACCCTATTCATAGGTCAGTAGTAACTTTGTCCTACTTAAAGGACAGCATTATGATTAACTTGAACTTCAACTTGAGTTGAAGAAACTAAAGTTATTTGAGAAATTATTGGTGGGGATAATGAAAATTTTGGGGTGATAATTTTTTGGTAATTCAGGATAGGATATTTACAATTAAAATTAAACATATAAAGTACAATTTGGTTGATGCAGAACATATGTGGTGACTGAAAATGTATGAATAGAGGATAAAGAATAACAAATATAGAATTTAAATGAATCTCAAAGATCATCTAGTCATCCTCTCACCTATACTATAGAGGCTGAACACAACATTTATGACAAGTGGATATCAAGCTTTCACCTCCCATATTAGCCAACTCCATTTTTGGATAGTTCTAATTGATGAGTTTTTTTTTTTTCCCCTTAAGCATTCAACCTCTGTGATACTTCTTATTAGCCCCAGTTCTTCCATCTGAGACTAAACAGAATAAATCAAATCCTTTTTCCGCCTGAGATCTTTATTCACACAGCCTCCCCATAAGCATAATAATGTTTTCAAGAAAATATGCCTACAATTAATTTTTAAATATGCATTGATTATAAATTAATTTTATCTCACAATTAAGGTTAAAATGTAAATTAATAATGCAATAGAAGATTTTGATATTGTCATACTAATTGAAATATCTTAAAACATAAATTCATATGTGATTCTGGCAGTTGAACTAATGAAACTGGAAATGAATGTATCTACAACCTAAAAACATAAATAATTATCACATTGATAAGCATACCTTTGTAAACATTGAGACTTTTTACTAGAACAGGAATTTTTCCTCCCATTTTGGCGGGTTTTTTTGAACTGATACTTCTAGACATCTGCAGCCTCATTTAAAACAAAATAACACTTTACTTACTGAATAAACTATCTTGATGGATCCATTATATTCTAATGAACTAATAAACATTTTCTGGAACTATAAACTTAAGAGACATACTGCCCCTTTCATTAGTACTCAAATATCTTATATTGTAAAAGATACTCTATGTAACTAAGAAATGAAAGAATACCGTGATTCAAAAATATAATGATATGATTATTATGCTGTCCTACCATAGTTTGAGAACTTTAGTTATAAAAAAGCAAAGACTATATAAGCAAAGGATATGTTAGAGCTCAACAATTATGGATTTATTGAACAATTCAGATTTAGTTTAAAGTAATTGAATATGTAAGTGGTAGACTATGAAATTATAGGTTGTATGATGGCATTAGTAAAGAAAAGTATATAAATATATAAAAAAGGGAAACTGGAGACAGTGTTAAAACAGATTGATTCTTTTCAGTATAGAGAATAATGTGCCAACAATAATCTGAGTCATTGTTCAAAGAAAGAGAAAACAGACATCAAAAGATCCTCTAAGATGTAAGAAAATTATATGTGAAATATTTTTCTTTGTGAATCAAAGCTCTAATAAAAAAAAAACACATTGAAAAAAATAGAAGAGCAAATATAGGGGAAATGTTAATAATTCTTTCCTTCTACATATACATAACACCAGTTTTGAAAAGCATCCTCATTTTGATGTTTCACTGAGTCTCCAAAATTAGCAACTTGATCAAAGCAGCACAAATAAATCATATTCCCTAAGCTACTTTGTTTTGACAAATATATTACTGTAAATAGTATTATATTATGTGTGTACTACACAAAATGATAACCTTCATTATTTCCATTTCTAAAGTTCATGACAAGTACTTCATTAAGACACAATTTCAACTGGAATTTTTGTGTGTGGAAGGCAAAGGGTCATATTACTATTTTAAAATCTATCATTTTTATCTTCAAAGAATAATAGGTATTCACAATAATAAAAAATATATACAGAGACAGACACACACATATGTAATGGAGTATTTTTTAAAACTGGTTACCAAATCTCTCTTGTACATTTCCTAAATCCTACATTATTTGACAAATAGCAAATATTATAGTACTGACAGAATAATAAACATTAAAATTATTTTAATAGTACTTCATATTTCTTTTAATAATTAAATGTTAAACAAAATGATGCACTCTGATGTACAAATACCCATAAGCTCCTATGTATTACATCATTATAATTTTTCTGAATCAACATCTAAAACATCTGTAAAAATGAAACATTTTCAAAGCTTTGAGAAAATTTAGAATTTTAAGTAGAATTTCATAGAAAGACATAGGGGATGCTGAAGTCATATAAAGAACAGGTTATTTATATTTAACATGTATGGGATTGCATGCCATCTAGGAGAGGATGTGGAGGGAAGGAGGGGAAAATTCGGAACAGAAGTGAGTGCAAGGGATAATGTCAAAAATTACCCATGCATATGTACTGTCAAAAAAATTATAATTATAAAATTAATAAAAAATAAAGTATGCAATTATTTTAAAAAAATAAAGAACAGGTTATTATAAGAATCCAGAATTCTGAAGGAATCTCTGAAAACTGCTAAGTAACCTTTTCTGAAAACAATTACATAGACAAATTGGAGTCTCTGGCTGGGTTTCATACAATCTCTACTTGGAGTTTTTCCCCATGCTGTGTGACATTTGGCGCCTTGAAAACTGAGTTTAACTGCACTATAATTTGGTATTCTATTGGACAGTATAAAATGTACTTATTTCATATTTTAATAACCAATTCCATTAATTATTAATTTATAAAAGAATAATTACAGCTTTCTATTTATATGTATTCACAGGTCCTGAGACTTGTGGTCAAAATGACATATGTTCATACCTTCCTGGTCAGAAAACCTGAATGTTAAATTCATATATCAGTGACAAGCAGTGTGAAATTTTAAGTACAAGATATTGCTCCCTGTTGAGTGGAGAAAGCAAGGAAAGAAGATGTGGTAAAAGAAGACACAAATTGCAGTTTAGATTTTATTCATCAACATTTTCCAACTAATTTTGTTATATTTCACATAAGATAAAAACCCTATCTTCCTTCAGATCATTAGTTATATTGCACTTGGATAAATGTGACTTGTAATCACAAGCTGTGAGATTTTTACAAATGTTCAATGCTTCACATTTACCTAATAGCTAAAAATATTCCTATTCTCAGAACTGGCAACAAAATCTGTAGGATTTAGCTGATTTTTCTGCAGATGTAGCCTGACAGGTAGTTAAGAACATTAAATGTCTTCCAGGTTACATCTGTTTTGCATTAAATTCTATAAATTATCTAAACCACTAGACATTTAAAAGAAATGAACACATTTCAGGATTGAAAACTATTATTCTTCATGACCTACAACAAGCACATTATTGGGCTAGCTAGGTGGTGCAGTGGATAGAGCACCAGTCTTGAATTCAGGAAGACCCCAGTTCAAATCTGGTCTCAGACACTTAACACTTCCTAGCTGTGTAACCCTGGACAAGTCACTTAACCCCAGCCTCAGGGAAAAAAAAAAAAAAAAAAAAGCACATTATTTCTACCAGTATTAGATTTTCTAGGGGAAAAAAAAAAATAAACAAACTTCCAGAGCTACAAATTAGTCTTCTGTGGTTTTTTTTGTTTGTTTGTTTGTTTTGTTTTGTTTTTAAGAAATAGAAATGGAAGAATAAGTATAGATAAGATAATTACAAGATAATCCTCAATTTAGTAAAAGTTTTATGAATTTTGAAAGTTTTAATTTGAGAAATTTGAGTGTGTAGTATGTTATGCCTTAGAGATTATGTATATTTTTGAAAAGTTGGCTTTAGAATGTTGTTCAGTTTTCCACTCATGTACAACTACTTATGACTATTTCACTATCTCCTGAAGTCTGTCCAAGCTCATGTTCATTGTTTCCATGATACTATCCATCTCATACTCTTTTGTCTCTTTTCCTTTTGCCTTCAATCTTTTCCCACAGAATGAATCCTCTCTTCTCAATATTTGACTTTCCAATAAACTTCCATAATTAATTTCTTTACATACTGACAGATTTGATCTTCTTGCTATGGAAGGAGCTTTCAAAAGTCTTTTTCCGCACCACAATTTAAAAGCATCAATTCTGCAGTATTCAGGTTTCCTAATAATCCAGCATTCACAGTCATACAATGCTACTAGAAAAATCATACTTTCCAAATAAAACTCTATAAATTCATGCTAATTTATCTTCATATTATTTTCATATTGGCAATCAATAGTACTGTTTAAGAAAAAGTATGTTTTGTCTAAATAAAATGTATTAATTATTTTCCTTTTAAAGGTAGAGTTTTTTTTAACCTTAATACAAATTTAAGATATCAATAAGAGGAATGAGTTAAAAAGTAAATGTACAAAACAGAAAGAAGTTGATACAAATAGAGAATTTCATTACTACCTTGCTAAAATATATTTTCAAATATATGTATATATACTAACCTAAAACAAATTGTAAGTAATAAAATTTATTATATTATCCTTTATTCTTCTTTTCTGTTTATTGAAATATTTGTGTTTGATTGTTATATTCAGAATAAATATTTTTTTAAAGATAATGAAACCTTAGGCCTTATTACTAGAATGCATTTTTGTTTAAATCTATTTTTTTTTATTTAAATCTAATTTTGACACATGACAATCTCTTACTATGATTAAGCTCCTTTGGGACAAGAATTGTGCTATTTTTCAACTTTATGCTTAGCATATCAAGCACTTAACAAATAATTATTTTTATTTTTAATTGGATAGAAATAAAACACAAGAATGCAAATACCCCAAGAACAAACATTGGTTTAATGTCACACCATTGTTTATATCCTTTTTTTGAATTAAAAAAAAAAAATTCCAAGTGTAGTGAATGCATGAATAAAGGGCTATATAGTATAAGCACACTATCCATACTTTGTATACCTAACAATCTGAAGCCCATCTCTCTTTATTAAATAAGTAAAGATTAGTTTAAATACATTTATATAGTACAACAGTATAGGGACATACATCTATATGCTGATTTGACTTTTAAATACAATTTAAACTAGACAAGAAATAGAAAAAATTCAAAAAAGCACCTGGGAGAATTTGGTACATAATTGGTGGGGGGTTAGCATAGGCACAAGGAGTAGGGATTCAGTGACAATTCTTAGAAAAGGAATGTAAATTAGAAATAGGGCTTGAGGCTTTATGTAGCTCAAAACGTAATGAAAACTTAATACTAAAGGACCAAGTAATACAATCAAGCTAGATAGGGGAAAAATTGCAAAACCCTGAGTATTTCAAATCTTAAAGTTAAGTTGATCTAAAGCAAAAGATGGAGAGGGAGGAATGAATTTTATGCAAAGAACATTTTGTTCTATCATTCTGAACATTCTTTGACAATAGCCCTGGACTTAGGCATTTGTTCTTGACAATTTAGTAAAAGAAGGCAGGCACTATTTTCTGCTACCATAAAGAATTCTGGATATGAAGTACAAAGGTCAAATACCAACTCATACATAAGTAGATGATCTTGGGTAAATCAGTTAACTTTTCTGATGTGTTTCCTCTTCTGTAAAATTAGTATAACATGTTCAATAACTGTTTTTTGGTGAAATTCAAAAGAGACAATGCATATACAAATTTCTAGATCTTGTAGTATAATATAGAAACTGACTATAATACTATTCATTTAAACCTTTTTTTTTTGACTAGGAGAGAAGCCAAAGTAAATAGAAGACCTTGGAATCACCAGGAATACCTGGCATAGGTATAGCTTCTGACAGATACATACTATGTGACAAGTGTCACCTAATGTAACTTCTCAGAACACAAGATTCTAAGCACTTAGATGCCATGGTACATATAAGTGCCCAGTTCAGGATTTGTATCAATAAAAGGAAATTCCACATCCAGAATTCCTACAGTATATAAATCAAAAATTTGCTCCACCTCCAAAAAATGCTAGACAATGGGAAAATGATAAAGAAATGGTTCCTATCCTTAAGGTTTATGATTTAATCAGTAACAGTCAAAAAGCACTTATTAAACACTATGTGACAGGTGTGTGATAGATTCTGGGGATACAAAAAACAAAAGCAAAAATGTGGTCCCTCCTCTCTATGACCTCTCAATATTTCCATATTAGTTGAATTAGAATCATCATTCTTGTGTCCACAAGAGATTTGCAGACATAATATAGGTTTTCTCCAATGTTAAAAAATGTAAACTTAATGTGATCCCAATTATGAATCATCTTATTTATTCTTATTATTGTATTTTAAAGGAACTCTGCTTCTTTCTGAAATAGACATGTATTGTGTCCAATTTCATAGAATAAAATTTTTGGTAAAAATTGAGGCACATTAAAATTGGAAATAGTTATTGGGTAGATGTTTTAAATCTTTAATTAATATTAGTATTAAAATACTTAAAACTTTCCTCTTTTATAAATTATTTCATGTCTGATATGTTCACATCAATTTAGAATTTTCATCCTCACCAATTCCAGATTATCATTTTGTTTTATCTTGAAATTTAGACTCTTATTTATTTTGAACTGGCAAAAGGCAAAATGACACAACCTTCCTTAATACTTGCTTCTTCGCAAACACATTTCATTTTTCAAATGTGAAACAATACCAGGTCTATTTTTAGGGGCAGATGAGAATGCAAAAATTTGGCAGCCCCCAAAGCCTATGACAAACTGTTTTGTTTTCATAAGAAGTGCCCATCCTAGGTAAATAATCAAATATTGGAAAGGTAGGTAAGCCCCTTCTGACTCAGCTCCCCAAGTGGTACATGTAAATAAGGGCATAACACAAGGTTGGATGCACACAGGAAAAGGCCCAGCAACAGATGGGATGCACCAGATTCAGGGAGAATGCCAAAATTTGGAAATGTCAAAATACAACAAAAGAAAACAAACAGGAGGGAAATAACTGAGAAATAGCATAGATAAAAACAGGCATCAAAATAAAATTTAAAATCATACAAGTGATGCTGAGGAATCATTAAAAAATATTACAGAAACTTAGATAAAGCATCAGTTTCTGACAGCTGTGAAGAGAATATGTTTTCAGTTACCCTTTAAATGATCTGAGGTATATAAATTAGGAAGCTAAATATTTCATTTACAGGAGATGAATCAATACAAGAACTAACAATATGGACAATAAAAGACATTTTAAAATTATTATTACTCAAGTTTTATTTTAAAAAACACTTTTTTAAATATCATAACAGATGATTTGAGGAAATATAGCTATATGTGAGAGCAGTTTCTTCTAGATGTGAGTATAAAGCAATAAGTATATCATGTATAGCATCATCATTATGAACAAAACATTTATTGACCATATGGCTTCCTGGTGGAGGGTAATACACAAGATGCTGGGAATACAAATAATATATATATATGGCAATGCCAGACTTTGAGAAGCTTACACTTATTCAGAAAACTAATAGGATATATATGTATACCACAATATAAAAATTGCATGATAAGTTACAAATGAGTGGTAGAGATAATGAATGTTATAGAAGAAGGGATAACTAATTATTAAGATTCAGAGCAGTCAGAAAAGTATTCCTGGGGAAACCAGACTAAGCTGGACTTTGAAAAAAATCATTAATATCTTATAGGTAATAGAAAATCATAGAAATTTGAGTCAGAGAGAAGTAGGATGAGATCAAAGTTTTGAGGACATTAGTCTGGCTGAAAATATTTATCTGGATTGAAGGGGGAAAGGATCAAAAGTGAGAAGATGAGTTAGAGAATTATTGTAATAATCTAATAATGAAATTATTTGAGACAACTGTTAATAGGGGTAGAAAAGAGCTGATCTAACAGATGCTATGCAGGAAAAAACCTCAAAAGATAGATGGTGTGGGGAGTTGGGGCAAGGAAAAATAATTTGAACATGACTTCAAAGTTTCAAGTCCTAAAATTAGAAAAATATTAGTGCCCTTGAGAGAAATATAGGCAAATGTTGGGTAGGATATTAATTCTGTGAGGAATTAGTTTAATTTTAGATACGTTAGCCCAGAAGAAATTTCTAGTGATAGATGCAAGACTGAAATTCAAGAAGAAACACCAAACTGAAGATTATTTGGATTAGATATTTAAGGTAGTGATATTGAACTAGAAAGGAAATTGAGTCATTAAGCCATCCATTAGGATCACTAAAAGTTATATACTGACTTAAAAATATATATCATTATTTAGATTCTATTGCATTTTTATTTACATCATTAAATATTTCTCAATTACATTGTTTACATTTAATTTTGATTTTTTCTCAAATATAATTTTTTTTATTATTAAAGCTTTTTGTTTTCAAAACATATGCAGAAGGGGGCAGCTAGATGGCACAGTGGATAGAGCACCAGCCTTGAATTCAGGAGGACCCAAGTTCAAATCTGGTCTCAGACACTTAACACTTCCTAGCTGTGTGACCCTGGGCAAGTCACTTAACCCCAGCCTCAGAAAAAAAGGGAGGAAAAAAAAAAAAAAAACATATGCAGAGATAATTTTCAACATTCACCTTTGAAAAACTTTGTGATCTAAATTTTTCCATCCCTTCTCCCAACCCCTTCCTCTATACAGCAAGTTATTCAATATATGTTAAATATATGCAATTTTTCTATACATATTTTCAAATTATCATACTGCACAAGAAAAATCAGATCAAAAAGGCAAAAAATGATAAAGAAAATAAAATGCATGCAAACAAAAAAAGAAAGGAAAAACTATGTTGTGATCCACACCCAATCTCCTCAATCCATGGCCTGAATCATCTCATTGCTGAAAAGAACCACGTCCATCAGAATTGATCATTGTATAATATTGCTGTTGCTATTTACAATGATCTCCTGGTTCTACTCACATCACTTAACATCATTTCATGTAAGTCTCTCCAGGCCTCTCTGAAATCTGCTGATAGTTTCTTATAGAAAAATAATATTTCATAACATTCATATACCACAGTTTATTCAACCATTCTCCAACTCATGGGCATTCACTCAGTTTTCAGTTTCTTGCTACTACAAAAAAGGCTACCATAAACATTTTTGGACCTCCTGCTTTATGATCTCTCCGGGATACAGGTCCAGTAGAGGCACTGTTGGATCAAAGGATATGCACAGCGCACAGCTTGATAGCCCTTTGGACATAGTTCCAAGTTGTTCTCTACCCTCAGGTCCCAAGTGCTACTATTCTTTTCAGCCATGGGACTGTTATCCAGAACTGTCTATAAGCAATGTAACATAGTCCTGAACCCATTCCTAAAAAGTCCCCCTGCAATCTCCTTCTGACCAATTGTCCACCCCCTCTAACTATTCATAGACTGACAGTTCCAAAGCTACTGCTACTACTGTCTCCAAGGTCTACTCTTGGTGTTGCAAGGATCCCAACCACAACCCTGGTGAAATACACCTTTCCTGCTTACTTCCTAAGTTGTCTTGATATGGAAAATTAGTTCTCCTGAAGATTGCCACTCAAGAAGATGCATTATTTCAGAGTTGTTGGAAGGAAAATTTGGGAAAGCTAGACTGGGTATTTGCCTTCTGAGTTCTGCCTCCTCCCAATTACATTTGAACTGGGTTTAGCACAGTCAAGAGTGTCACCTCTTCATTTGCAGGCCATGTGTTTCATAGTCTAATCTAAAGCTTAATATAGAAAATCAAAAGATTAAGAAATCAACATTAGGATTGACACACATTTAGAGGAACACAAAAACAAACTAGATTGGGGAAAGAATGATAGAAAAATGAGAAAAATTAAGTCAATGTAATTTTGGGGAATTTTAAAAGGAGAAAAGTCTGGTAAACAGCATCTTAAACTTTATAATGTATAAAGACTGAGATGAAAGTATGAATGATTAAGATTTTTAAGCATATTTTAAAATCTTTAATTCTATAAACAAAACAAATATTGCCAAATCAACATAGTGGTTAATCTGCAAAGGCTGCTTATTTATAAAGGAATATACATAAAATGGTTGTAACCTCCTCTGATTTGAGTTATTTCATAAAAACCTTAAAGATTTTTATATTCAAACTCAAACTCAAAAGAGTCCTTTCTCCCTCCCTTCCAAAGACTTCAGTATTCTTATTATGACCTCTTCTATGAGCATCTATGTGATGTGATGGACGAAGTGTAAATCTTGAAGTCAACAAAACCAAAGTTTGAACCCTGCCTCAAATACTCTGTGCCTCAAACACTGTGTGACCTTGGGCAAGTCACTTAACCTTTTCGAGGTTGTTTACTTATCAGTAAAATAGAGAAAATCAGAAAACATATTTCATAAGGGTTTCGTGAAGATCAAATGAGATGATTTGTGTAAAGCACTTCATAAAATTCAAATTCCTAAATGTTATCATCTACTACTATTATTAATGTTAAGTTTCTTCAAGGCTCCCATTCCTGTTTTATGGGTATGCATAAATTTAGGCATTTAAAAATTAATAAATTGAAGACTTTTCTTTCAAATCCAAGTCATATGTCATCTCATTTTTGAAGCATACTCTGACCTCTAGGCAATGAGAAAATGATTTTTGCACTTCCATATTTCTCATAGCTTACCTCACCTTTGCTGCTAATATTCTACCTTGTATCATAACTGTAAGTTTATAATTCTCCAATCTAATTCCATGATAATCAATTTTAATGCATATCTATTACATAGTATAATGTCTCACACTACAGCCTATTTTTAAAATGCCAGGTGAATTAAAAAAAAAAAAAAAAAGATGAGACTTTGTTTCACTGTAAAAATTGAGGTTTTTCAAAAGCACTATGTAGTTTTAAAAATGCAAAACAGCTTGTCTTCTTCCAAATATTGTTTAGTTCTGTATCTACTTTATCATTCATTTTCAGTTCTAAGTTATATTCATTCAACTCTAAGAACAATAATTTTTTCATTCACTTATTTTTTTTTTCCTGTAGTTACTGTTATGCTCAACTCATTTTGAATGATTATGAATCTTAAATAGGAGACTCTGGGATATCCTGGATGGAATCTGCACAATATATTCTATCAAGAGAAGTACCTGGGTGTCAAACATGAACTTGAAGGTTGCATCATATTAACATCATTTCCAAGTGCATCCTATACAAGATTAAATGTGACTGGAAAATATTAACAAAATAAATAAAAATATAATAGATCACAGATAATGAAAACATGGTTTTTTTTTTGCTTATTTATTTATTTGTTTTTTTTTTTTTTTTTTAATCAGTTTGCTCTAGCAGGGATCCTTCTATAAGGTTAAGAACATATATATATATTTTTTTAAAAGTCTGACATCATTGATCTAGAATACCTCACTGTTTTAAAATAATTTTCCTTCTATGTTTATTTTCCAACACATACTGAAACCCCAAAATTAAATCATTTCTTCCTTTTAGATATTTGAGAATTAAGTTTAGTTGAAACATATCAGAATCTGAGATATACCTTCAGTTTTGATTGAACAATTTGTTCATTTATAGATTATACATTGTTGAAAATATCACTATTATTGTAGTACTTATATATATTTAACTTAGAAACCAACTAACTAGCAAGAATTATATATTGATCATCCCCTCTTAGGTCTTTTTTCTCTCTATTGTTAATTTTACATTATCTTTAGAAATATAATTCCTTATCTTCTACTGATGATGATGTTGTTTTCCTATGTATGTTTTTGAAACTCCGAAGCTTATGAATAGGGCATATTTGCATATCATTATATTATGCCAACATGAAAGTGAAAGCAATGCTGAAATCCAAGAAATTCACTATCTATCCTCACATCATCCTCTAGTTCAATTCTTTCCATTTCATCAGAATATATTTTTGTGAAAGAAGTAAATGGAGTGTGATTGCTATTACTGAGTGATCACTCTGTTTCATTATATGGAAGGAAAAGAAATTCATGCTCTTAAATCAAGGTAAACTAATAAAAAAAAAAATTAAGGATTGAAAAAAAAGTATGAATATGAAATGTCTCCCAAACAAAATAAACACTTTTGTTTGTTTTTAATTTTAAAAATTTATTTTGATAAAGCTGAAACAAACCCACTGTCAAATCAAGATAATAAGTTATTTTTAAATTCAATGAAAACAGGTTATCTATTAAAAATCAACAAAGAAAAAAGTATAAAAAGCTTTTTGCAGTCTCTTGAAAAACAGAGGATTAGAAATAAGAGAAAGATGCTGAAGAAACTGGTATTTGTGGTCCAGAAAATTTTCAATTATGAGATTTACTATGTCAGAAAAGCTCTTGGATTGAATAAGAGTTCTATGCCAGACTTTCAAAATCTACAAAACAGTCTTTCATAGGTAAGGCTAGGAATATAAAATCTTTGCTGGGTAATGGGAATGAACAATTCTGTAGGAGATCCAGGGTATCCAAATACATTTCTTCTCCTAGCTGTTACAGATTCCTCTATAAACATAATTGCTAGGCACTGGGCACTAAAGGGCTTTTTATTACTTTTTATCTCTTAAAAACAGTTCACTGTTCATATTATATACATCCCAAGTCAGTATTTCTTTCAGGATATACTGTGGCTATAAAATCTCTTGGCTTTGAATACTTGGAGATAGAAGTAACAGAAGTCTGCTGAACAGAGAGAGGAGAGATGTTATTTTCTAGATGAAATGAAGCAATGAAAAGATGCGCACAAGAGTTACTTTTTAAAGAGTAGTTAAGTCACTGCTACTTAATGAAACATAGTGACCCTTACAGCTAGGGTTCAGGGAGACTCAAAGTGGGATGAAGCTACTTTGATATTGTTATTGAACCGTTAGACCTTTTTAAATTGTACTAACATCTAAACTAGTCAAGATGTTTCCTAGTTAATTATTTATAATTTAAAAGGCATTATCAGGGCCCTTTACAAAACAAGAAAGTTAAATATCGAATTGTATGCAAAGTTTTCTAGAAAGGTAATTTTAGGGGCTCAAAAATTAATTTTTATGTGTTTCTATCTTTTAAAACATTCTGTCTTCATGGTATCCTAGCTCAGTGGTAAATGGTAAAAGATCAAGATGATTTACAAAAACTATCATGGAGACTAATAATAAAGCCAGCAAAAAAACTAAAATAAGCAATATTAACAATTTTGTCCTTTGCTTCCCAAAATAATTATATTATTTTAATAAAATCATACATAAAACAATAATAGTTTTGTGAAATTTCAAGTATGAATGATTTCATAGACCATCTAAATCAATGTCCTTATTCTGCAGATCAGGAAATATAGGGCCAGATAGGCTAAATGATTTACCGACCATCACATAGGTAATAGTGGGCCTAATTTAAATCTAGATTATAAACTACCAAAAAAAAAGTATTTGTAAAACATGTTTATTGAAATTTTCAGAACAAGAAAAAAGAGACAATGTTTCCTCCTTCAAACTTACTTGGATGCTTTTTTGCTTCTACTACATACAATATTGCATTATTTTGTTGTCCAGTAATATCAGTCATGCCTGACTCTTTGTTAGCCCAGTTGGGGCTTTCTTGGCAGAGATATTGGAGTGGTTTTCTATTTTTTCCTTCAGCTTATTTTATAGATGAAGAATTGAGGCAAGACTTCCCCAGGATCACATAGCTAGTAAATGTCTGAGGTCCAATTTGAACTCTTGAAGAAGAGTCTTTCTGACTTCAGGCCTAATACTCTATTGCACTACTTAATTGCTCTTGTACAATAGCTTGTGTATTTATATATGTGCTTTATTTCTCATTAAACTTATAAGCTCTTTGAGTGGTTCAATTATCTTTTATCATATTTCTTCTAATGCCTAAGCATTGTACTTTTAAAACTGAACTTAAAAAACTATTCCTTAAAACAATATAAAATACCAATCTTATCAGTTCCTTATGGTTCAATTATCAATTCTATATACATGGATCTCAAATCATCATATCCAACTTAAGTTGCTGTTCTGAAACCTAGTAGCACACATGGATTTCTCTCCTACACACTTCAAATTCAACAAATCCAAGATTTATATTCATTTCTTTCCCTCCTAAATCTACTTCTCTGTCAAACGCTTCTTTTTTTCCATTGAAGACACCCATCCTTGCTCCTAATAACTCATTTCTCAACTTGTGCTTTTAGATTTTTTCCTCCATGGAAAAAATAGTTCAATGTTGTGTTTGTTTTGCTTTGATTTTATTTTTAAGAGACAAAAGGCTTGTGAACTCTTCAGAACCCTCAAACCCATGAAAAATGAAAATGATTATATTTTAACAAACAGGAAATGACTTGTTAGCAACTCTGCAATTCTTCCTGAATCAGTCATTTGTTAATAGACATTAATAGGTTTCAGAGCAAGTCAAAATCCAAAAAACTTGCAATTAAAAAACTGTAACCTAATTAAATAAACTCTTGATGATAAAAATGGGAAATTGATAAAAAAAAAAAAAAAAAAAAAAAAACAACAGATTTTGGACAGACTATGATCATTTCCTAAGATATTATCATCCTCAAAATGACCTATCATCATTTCCTAAGGAAGACTTTTTTCCCCTAGGGTGATTTATCACCATGAATTTATTTAAATTAATCACCACAATAAGGAGATCAAAAAATTCTAGCAATTTCCTCAGCTACTACAATGATGTAAGGCAAGTTTTCTTGTTCAAAAGTTGATATATGACAGCCATGGACAACAACAGGATGACAAGGCTCTAAACTTTCCAACCCTGGGAAGCCCTTTGATCTTGCCCAGTCTCTATCAAGGAGAAACAGGGAAAATTCAACAAGATAGTAATAATATTTTGCTCTCCTTATTTTTCATGACTTGAACATATATCCCTAGGGCTGTGGTAACATGGCAAATTTAAAAATATATTAATTTCATAAGGAGTGAGCTTCTAGCTTTACCCTTGATTCTCCATGGCAAAGAATGTGGTTGGACAACATTGTCTGGCTCAAAATATGCTTTTTCACCCAAGAAAATAAAGCTAAAAATATTTTAAGGGATAGGAAATGGCTTTGATTCCATGGAACAACATGTGCTCCTTCTACCATCAAACAGAGTAAATTGAACATCACTTGAAATCTCATCACTATTAAGAATGCCTCAGTTTTTGATACTCTACTTTTTCATCTCTTCATCATTTTCCTTTCCTCTCTGATTGGAGGTCTGGAGGGTAGAACACTAAACTTCTCCCATAGTCTTTATAGTGTTCCACCCTCAATTTACTCTGTTGTTATAGACATATACATCCTTTTTTGGCTTCCATTTGTATGTTGTTTTCTTCCACTGAAATCTTCTGTTAGATATAATCAAGAATTTTTTTTTTTTATTTTCTTATTTAAAAATTAGCATTTAGCATAGTGTCTAGCATAAAGTAGGTATTTAGTGTTTCTTGAATTGAACTGGATTGATTACAAGGCCTTTGCAAAGGTCTACTTTAAGTATAGTCAGTTGTTAATCTAATAAAAATTTTAGTTTCCTTAATTAGATAAATAACAATATTTTTATGATTCAGTAACCAATTAATGCATGACTTAAAGAAATAAACTTAGCTGAGTGACTGCCGTAAAGAAATGTGTGGTGCATACTGTTAGGATTACAAGGTGAGAACTCAGGTTGTCTGGACAGGGACAAGGTGAGAACTCAGGTTGACTTGACAGTTCTCTGGCTCAGACCTTTGATTTGGGTCTTTAAAGGGAGTATACACCTTAGGAATTCTAAGAGGAGCAAGTTCATTGGTGGAAGTATTTCCCCACACCCCATTGAGTTCTCACATGCCTATTCTCTGGGAGGATAAAAGAAGGGCAGCATTGGGTCTGAGAGAATTGACACTGGGATAGAGTTTTGACGCCAGGCAGGCTGAAAGGAGACCAGTCTAATTTGAGGAAGGACAAGAGTTGGAGGAGATTCAGAGCTCCCAAGAAACCTGAGCACACAGGAAAAGATTTTACAGATCTCCTCCCAGAGAAGGATTATAATTGAGCAGATGACGGGTCCCTCACAATTCAAGCACATTACAGCATACACTCTTGTTTCCATGCATAAAATCATGCAAAATTCCTAAAAATTATATAACAAAAATATCTTTGTTCTATGACCTCTCAATTACAAAAATAAAATGAGAAATAAAACAAGGATGGATATGTATGTTTAGTACATTGTTTTGATACTTAATTTTATAACAGGCATTTTAAAGTCATATTGCGTCTCTCAGTTATCATAAATATCAAGTTTCACAATATTATACATTTCCTAAGGTTTTGGTTAGTAAAAGTATCTAATGATAGAGAAACACTTTTGTCTTTTTCACAAATAGTTGAGCAGCTACATAGGAAATTGTGATACAATGTCCCAAAAACCTAAGTGCAGATTATGCTGCAATACTTTAAAATTGTACTAAAATTTTTGAACACCCTGTATATTATATCATTTTCTGTTACAATGGACATAGTAAGAGTTCATAATTATGTATACTAAAGTGTGTTCCTGTTATATAATTTGTATTATTAAAATGCCAACATAGAAGCTGGTATGGTCAGGTAGTTCTAGGTTCACATATTGGCTCTAATATTTACTTATCCTGTAACCATAGTTAAGTCTTCTAATTTCTCTGAGTATCAGTTTCCTCAATGTTATGGGCCAGAGCTTGAAACAAGGTGCTAAGTCATTGGAATTGATAGAGACAACGATTATGTACTTAATACTTATTAGAGTTCACACCTTTAAGAAAGCATATATAAGGAGAAGCTCCCACAAGCCCACTCTGGAAGGTGGAGTCAGATTCATTCCATTTTCCACCTTTGTGCTGGCTGGAGGCTTTGGATTCAGAGAGAGCTAGAGGCAGAAGCTGAAAGAGACAAAGGACTAGTGGCAAAATAGGCCTCTAAGAAAACTAATGAGGTTATTTTGAAGGAGACAATAAAGGATCTGAACTTTTAGCTCCTGGCTGCATTTGGGGTGATTATTGATCTGAAACTGAAATGAAGGCTGCTCCCAGAAGCCCCACAAGAAACCTGCTCCTAGAAAATGATTACATTTTAGAAAAGAACATTACACCTCAAGTGTAAAATGTGGGAAATAATACCTATACAAGGTGGTTGTGAATGTCAAATAAGATGATGCATTCCAGCATTATGAAAATAAAAAAAGCATTCTATGACATCTTGTTTGCTTATAAATGTACCTTATGCATCTATTTGGATATAATGATCTTCATGGTCTTATGTTGTTTCTTCTGAGTTATCTTGTAAGGTAGGCATTATAAGCTTTATTTCCTTTTTTTTTTTTTTAAGGAAAAAAATAAAAATTATAACAGGTTCAACTGATATGCCCAAGGTAATAAATGGCAAAGTCAGACTTATGCAGGTACCTTCTGATCCCTAGAAAACTGTTCTTTTCACTATGCTATACTGCCTTTCAATAACCCATTGCATCATGCTACCATAAAATTAAAAATATATATGTATATATATATATATATATATATATATATATATATATATTAGAGATATAAGGGATTTTAAAGAATGTCTAAAGTCCCTAATTTCATTAAAAGAAAAAACTATGTTCCTTTTGGAAACCAGCATAAACAGATCATAATATCTTAATTGTCTCCTTTTAACTATATTTTTAAAAAATAAAGAATCAAATAATTTCCTGAGAATTTTAAACTATTTTTAAAGATTGTCTAGGTTTTCTCTACTTTTCCTTCTTTTCTTCTGAAACCATGTATACTTTATCTTTTCTTGATATTTGAAGATGAAAAATTTTTCCACCAATGGCAAAGAACAGAATAAAAGGAAAAAAAGGGCATGTATAAATCACTGCACAATTACAGCAAAGATTCTGACATAATTTGGGGCAAAAATTAAGCTTTATCAGATGAAGGTATGTTCTCTTAGTAGTTGTGAACATTCTAGGTGTTATTTCTCAATGTTTCCAGATGCCTTGGAAATACCATGTTCTCACTAATGAAATGACATTTAAAAGAAAGGAAATAAAAATAGTAAATTTTTTAAGTCTCAAAATGTAGAGTATTCAAGGTAGGTTGCTCAATAGATACATAGTTGATAGATATATCCTAAATATATACTATTTTTTAATGTATTGTCATGTTGCACATAAAATTTCAAAATGTCAGTAAATTATATAATAGTGCAGTTTCATTAAACCTACAATATGTTTATATGTAATATTTTTTAGAATAGGAAAAAAAAAGACAGATTTTTTTTTTTTTATTGTTAAGTATAAGGATGGAAGAACTGTTAAACAAGCAGTGTTAGAAGATATCACAAAAGATGGATAATTTCAAAATATAAAAAAAGTTAAAATCAATTTACAAGTAGCATATTAAGGAAAATGTTTAATTAAAGCAAATTGTTGTGTCAAATACCTTTAATAAGAGTCTAACATGCAAGAAATACAAGCAAATAACCTGAATATATAGCAGCAAAAACTATTTCCCAAAGGATAAATGGTCTTTATAAAGTTCTCAAATGAAGAACTGCAAAATATTAATAATAATTATTGGAAAAATTATTTCAAATCACAAATAATAAAGTATTTCTAATGTTTTATTTCACCTCTTGCAAACTGGAAAAGGTGACAGAAGTCATCTGTAGTTAATATTGGAAAGTATCAAGGGAGATGCTAAAGTACTAAAATATTGGTAGAATTATAAATTGGTTCAACTATTCTGAGAAAGCAAACTGGAGTTATATTTTTGAAATGTGATTAAGATGAAAATACCTTTGACTTAGAGATTACACTACTGGACATATTACAAGGAAATGAGAGGCAGAAAGTAAATCCTTACACATACCAAAGTCTTCTTACATTTGTGGTAGTAAAGACATAGACATAAAGTAGATGCCCATTACCAGAATGGCAAAACATTTGGCTATAATGCCATAAGAAATTATGAATAAGTAAAATTCAGGAAATCATGGGAGAACTTATATGGATAAATACAGAGGGAAGAAAGTTCAGAAAAACAATATCCATGATCAGAGCAACATAAAGAAAAAACAAAAACAAAAACAAAAACAAAAAACAAGAAATAAAATAGAACATTGGTACTATTAAAAATGAATAAGTCAGGCTCCAAATATAAGTTGAATTGAGAAGGACATTTGTGTGGAATATTATATATCCTGTCATAATCAATTTTTTTGGTTTACTAAAATACTTCAAAATAATCTTTGTTATAAGGAATGAATCATTCACTGAAATAGAAGACTGGATTTATATTGAAGGGGATCATAGATCTATATCTAGATAGGATATTGGAGGCTAAACTATAGAATCATTTCATTTTATACATAAGGAAACTTAAAACCCCAAAAGATTAAATGACTTTGTCTAAGGTCATGAAGATTATAAGCATCAGAGGCAAGAATTGAATCCAAATCCCTAACTCTAGAACCAGAGTTTTATCCATTATGTTATGCTACATGCATATGTTATATAATCATGAAAATTAACATTAAGAAAAGAAATAAAACAAATAAAAAAAGATAACACCAAAGGTGTATGGATTATGTCAACAAATTCAAATAATCATCACTATTAAGTATGCTCAAGATTACATAGTATACAACAAAGTGAATGATATTCTCTTATTCTTGGCAAATTCCATCTTTTAAAACCTTTATTCATATTTTGTTTTTCTCTGTTTAATTTTCAGGCAGTTCTTTGCCATCTTTAATTAATTAAGTTCTTCAAAGCCAGCTTTAAGGGTCTACTGTGTACCCTTTAGATAATGTACCTAAGTATTTCAACTTGATTTTTCTATTCTCCTTCAGGGGGAAAAAAAAATCCCATCTTAAGGCAAACAAAAATGCTGACATTGAGGGAAGAATGAGATCTTAGGTAATTAAAGCCTCAGGTCCAGTACAGATGAAAGTATGTGCCTATTCCTTTTTCTATTTCAGGAATGAATTCAAATACAAGGGAAAAAATAGAGAAATTAAGATAAATACATCACGTTCTTTGAAATCTGTCCCCACATCCCCCGCCCTTCTCCATTCCCTTAGGCATCCTGTAAGGATAAAATACTTCTCAGATAAGAGTCTTTACAGACAGAAAACAAAACAACTGCATGTAAGCAAATTGCTGCTTACCAGCTTAATCTTTTTTCCTTCTTCTTGACAGCTGATGATCCATAGTAAAAAGCTTCCTGAGACTAGATGTTGCTACCTCAGCAGCACTGTCAAACACAAACCATGTTGGACAGTTTCACATACATTCATGATAACTTCAATGACCCATACAAGTATTTCATTTTCCAGTGTCAAGATGAGAATGTAATCTCTTTATCCCTATGATTTTATTGCCATGTTCTCTCTGTCTCATTAGGGGCATGGACAAAAAAATGTAATGCATTGTATAGTGAAAGTTAAACTAAGAGAAATAGTACAGTAAAATCTTGCCTATATAGCAAACTTGGGGAATGAATTGTTCTGAAAGACCAATTGTTCATAATAGCTAAGAATTGAGATTACAAGCTTTTCTCTTTTAAAACTATATTATCATGATCTCTCCAAATTGTGGTCTTCAGTTTTCTTTCTTTCTAAATTGATGTATTGTTCTAGGACTAGATTATATATGCATATATACAGGGAAGAAACTATACATATAGATTCTATAAATTGTAACAATTCTCAAACTTTTTTTATTATTTTAGTAGTCAATTAAAAGCAGGTACCTTTTAAATGTCACAGCAATGTCTCTGAGGTTTGAAGTCTGGTGTTAAAAGTAATTATTTGTCTCAAAGGATAAGATTGTTATACTTTTAGTTAATATAAAAAATTCATGAATCAAACCTATATAACTATCAGCTCTATTCATAGGTTCAAGTCATGTACCTTATACAAACTGGCTATGTGATCCAGATCAAATCTAAGACTAAGCTGCAAAATAGGTTTTAACATTATTGCTATAAGGAGTTTTCTCACTGAGGATTCACTACACAATAAACAGTTTTAGTTACAAGGAAAAAAAAAAAACATACAAGGTATTGTGATAGGCACTGATATACAAAGACAAAAACAAAAACATCCTTTCAAGAAGCTTATTTTTTCCTAAGGAATTATTTATTTTCATTATTGAATTTCTTTTTTATTACTATCTTCCCCAAACTCCAAAGGCCCATACATAGTCATATCCTCAGATAACCCCTAATCACTGCTTCCAGTCATCACAAGTCCACTATCTCACTGCCTTTTTTCCCGTTATCTTCCTGTTTATCTTCTCTGACTCATGTTACTTATCCACTGCTCCCTTTAAAAAAAAAAAATACTCATTGTTATATTACTACTCTAGTCAATCACTTCACATTGATGTGTTGCATCATATGATGCGTGTGATACAATCTTTAAATTGCAAGGATTTTTCCCCTTGGTTATATTATTTGTTTCGTAACTTTATAATGTGCTGAATAGAAGCTGTTAAATAAAGTCTTAGATGATGTTTAATGCAAAATCTTTATTGATGGCTATGATTTCCAAGAGTTATTACTCATAGATAGCACTGCATTAATTGTATTAGCCAAAGAATTTATAAAGACTTCTATTAATCCAAAATATTTTTAAGACTTTAAATATTGAAAAACAATTAAATTTTTAAAAAAGCATTGAAAATATTCAACCAAGGTCAGCTCTGGGTATAAAGTAGGATTATGTTGCAGCTGAACAATGAATCAGGTGTAGAATTAAATAGGAAGAAGATATCAGGATAATAACATTTGTGAAATTGGTCAGTATTTTTGGTGATTTTGATATCCTGATCAACACACACACACACAAATATGTATATGTGTGTAGATATTTTCAAAAAATACTTTTAATACTCCTAGTAGTTTTATAAAAGATAGATAAAAATGATAGAAAACCATGAACTGAGAGGAATCAAAATTGCATACCTAAAGGATACTGGAAACATGTTTTGTGTTTATACAGCAGTACCGTTAATCAATAATAATTTGCTTATAAGATGTAAGTGAAAAGGCATTAGTTAAGGACATGCATGACTGGAAAGGGAGGCAGGTCAATCATATGAAGAATGAGAAACAACAGATGAATAATGAAAGGATTAAAATGCTGCTGAAATTATATTTAAAATAAATATGCAAAATCTTAAAGAGTGTTGAATGGATAATGGGTGGATGACTTATGGGGAAAAAAAAGTAGACAAAAACCAGATGGAATGAAAAAAGAACAGAACTTTTCCTATGCACAGAAGTGGAAGCTGGTGAAGATAGAAACCAGTAAGAACACTGATGCTCTAAAGAAGAATGTCTTTGTTGTTGGGTGTATAAGGGCCAAGTCTTCACAACTAAAGAGATTTTCTACTGCTCCTCTCCCTCTCCCTCTTTTTCTCCCTCTCCCTCTCCCCCCTCTTTCTCTCTCCTTCTTTCTCTCTCCCTCTTTCCCTCTCTCTCTCCCTCTCCTTCTCTCTCTAACCACTATAACCTTCCATCATTTAGAAAGCTGAGGACTTGTCAAGGTCAAATTGTTGATGGCCAATAATTTAGCCAACAGCACTAGTAGCCTCATAATTAATATGTAACCTCTATCCTTTTAATACGATTAAAATGGTGTTGATAAATTAAAGCAAAAACACTGATAGTCTTGGTGCTATTCCATTGGTATTCAAGGTGATAACTAGAAGGAAGATAGAGAAATGTTTATTTTGAAAATGTATTTTCTGGTAGAAAGGTAATCAATTGAAAAAGAAAAAGTAGAAAACAAAGGTAAATAAATAAATGTTGTATATTACTTAGTAGTTAAACAAACTTATTTTGGCTGGGAAAAAACAAAACAAACCAAAAAACCCAACCTTCATGGATGAAATTGAAGTAAGTTGCTAAACTGCATTAAGCCTAATGCAGCAATATTGATAGAGATCCAGCTTTCAAATGTGCATTTAAAACAGCTTTCTGCCATATAATTTTCTTTTCGGGAATAATTCCAATAGCAACCCAGACTATAACTCCATTATCATAGCACAATATGTGATGCTATGAGTGTTAATATATTTAGACAGTAGCCAGGTCCAAAGGCTTAATAGATTCTAACCACAATAAGACACTTTACTAGAGTGTCCATTTTCTGGACACTAGAAAGAGCACTTACATTTGTCTCTGATGACTGGCACTAAAGAATTAGGACTCTACTGAATAGGAAGAGAAAAGAAAGGAAAAAAGTGTGATTTGTTACTGATTGCATCATGGACTTTTAATAGTAATTAGTAATAGTAAATAGTAATAGTAAAAGAAGTAACAGCTTCTTAATATAAAAGAAACAACAACAACAAAAACCTCATATCTCCTGGATTCAGTCTTGGTTTGATTACTGGATTTCTCCCTATCCCCTTGATGACAGCTATGGACCACTTCTAAGAATAATGATTGTTGCCTACATTCATAACTGAAGGAAATGTTAAATTTCATTTTATTGTTAGAGAAAATAATTTTAAAATTTTAATTATAAAGTTTATGGACTTCTTGAAATCTATTTATGAACTATAAACCCCATGTTAAAAAATCTTTGTTCTAGTTTCTCTCATATTCTCTCATATTCAAAGAATTAAGTACAAAATATTTTACTGAGACTTGTATTTTCAGAGAGGTGTTGCTAAAAGCTACTAAACAATAACAAATTCATTTATTCAGTTCTTGGTAGATTAGTTTCTTTTCATTGTCAGGAGAAAAGAAGTGACCCTAAAATTTCCCAGTCCCAGAAATGTTCCTGACTTCCGGCCAAGATGGCGGCGTGGAGGCAGACAGCTGCTTGAGCTCCTCGTTTTCTCTCAGAACTTACTTCATGACAAGCCTCTGACTTGATGCTTGACCCAGAAAGAAATCCACAAATTATCACCAAGAGAAGACATCCTTGAAAGTCGCCAGAAAAGGTCTGTGTTTGTACGGGGGAGGGTCAATCAGACTGGGCGCAGACTGAGGGCAGACAGCCAGAGCAAGACAGGCAGCTCACACAGCTCAGACCAGAGGGGGAGGGGTGTGATCTCTGCCGTTTCTGCGAAAGGGCTTTTGCCCCAGTGTGGATGCTCCGTCTTGGCAGCAAGCCAGGAGCAGCAGAGAGGGTGTAAACACCGGAGGTGAAGATTAAAACCCCAGAAAGCCAGCGTCTCTCAGAGCCCGGCCACCCCCAACCCCCACCTGTCCTGACTCGGTGCGTTCTCATTGCTGTTCTGTTAGTGGCTCTCTGCTGCCCTAGCCCCAGTCTGTAGAGGAAGCCCATTAATAACATCCAGCCTTATCCCCCGCAAAACAGACCAATTGTTTCTCTTGTCAGTTTGTTTTCTTTGATTCCTACTCTGACAAAATGAACAAAAAATTCAAAAGGGCTCTAACCATTGACAGCTTCTGTGTGGAGAGGGAGCAGACTTCAAATGCTGAGGAGACTAGGAACAGAATGTCCCCAGATGTATCCCCTGGGAGGGATATAAGCTGCTCCTCAATACAAAAGAACCTCATAGAGGAAATCAAAAGGGCTCTCACAAGAGAGCTGGAAGAGAGATGGGAAAAAGAAAGGGAAGCTTGGCAAGAGAGCCTGGAGAAGTCATCCCATGCATTCAAAGACAGAATGGATAAAGAAATCAAATCATTGAGAAACAAGATTAGTGAGCTGGAAAAGGTAAACAACTCCAAGGAAAACAGGATTAGTGAGCTGGAAAAGGTAAACAACTCCAAGGAAAACAGGATTAGAGAGCTGGAAAAAGAAATCAGCTCTCTAAAAAATAAAATGGATACAATGGAAAAAAATTCCATAGAAGATAAAAACTCAATTGGACAATTACAAAGAGATATAAAAAAAGTGAGTGAAGAAAATACATCATTGAAAATTAGACTGGAACAAGTAGAAATGAATGACTCAAGGAGAAACCAAGAGGGAGTCAAGCAAAACCAGAGAAATGAAACAATTGAAAAGACTGTCAAGTACCTTACCAGAAAGACAACAGACCTGGAAAACAGATCCAGGAGAGACAATTTGAGAATAATCGGACTCCCTGAAAAATGGGAGGAAAAAAAGAGCTTGGACACCATTTTCGAGGAAATTATCAAAGAGAACTGCCCAGACGTTTTGGAAACAGAGGGTAAAATAGACATTGAGAAAATTCATCGATCACCTACTGAAAGGGACCCTAAAATCAAAACGCCAAGAAATATAGTGGCCAAGTTCAAGAACCATCAGACAAAGGAAAAGATATTGGAAGCTGCTAGAAAAAAACAATTCAGATATGGAGGATCCACAATAAGGATAACACAGGATCTAGCAGCATCCACATTAAAAGAACGCAGGGCCTGGAACATGATATTCCGAAAGGCTAAGGAACTTGGTATGCAGCCAAGAATAACTTACCCAGCAAGAATGAGCATCGTTTTCCAGGGAAGAAGATGGACATTTAACGAAATAAATGAATTCCATCTATTTTTGATGAAAAAACCAGACCTACATAAGAGGTTTGATCTTCAAATACAGAACTCAAGAGACTTCTAAAAAAGGTAAAAAGAAATCTTGAGAACTATACTTCTGTCAAAAAAATATGTAAAGAACATATGTACAATTTGTCTTAGAAACTAGAGGTGGAAAGGAGATTATATCATAAAAAAGTATAAAGTGGTGGTACTACATCTCATGAAGAGGCAAAGGTAACCTATTATATCTGAGAGAAAGAAAGGAGGGAGATGAACATAGCGTGTATCAATAGACATATTCGATTTATAGTGAAACTTCTTCCACTTCATTGAAAAGTGAAAGGGAAGGAGTAAGCTAAGGGGAAGGGAATACAGTAATTTCGAGGAAAAGGGGTAAAATAAGGGGAGGATCTTTAAGGTGGGGGAGGGATCCTAAAAAGGGAGGGCTGTGAAAAGCAAGTGGTGTTTACCAGTTTAATACTGGATAGGAGGGTAAAAGGGAAGGAAAGGGGAAAAGCATAAGCAGGGGTTAATAGGATGGCAAGCAATATAGAATTAGTCCTTCTAACCATAAATGTGAATGGGGCAAACTGCTTCATAAAGAGGAAGCAGTTAGCAGACTGGATTAAAAGTCAGAATCCTACTATATGTTGTTTACAGGAAACACACCTGAAACAGGGTGAGACATTCAAACTAAAAGTAAAAGGGTGGAGCAGAATCTATTATGCTTCAGGCAAAACCAAAAAAGCAGGAGTAGCCATCCTCATCTCAGATCAAGCAAAAACAAAAATTGATCTAATTAAAAGAGATAAGGAAGGGCATTATATCCTGCTAAAGGGAAGCATCAATAGTGAAGCAGTATCAATATTAAACATGTATGCACCAAGTGGTGCAGCATCTAAATTCTTAAAAGAGAAATTAAGAGAGCTGCAAGAGGAAATAGATAGCAAAACTATAATAGCGGGAGATCTCAACCTTGCACTCTCAGAATTAGATAAATCAAACCACAAAATAAATAAGAAAGAAGTCAAAGAGGTAAATAGAATACTAGAAAAGTTTGATATGATAGATCTTTGGCGAAAGCTAAATGGAGACAGAAAGGAATATACTTTCTTCTCAGCAGTTCATGGAACCTATACAAAAATTGATCATATACTAGGGCATAAAAACCTCAAAATCAAATGCAGTAAGGCAGAAATAGTAAATGCATCCTTTTCAGACCATAATGCAATCAAAATAACATTTAATAAAAAGCCAGGGGAAAATAGACCAAAAAATAATTGGAAACTAAATAATCTTATACTAAAGAATGATTGGGTAAAACAACAAATCATAGACATAATTAATAACTTCACCCAAGAAAATGACAATAATGAGACATCATACCAAAATGTGTGGGATACAGCCAAAGCAGTAATTAGGGGAAGTTTTATATCTCTACAGGCCTACCTGCATAAAATAGAGAAAGAGAGGGCCAACGAATTGGGTTTACAACTAAAATTGCTAGAAAAGGAACAAATTAAAAACCCCCAGACAAACACAAAACTTGAAATTCAAAAAATAAAAGGTGAGATTAATAAAATTGAAAGTAAAAAAACTATTGAATTAATTAATAAAACTAAGAGTTGGTTTTATGAAAAAACCAACAAAATAGACAAACCCTTAGTAAACCTGATTAAAAAAAGGAAAGAGAAAAAGCAAATTGATAGTCTTGAAAATGAAAAGGGTGAACTCACCACTAATGAAGAGGAAATTAGAACAATAGTTAGGAGCTACTTTGCTCAACTTTATGCCGACAAATTCGATAACTTAAATGAAATGGAAGAATACCTTCAAAAATATAGCTTGCCCAGATTAACAGAAGAAGAAGTAAGTAGTCTAAATAGTCCCATCTCAGAAAAAGAAATAGACCAAGCTATTAACCAACTTCCTAAGAAAAAGTCCCCAGGACCAGATGGATTTACAGGTGAATTCTACCAAACATTTAAAGAACAACTAACTCCAATGCTATGTAAACTATTTGAAAAAATAGGGATTGAAGGAGTCCTACCAAATTCCTTCTATGACACAGACATGGTACTGATACCTAAACCAGGTAGATCGAAAACTGAGAAAGAAAACTATAGACCAATTTCCTTAATGAATATTGATGCTAAAATCTTAAATAAGATATTAGCAAATAGACTTCAGAAAATCATCCCCAGGATAATACACTATGACCAAGTGGGATTTATACCAGGAATGCAGGGATGGTTTAATATTAGGAAAACTATTAGTATAATTGACCATATTAATAATCAAATTAATAAAAACCATATGATCATCTCAATAGATGCAGAAAAGGCATTTGATAAAATCCAACATCCATTCCTACTAAAAACGCTTGAGAGTATAGGAATAAATGGACTATTCCTTAAAATAATAAGGAGCATATATTTAAAACCTTCAGTAAACATCATATGTAATGGTGATAAACTAGAACCTTTCCCTGTAAGATCAGGAGTGAAACAAGGTTGCCCACTATCACCATTACTATTCAATATAGTACTAGAAACTCTAGCCTTGGCAATAAGAGCCGAGAAAGAGATCCAAGGAATTAGAGTAGGAAATGAAGAAATCAAATTGTCACTTTTCGCAGATGACATGATGGTATACTTAGAGAACCCCAAAGACTCTGCTAAAAAGCTATTAGAAATAATTCAGAATTTTAGCAAAGTCGCAGGATACAAAATAAATCCACATAAATCCTCAGGATTTTTATACATTACCAACACAATCCAACAGCAAGAGATACAAAGAGAAATTCCATTCAAAATAACAGTCGATAGTATCAAATATTTGGGAATATATCTACCAAAGGAGAGTCAGGAATTATATGAGCAAAATTACAAAACACTTGCCACAAAAATAAAGTCAGATTTAAATCATTGGAAAGACATTCAATGTTCTTGGATAGGCCGAGCGAATATAATAAAGATGACAATACTCCCCAAACTAATCTATTTATTTAGTGCTATACCAATCAGACTCCCAAGAAACTATCTTAATGACCTAGAAAAAATAACAACAAAATTCATATGGAAGAATAAAAGGTCGAGAATTGCAAGGGAACTAATGAAAAAAAAGTCAGAGGAAGGTGGTCTAAGTGTACCTGATTTAAAGCTATATTATAAAGCAACAGTCACCAAAACCATTTGGTATTGGCTAAGAAATAGACTAGTAGATCAGTGGCATAGGTTAGGTTCACAGGACAAGATAGTGAATAAAAATAGCAATCTAATCTTTGACAAACCCAAAGATCCCAAATTTTGGGATAAGAATTCATTATTTGACAAAAACTGCTGGGAAAACTGGAAATTAGTATGGCAGAAACTAGGCATGGACCCACATTTAACACCACATACTAAGATTAGATCAAAATGGGTCCAAGATTTAGGCATAAAGAACGAAATCATAAATAAATTGGAGGAACATGGGATGGTTTACCTCTCAGACTTGTGGAGGAGGAAGGAGTTTGTGTCTAAGGGAGAACTAGAGACCATTATTGATCACAAAATAGAACATTTTGATTACACCAAATTAAAAAGTTTCTGCACAAACAAAACTAATGCAAACAAGATTAGAAGGGAAGTAACAAATTGGGAAAACATTTTTACAGTTAAAGGTTCTGATAAAGGCCTCATCTCCAAAATATACAGAGAATTGACTTTAATTTATAAGAAATCAAGCCATTCTCCAATTGATAAATGGTCAAAGGATATGAACAGACAATTTTCAGATGATGAAATTAAAACTATTTCCACTCATATGAAAGAGTGTTCCAAATCACTATTGATCAGAGAAATGCAAATTAAGACAACTCTGAGGTATCATTACACACCTGTCAGATTGGCTAAGATGACAGGAACAAATAACGATGAATGTTGGAGGGGCTGTGGGAAAACTGGGACACTGATGCATTGTTGGTGGAGTTGTGAAAGAATCCAACCATTCTGGAGAGCAATCTGGAATTATGCCCAAAAAGTTATCAAAATGTGCATACCCTTTGACCCAGCCATACTACTACTGGGCTTATACCCCAAGGAACTACTAGAGAAGGGAAAGGGTCCTGTATGTGCCAAAATGTTTGTGGCAGCCCTTTTCATAGTGGCTAGAAGCTGGAAGATGAATGGATGTCCATCAATTGGAGAATGGTTGGGTAAACTATGGTATATGAATGTTATGGAATATTATTGTTCTATAAGAAATGACCAACAGGAGAAATACAGAGAGGCTTGGAGAGACTTACATCAACTGATGCTGAGTGAAACGAGCAGAACCAGAAGATCATTATACACTTCAACAATGATACTGTACGAGGATGTATGCTGATGGAAGTGGATTTCTTCAACATAGAGAAGAACTAATCCAATTCCAATTGATTAATGATGGACAGAACCAGCTACATCCAGAAAAGGAACACTGGGAAATGAATGTAAACTGTTATTTTTACCTTCTGAATCCAATTCTTCCTGTGCAACAAAAAAATTCGGTTCTACACACATAAATTGTATCTAAATTATACTGTAATATATTTAACATATATAAGACTGCTTGCCATCTGGGGGAGGGGGTTGGGGGAGGAAGGGAAAAAATCTGAATAGAAGTAAGTGCAAGGGATAATGTGGTAAAAAATTACCCATGCATATGTACTGTTAAAAAATGTTATAATTATAAAATAAAATAAAAAATTTAAAAAAAAAAAAAAAAAAAGAAATGTTCCTTCTTTGTATTCTAACAATTGGAGATACATTGAAAGAAGTATGCTTAGTTTTTTGTTTTGTTTTGTTTTCCTGAATTTTTTTTTTCAATTGGCAAACATTTATTTTCCTCCCTTGCAGTGCCCCCACTGATCAGAAGTGTTAAAATACATACACAAAAGCATTCCATTCAAAGCTCAATCTATTAACACTTTAATGTGAATGATTTTGGTCAAATCAATTTCTATGGTAGTCTTAGGGGAAACAAGTTTTGAAAGGTAGTGGGGGCTACAGATTTCAAGGAATGACCAATGAAGCAAACAAATCTAAACCGTAGAGTCTGAGCTCAAGGTCATTAGGAAAATCTGGTTTGTTGTTTTGGAATTCTTATGGATGACCTGGAAGTAACTGATATGAAGAAGGGAAAAGGAAAAGAGAAAAGAGATCTATCTATAGCTATACCAATTTGGGGTGAAAATAGATTACTTGAAGTCTTATCTCTACCCTCAACTAAGAATTCTATGATTCCCATCCAGTCACTTCATCTTAATTTTTCTCACTTCTACTAAAGGAAGGATATTGGATTGGGTAATCTCTAAGCTCTCTTCCAAGTTGAAATCTTATGATTCTAGATAAGACTTCTATTCTTATAAGACTCTTATTCACTTTCCATTTCTGTTCAACTTGGTGAATAAGAAATTAAAATTTCATATTAGAATTGTAAGCTCACTCAAATCTAACAGGCCTGAGCTTCTAAATTATGGGAATTTGACCATTCCATGAACTCTATATGTCCTTGACAATAGATACCAGGAACTAGCCATTCCTGGGAATGTCTATGCTTAGGGCGGTTGGCTTCCTCCCTGAGCATATACAATTGATAAGGAAAAAAGTCAAGGTTTAGACAATATAGAATGGGTCAAAACACCAGATGGTCATGTATTTTTATAGATGTCAAAATAATATATGGAGTAAGTCAAAACACTAGAAGGTCACGTATTTCTACACATGTATACGTGCCAGACTTCTTGGCTGAAAGCTCTCTTTGTTTAAGAGAGGTATATAAGATTGAGAATCTTACATCTCCACTGAGTCTCATCCATGGGGAGGACGCTTCGCCCGGAAAAATCTTTGCACAATTCAAGTTGATTGAGGCTGAAACGGGACTCCCAGCCATTTGAGTTTTTGAGGTTCCCTTGAATTGGTGATGTATTCTCTTCCTCTATCTGCTATAATTGTCATGTTGTCAATTGTTCTTATTTCTACTTGTTTTGTTGTGTAAATCTAAATTGTCTGTACTTTGTCTTGTTTGATTAAAACTCTTTACTTTTACTTTTTAATTGAGCTTGAGAGTGTCATTTACAGGAGCGAATCAGAACTTTTCTTTAATATCATAATACACTTGGTTTGAGTTTTAGGGATTGAGTTTTAAAGTTCTTCTCAATTAAGGTTATTGAAAGAAACCACCTTGATGATGGATGTAAGATCCTTGAATTCAAGGAAAACTAGAACAAGAATTTTTTTTTTTTTTTTTAACATGGGGTCCATAGTCCATAAATAGATTTCAAAAACACCATACACTTGTATAAATTAAAATTTTTAAATTTTAATTAAGTGCTTACAGTGAAGTCAATCCAACAGATATGTGTTAAGATCCCAACATTTGCCAAGCACTTTTATCAGCATCTAATTGTGTAGGAGAGGATTTGGGTAAAAAAGCAATTATATAGCATTTACTATGTACTTGGCACTGTACTAAAAATTTCCTTAAAAATAAAAGTATTATTTTATCATTGGATTCTGACAACATCCCTGATATGTGAGTGCTTTTATAATTCCCATTTTACAGATGAAGACACTGAGGCAAATAGTGGTTGAGTGACTTACATACAGCTAATAAATATCTGGAATTGGATTTGAACTCAGAACTTTGTAATCACATGCTGTGTTTTATCTACTAAGTCACCATTTATGAATGACAGCATACTGGGGAGAGTTAGCTTTGGAATTAGGAAAATGTGATATACTAAATTATTAAGTTTTTATTAAAAAGACTTTTAATCCCTTGTAACCGATAGGCAACTCTTAAGAATTCAGAGTAAATATGGACCTGATTTTGTACTGGGAGCTTCCTTACTGGTAATTCTCTAAATCACTGAAATCACAAACTGCCCATCCCTCTCCATCCTATTCTTTAAAAAAAAAAAAAAAAAAATAGTCATTTATAAAAAGGCTATTTGGGGGGAGAATCCCTGAATTTAAGGATCTTACATCCATCATCAAGGTGAGTTCTTTCAATAATATTACCCGAGAACTTTAAAACTCAATCCCTAAAATCCCAACATTATCTACACGGACAGCCAAATTTGAGTTATATGAATACTTTAGGAATATATTTAGCTAGATACAAATAGTACAAATGTTTTTATCCCCATTTTTTCCAGATGAGGACACTGAGGCTCAGAACTGAAATGGCTTACCCAATGTTATCCATCTCCTCCTTTCCTATGTTATAAAATATAACGTCTTTTTTTTTCCTGTTCAACTTGATGTGGGTTATAGCCCCTTTAAGATTCCTTTCTGATTCCCAACCCCCATGGCTGAACTCCAATGGGAGATATCCGGATCTCCCAGCCCCCATCAGATTTGAGCTAACTTGGGCTGTCCCAGACCCCATTCTAATGATCTGCTCAGGTTTCCCAACCCCCACCCCAATCACAAACAGCTTCCTCCTTATCTAAAAACCCATTGAATTCTATTCAAATTCTAACCCTGGCTGATGCTCAAGCTAGAGGCCAACCTGGGACTCCATCCATGAACCCCTTCAGATTACCAAAAGCTCCTCTGTTATAAAAGGGGCAAAACTGGAGTCTACTCTTTGCAGAGATCTCAAATATGGTATCCTTACGCCAGTCTTGTCAAGGGTTTCTGCCCACCGGACCTATAGCTCTGGTGCCTTTTTATCTCTACCCTCAACTTTACTAACTAAACCTTACTTCCAAACCCCACAATAAACCTCTTTTATCAATCTAGGTTTTAGGGTCTGTAAATTCCTTTACAGAGGACTCTTGTGTAGCTACTAGACCTCATTTAACTCTGTATCCTTGCTCTGAATCCAAAGGGGTTGCAGGGGAGCTCAATTTGACTCCCTGTATCCCGAACCTGCCACTAGACCTAAATTAAACCTAATTTCATTTACATACTCCTTATCTAATTCTCATCAAGCTGAGGAAAGTACTTCTAGTAGGTTTCCTCTCCTTAATGTATGTATATAAAAATTTGAAATCCAAGGATAAGAATCATTTTTAAACATTTATCAAGTATGTACTATGTGCAAGGCACAGTGCTATACATTCCACATATCTCATCTGATCTCAGATCAACTTAACAAGATAGGTATTATTATTATTATTCCCATTTTATAGATGAAGAAACAGACTGATGTTACGTGACTTGACCAGGATTCCACAGTTAATAAATGTTTCAGGTCAAATTTGAACACTTACCTGATTGAGTCCAAGCCAAGCATTTTATCCACTGCACAGCTACATACTTCTACTTTATTATAAATAAAAAGTTTGCTAATTCCATAATTTGTCATATGTAGTATGCACCTAAGTATTAAACATTAAGGATAAGGCTTTTTTTAAAATAGGCAATTGTAAATTTAGTCTTTCCTAATTCTTATTAGACTAAGGCAATCTTTATTAAGAGCAAGTTATTTCACTACAAAATGTGTGAATTATATGGTGCTTCATTCTGTATTCTTAGTTGATGTATTCAGATGATTCAGAATTCTGCCATTCCCCAGTTGTCATACCCTAAGCAGATAAGGTTTTACTTTTTAAATTGTTATTATTACGTTTTCGTTTCTACCATATACCTAAGCCTTCTCAAATGAAACTCATTTTAAAGGGCAACTGCAAATGATTTTTAGATTTAAAAAGTGTATCAGGGCTTTTAACTGTTGTGAGTCATCATATGCATTATTACTGCCAAACAAAATGCAATGATTTTTCTGTCTTTCAAAAAAGCATAACAAATGATTTTATGACTAGTTAACTTAGAAATGCAATAAAGCCACACATATTAGCCTGATGTTCAATGTACCTTAAAAAAGAAAGGAAAAAGTGAAATTCTGTCCTTCAAAATATGAACCGACCTATATGGTTACATGGCCAATATTAAATTGGATATCAAAAGAAATGAATGTTTAGAAATATTCAATCATGTGTAATGTGAAGGTTTCTAGCTATAAGGAGTGGGTAAAGCTGCCTGTCCTTCCACAGAGTGCTCATTGACATAGAAAACTCATTTTAGATATTAACCTAAGACATATAGATGTTCATCCATAGTTGTTTTACCACAAAATTCAATTTAAATTCCCTGTCTCATTAAATTCTTTAAAAATTTGTCAAGGGAGTTTGCTTGGTATTTCATGTCAATTCTCAATCATCTGTCTAATGGAAAAAAAGAAAATGTACTATTAATGGAATATACACATCATCTTCTAATACCAATTTCATCATTAATTCAGAACTTCTCCCTTAGTCAGCTTTTTTATAAAAACTGCTATTGGGAAGGAAATTGATTTTAATTTTACCTATTATTCTTAGAGCATACTAACACAGCATATAGTAAACTGAAAAATATTTCTGAAGGACATTGATGATCCATAGCTGGTTTAGTAAATAAGATAACTCAAAAATTGGGCAAGGCAGCTTTGCCTGGTAGAAAAGACTAAATTTGGAGATTTAAGTCGCATGTCTGAAAAAATAATTTGTTGTGATTCAGTTGTTGTACACACATCTAACATTTTTTATGATTTCCTTTTGGGATTTCTTGGCAAAGATATTGGAGAGGTTTGCCACTTATTTCTCGGGCTTTTAAAAATAAGGAATTTAGGCAAACAGGATAGTGACTTGCCCAAGTCATACTGCTATTAAGTGTACAATGCCACATTTGAACTGAGTTCTTTCTGACTCCAGACTCAGCTTTCTATATCCAGTGGTCCTCAAACTTTTTAAATAGGGGGCCAGTTCACTGTCTCTCAGACTATTGGAGGGCTGGACTATAGTAAAAACAAAAACACACTCTGTCTCCACCCCTCAGCCCATTTGCCATAACCCAGCAGGCGACATAAACGTCCTTGGCAGGCCACATCTGGCCGGTGGGCAGTAGTTTGAGAACCCCTGTAAGCCATCTAGATGTCTATAAGAGGTCTTAGTCTGGATAAAAACATTGGAATTGACTATTATGACTATCACATCTACCTCATTAGTAGGAAAATTAATAGGCAGAAAATATATTGATTTTAAACCCACAGAATTATAAATTAAGAAATATTTTTTGGGACTATAGATGTGAAAATCTTACTTATATACTTTGAAGGAAATTTGGCATATGATTCAAAATTATATCTTTGAACTTCTAAATATGTACTAAATAACTTTTCAAAATACAAATAAAATTTAACAGTATTGAAATGGTTAGTAATTCTAATAGAAGTGCTATTTAAAATAATTCCCCCAAATAATCAAAGGCAACAGGATTTAATTAAAATTCTATTTTTTTTTTGCATTTCCTTTTTTTCTTAAAGCTTTTTATTTATAAAACACACACATGTGTAATTTTTTTTAACACTAACCCTTGCAAAACTTTCTGTTCCAATTTTTTCCTTCCTTTCCCCCATCCCCTCCCCTAGATGGCAGGTAGTCCAATACATGTTAAAAATGTTAAAATGTGTTATAATTTAAATTCTTAAAGGAGAAAGGAAGGAGGTGCCTTGCACAGCTATGACTAGGGAGATAATTTCTAACTAAGAAACAGAAGTGATAATTAAAGGTAAAAGAGACAACTTGTATCTCATAAAGTGAAGAAAAAAAAAAACTTTTACAAGAACAAAATTTTGTAAACTGGTATTAACAGTGAAGATGGGGAAAAATCAACATCAAACGTATCAGATAAGGATCTAATGCCTAGAATACTTAAGGGAAAGACCCAGTTTTAGAAAATAAGAACCTTGCTCCAATAGATAAGTGCTCAAAGAATAAAAATATCCAAGTCCCACCAATTTTTAAAAGAAGAAATATAAGTGATTAATAACCATATGAAAAAATGTTCCAAAACATTAATAATACAATGAATTAAATTAAAATAATCAAGGTTCACATAATATTTAGTAAATCGACAAAACTTTCCTCTGGCCTCATACTTTGTGCTTTCTATACACTGCTGGGTGGCAGTATATCCCCTAAAGTAAAGGTAGAAAGAAATCGACCCTGGTGTCTTCCATCTGCCCCAAAGTGATTTCCTCCTGGGCTGCCATATGAGCTTCAGCCTCTGACCACCTATCTTGAGCCTTGCTTTTCCTGCTGGCTTAAGCATGTCCCCTTAGTGAAAGCAGCAAAGGACAAGACAGAGTTTCTTCTCTCTGCCTTAAAGCAATGACTTTCATTTGTATCAGCACAACTCAACTTCTCTCTCTTATCACCTGCCTATTCTCTTCACCAGGACATAAAAAATCCCTGGTGCAAAGTGAAACAACCCTGTCTTTGACCTCAGGCCTTCCAATTCTTGCTATTTAATTCCTTGGGAGAAAATGAAATGGAAAGTTGGTGAGGAAAGACATTTACTTCTCTCATGAAGGTTCACTTTTTAGCTCCTGCTGTGCCTTTTCCTGCTTAATTTCTGCCCTTTGGAGGGAGGGGAACCTCCCACTTGATCTTTACATCATGTACTTCCCATCTCTGGCCCAATGTCCACCATGTTTTGTGAAATAGAATGGTACCCCTATTCAATGAAAGGCATTCTCACACTTGGTTTTAACCTTTCCATTATAGTGCCACTGAACTCATAGATCATCATCCAAACCCATTGCTTATCTCCTCATTGACCTATATCTCAAGCCCTCCAATTCTAGTTTTATCCTAACTTCACCCAGTCCTTCCACTGTGTCTGTCTTCTGGAATTTCTGCTCCATAAACATCAAATTTCCCTTCAACTTTGATCTATTCCTCGTCCACTCCTTCCTTCTAGTAGCTTTTACTTAAACCTTCCTTCTCCCCACATTATGAAACAATGTCCTCTCTAACCACTATTTCCAATCTTAGCAACATGTTCATTCTTTCCCCTTGGCTCACTGATTAAGGTGAAGGATTTGAAATACTCCTTAACCTTAATTCAGAACACAGCCCCTTAAGGTTCTGGCCTGGGCCTCTTCTTCTCTCCTTCCATACTGCCTTATTTCATGATCTAAGATCACCTCCCCTGGAGTTAAACATCATTTTGGTTCCCAATATTTACAAATTTCCCAATCTTCACACACCCTTTCTATTGGCTTCCAGTCTCATATTTTCAAACTGGAAATGAGTATGGCAGAAACTAGGCATGGATCCATACTTAACACCACATACTAAGATAAGATCAAAATGGGTCCATGATTTAGGCATAAAGAATGAGATCATAAATAAATTAAAGGAACAGAGGATAGTCTACCTCTCAGACTTGTGGAGGAGGAAGGAATTTGTGACCAAAGGAGAACCAGAGATCATTATCAATCACAAAATAGAAAATTTTGATCACATCAAATTAAAAAGTACAAACAAAATTAATGCAAACAAGATTAGAAGGGAAGTAACAAATTGGGAAAACATTTTTACAGTTAAAGGTTCTGATAAAGGCCTCATCTCCAAAATATACAAGAACTGACTCTAATTTATAAGAAATCAAGCCATTCTCCAATTAATAAATGGTCAAAGGCTATGAACAGACAATTTTCAGATGATGAAATTAAAACTATTTCCACTCATATGAAAGAGTGTTCCAAATCACTATTGATCAGAGAAATGCAAATTAAGACAACTCTGAGATACCACTACACATCTGTCAGATTGGCTAAGATGACAGGAATAAATAATGATGAATGTTGGAGGGTTTGTGGGAAAACTAGGACACTGATGCATTGTTGGTGGAGTTGTGAACAAATACAATCTTTCTGGAGAGCAATCTGGAATTATGCCCAAAAAGTTATCAACTGTGCATACCGTTTGATCCAGCAGTGCTACTACTGAGCTTATATCCCAAAGATTTACTAAAGAAGGGAAAGGGACCTATATGTGCCAAAATGTTTGTGGCAGCCCTTTTTTGAAGTATAAGACTGCCTGACATCTAGGGAAGGGGTGGAGGGAGGGAAGGGAAAGTTGGATAATGTTGTAAAAAATTAACCATGCATATGTACTGTCAATAAAAAAAAAGTTATAATAAAATTAAAAAAAAAAAAAAAGAACTTCTGCTTTGTGCATAGACTTTCTACAAAGGAAGGCCAATGTGGCCAACTAATTAAGAAATAACACATCATAATTATATTCCCCCTTTTTCCATGCTTCCTTTCAACCAGTCTCATTTACTTTTACATGTCAAATATTAAGCCTCCAGAGCTTCTGAAATCAGCTTAGGGATTTAAAATAAGACTGAGGAAACCTGAAAGAAGACCATGGGACTTATGATGTAGGCAGTAATTGTCTGAAAATGGTCACTGTGCCCAAAACTATCTATAGGCAGCTAACTTGCAATTCACTGTGAGAGGGAAACATGGATCTGTGAAGCAGATGCTATCTGAGGAGGCAATATGGATCCCTTTAAATGGAATACACAACACAGCCAGAACAGTGAACTTTAAATGGTTACCTGTTGTGCTTGCCTTATGTTTTTTCAACCTTGCTTGTTATGGTAGAATGCCAGTTTTTAAAAAGAAAAATGAAAGAAAAGAAAAACAAGGACAATGCTATTGTTTCAATTTGTAAGCGAAGCAGAGAGTATTTAAAAATGAATACATTTTCATCCATAAAAGTAATGTATACTAGATCATAGAATGCTTTTCGTGGGGAATTTATATTTTTTTGTTTTGTTTTTTCCTAATTAGCTAATGCTGATATGGGCAGATGATTAGTTTACTAAGAAATTCTTAAGAATATGTGAAACTACAAAAGTCTTTTACTGACCAGGAGACTATCTAAATAAAAATGGGTTGACCTGGAATTGTAAATAGATAGATGGGCTTAGTTCACAAAAACTGGCTATAAAGGTAGGGCCTCAATTCTAAAATGAGGAAAGCTTTTCTGAGACAGCCTTTTTCATTTTCAAAAAGCATATGTAAAATATTTCAGCATAGCTCCAGGAACAAGCTGAAGCTATATCTTTGATCCACAGAAATTTAGCAGATTGGAATTCTGTAAGATAAAAGTATTTACATTGGTATAGTTAAAAGAAAGCTGAAATCAGGGCAATTATTCACAGACATGAATCTCTATAATAGGTTATTTTTCTGAATTATTTGCCTAGTTCAGTAATGAGGATAGAAGACATTCAGATATTTCCTACTGAATGTAACGCTGGTTGCTAAATATGTCTTTTATCAAAACTAATGTATACATTGAATTGGGCAGCTAAATAATGTAGTGGATAGAGTGTCAAGCATGGAGTCAGGAAGACTCATCTTTCTGAGTTTAAATCTGAACTCATAAACTTATTAGATGTGTGACCCTGAGCAAGTCACTTAACCTTGTTTGCCTCAATTTCCTCATCTGTAAAATGAGCTGCAAAAGGAAGTACCAAACCACTCCAGTATCTTTGCCAAGAAATGGGATCATGAAGAGTCAGACAACTGAATGTATTGAACAGAGCATTGAATCATATATGCTGTACATGAATAATTTCTAAGATTAACCCCACTAGCAATTATTCAACATTTGATTGAACATTTCCAGTGAATAACTCCTGAGGTAATCTAGTGGGAGATTAGAAATGATAGGAACTTTCTTTTTAACTTCTACCCCTTATATTAAAAAGGGATATCCTGAAGACAGAATTGATAACTGGATAAGAAGTGAGAGAAGAAGCAAAAATGACAATTTTCAAATTCAAGTGACCAGGTCAATGAAATGTAGAGGGTCACAGTCAGTGGGCAAATTCTGGGTGAGGTATAAGACCCTTCAGCCCTTCTGCTAACAATGTTTGGTTCAGCTTTCTATCTCCCCTAAGGGCTCTCGGCCTTCCTGAGAAGTCAGGGGATGGTGACAACTTGTGTTGAGATTGAAGCATTGTGATACCAGGTGAAAGAGTTATACCTGGTGGCAACTACATACGATAGCAAGTTGTTTATGTGGTCCCACATGAACAGTGTTGTTTTTGTTACATTATGAAAAGGGGAAAGGTCTTGAAATAAATGGATTCCATTTTTCCACCATCCTCAGGAGTCCCACCTCATCACTTCTTCACTGGAAAGCAGGATATTTTAATCACTCTAGCATGGGGGCTCTAGAAAATAGTACACATTGTCATCCCAACCTGTGGGCTCTAGAAAGCAGGACACAAACAATGAAATACTATTTTTCTATCTTCTATCACAATTATATAAAGTCTTACCTCAATGGAAGAATCACTCAATAGAGTAACATAAGCACTTAAAAGGGGCATTCTTATTCTTTTTTTAAAAAACTTTTTATTTAAAAAAACATATGTGTGGTTAATTTTTCAACATTTCAAACACAAATTTATACAGTTACTTGCTGCACAAGAAAAATCAGATCGAGAAGGAAAACAAAACAAAACAAAACAAAAAACCTGAGAAAGAAAACAAAATTCAGGCAAACAACAACAGAAAGAGTAAAAATGTATGCTGTGGTCCACACTCAGTTCCCACAATACTCTCTCGGGGTATAGATGACTTTCTTCATCACTGAATAATTGGAATCAGTTTGAATCATCTCATTGTTGAAGAGAACCACGTCCATCAAAATTGATCATCATATATTCTTGCACTTGGTGTGTATAATGATCTCCTGGTTCTGCTCATTTCACTTAACATCAGTTCATGTAAGTATCTTCAGGCCTTTTTCTGAAATCATCCTGTTGGTCATTTCTTACAAAACAATAATATTCCCTCACATTCATATACCATAATTTATTTACCCATTCTCCAATTGATGGGCATCCATTACGTTTCCAGTTTCTTGCCATTACAAAAAAGGGCTGCCACAAACATTTCCCTCTTTTAAGCTCTTTTTGGGGTAACAGTAGAAATACTGCAGTGTCAAAGGGTATGCATAGTTTGATAACTTTTTTGAGAATAGTTCCAAATTGCTCTCTAGAATGGTTGAATCTATTTATAGTTCCACCAACAATGTATCAGTATCCTAATTTTCCCATATCCTCTCCAACATTCATCATTATATTTTCCTGTCATCTTAGCCTATCTGAGAAATGTGTAATGGTATCTCAAAGTATTCTTAATTGGCATTTCTCTGAATAATAGTGATTTGGAGCACCTGACTAGAAATAATTTCAATTTCTTCATCTGAAAATTATCTGTTCATATCCTTTGACCATTTATCAATTAGAGAATGACTTGATTTCTTACAAACTTGAGTCAGTTCTCTATATATTTTAGAAATGAGGCCTTTAGCAGAACCTTTCAATGAAAAAAAAAATGTTTTCCTAGTTTATTGCATCCCTTCTAATCTTGTCTGCATTAGTTTTGTTTGTACAAAAACTTTTTAAGTTAATATAATCAAAATTTTCTATTTTGTGATCAATAATGATCTCTAGTTCTTTGGTCACAAATTCCTTTTTCCTTCACAGGTCTGAGAGGTAAACTATCCTATGTTCTTCTAATTTGTGCAACTTGAAGGCAATCAGTGCTGAGTACACATACTGAACACTAAAATGACTGAGTCCTTGTGCAAGTTTTATGGTTTATACAAAACAATGTTCTGTGCATACTAAGTGTTTTAATATATTTGTTGAGTGTAGAATTGAATGAATTTAGAGATTTAGGGAATACCAGAAAAAGCTGTGCCAGATCATTTCGGATTATTGCCAAAAATGATTTTAGTTACCTCAGAAAGGAAACAACCTACCAGATCTTTGAATCAAAACAATACTTTGGGGATATTTGATAAAACAGTAACAAATGGCAAGGAGAGATTGGTCACTGGGGGAGGGAGGAGCGTTCAAAAAGTCTAAACTGTACCACAGTCTGTATTCATAAAGCAGGTAAGTCAAGAAGGAAATCAACCCAGGATTATAAGGCAATTAGATTTCTTCTTTTTCAATTACCAACTAATAGTTGTCACCTTATTGCAGGCAGTATTTCAATCACCCACAGGATATTTCAAGAGCAAAAGTCATATCCCCAACAAGAGTTCAACTGAACAGTTGACTGGCAATTAAACCCTCAGAGAATATCAGTCTTAGATGTTGAAATATTGAAGTATATGCAGGTTTCTGTGATTTATTACAACAGTTTCAAAATGTGAAACTACAATTTCCATTGTTTTCTAAGTTGTTCAGAGAAAAAGTATCAATCTAAATCAAATTTTACTGCTGTTTTGTGTTTTCCTTTTTAAAGTCTCACTAGTGGCCAACAACTAGAAAAATCTTTTGGAGAATTGCTAAATAAAGTTTGCCACAGTGATATAATGAAATTTTACTGCATTGTAAAAAAAAAAAAAAAATAAATACGAAGACTGCAAAGAAGCATGGGGAAACATGAATGGATGCAAAGTGAAGTGAGCAAAATGAAGACAAAATATATGAAGGTACATATAGATTACAACAATATAGAAAGAATTTAAAAATAAAAATTGAACTCTATTTGCAATTACCAAGCTTATCCTCAAAGAGATAGAGCATCCCACTGATCTCTTATTTCTTTATAGAGATTAGCATATAATACTGAATAAAATTTTGGAGTTGGTTGGCATTTTGAGTAATTTTGCTAAATCAGTTTCTCTTTTTCTTATTTTTTTGATATAAGGGAAATGTATTGAGAAACATAGGTCCCTTATTTGTGTTTGTACACTAATTTGTATCTGACATAAGTAATTATTACATAATGTGAAAGGTAGTGTAACCCTACTTATTAATAGAAAGATTTAGAACTGATTCACTAGTCATGGTTAACTGTTTTTCCAAATGAAAATGATGAGACTTTTTTCTACTGCAGCAAAGCTAACGGTTTTCTGCTTAGTGCCCACTCTTCTAATTTCTCATGCATCAGACAAATCTATATTTTAATTAAAAAAAAACAGGAAAAAAATAACAATGACTGAATGTTCAGTCATGATATTTCATGCCAATGGAACCCAGAAGAGGTGACATGACAGATAATTCCCTCTGTTTTGTGAAGGATAAATAATATTGCTCATGTTAGAGAATTTAGTCATACTTCCTAGTGTGATAATACAATTCAATAAAGTGTCACATAAAATTATTCCCATAAAATAAGATTAAATTTGTTTCTTAGTCTATATCCATTAGTAATACACATATGGGAAAAAGGGAAAAAAACTGCATAAGCTATTTTCTGTAGTGCAAATCAAAGGGGGAAAATACAATTGTCTCATCATGCAATTGTTACTTTTTTAAAAATTCCATGGAGAATAGATTGGTGAAGCTGATACAAGAGGACAAATTAAATGCCTATCTAACAGTCCAGGATAGCTGACAATGATTTTAATTAAGGAAGTAGCCATATGAGTGGAGGGAAAGGGAGATAACATAGAGTAAAAATTCACAAGTAAATGGATAGAAGAGTAAAGAAGAAAGAACCTAGTCTTTAATTAATTAGAGGTTGAGAACTAAGTATAAGAAGGATTTGTTGTTGAGTAGTTTCAGTCATGTACATTTCTTTGGGGTTCTCTTGGCAAAGATAATGGAGTAGTTTGCCATCTCTATCTTCACGATATTTTACAGATGAGAAAACAGAGGCAAACAAAGTATAGTGATTTGCTCAAGGACACATAGTGTCTGAAGATAGATATAAATTCAGGAAGAGTCCTTGTGATTCCAGATCTAGAGCTCTTAGCTACTGCTGAGGAGGGATATATAGTGTTCACAAAAAAAGGAGATTCTGATGAAATCTAATGTTCTCAGGATTCCTAAATCTATAAATCCAATTCTAATACTTATCCTTAACTTTTTCCACAATGCCAACTGCCTGACAGACACAACTGAACTGGCCCATTATCATTACAAGCCCAATATGTCACTCATTATTTTATCCCCTAAATCCACCACACTTCCATTTTTTTTTCTATTTTCTTTTGCTGCTGTTTTTAAGAGCCCTATATTCTTTCTATAATCAAGATTTGTAACTTCAAGGTCATTTTGAGTCTTTTTTCGCTTTCACTTTTTTCATTTGTATAGATTGTGACTATTATGTTAACAAAAGATCTATTTTTTTTTTTTTTTTAAAGGAAGAACATTATGGCTTAGAATTGGGTTCCTAAGTGGATTTTCAAATGATTTATAATACAGGGCCAGGATCCTAGTAGTTCTGACAATCAAAAAAGGAGAACCACATACACAACAATGTGGTTTTAGTATCAAATTAAAAATATATCCTATTTAGTCAATTCTACCTACTTTTTATATTGTTTCCCTGCTATTCATCAATATCAATACCATGTTATATGAGAATCATATCAACTCTTATTTGGGCTATAATAATAATAGTCTCCATGATTTTTGCTTCTTACTTTTCAAATCTAATTTCTTAATGAGAAAGTAGAAGAGTGGGCACCAGGCAGCATTCCAGTCCTCTATATACTTAACAAATGATATTCCTAAAACACAAGTCTGTCACTTATCTGTTAAAGAATTTTTAGTAGTTATTTGCTATCTCAGAAAAAAAAAAAATACAAACTCTTTAATGGGATCTTTAAAACTCCATATAGACTCCTAACTTTAAAGACCTTTCACATTGCTCTTTTCCATGAATTCTTCATTTTCTTTCCCTTGTCATTGAACTTTATTTAGATTTCCTCTACCAATAACATACTTTCCATCAGGGTTTATCATAATTTCAAGTATTCTTCAAAAAGAATTATCACCTTCTAACTAAAAAAAAAAATTAATCCTCTACTTATGAATGCTTTCTCCCTCTTTGTTATCTTGCAATTTCTAACATAAGTATGGTAGAATACAAGTTCTTTAAGCATATGAGCTGTTTAATTGTTGCATTTCTATCCTCAAAGTGCAACACAGTAATCTAACATAGTCCACCTTGTCAATATTATATAATGGGCCCATCTATGCATCAACTCAAGGAAAATAACTCACTTTATTTTTACATTTTGTTTAGAGATAGCCTCAAAATAAGGCAAAAATAATAGTGACCTCATCGGGTTTATATAGCCTGCTGTACTCCTATCACAAAGTTCAACTGTTTTACCTTTCTATTTGTGGTAATACAATAGTTTTTGTTTTGGGGTTTTTTTTTGACAAAAGAATATAGTATCAACATTTGTATGGTGCTTTCCAAGCTATAAAAAGTTTTTGAAGGCTATCTTAGTTGATCTTTGCAGTAAACCTAATTATATATGATTTTTATCAAATTACAAATGAAGAAACATGCTCTGAGAAGTGGTATAATTATAAATAGTAATGGAGTTAGAACTCAAATTCACATCATTATTTAAAACAATGCCATGAAATCTTTATAAATATATATATATATATATATATATATATATATATCTTTTCTCCCCTCTCTCTAAGATAGCAAACAATCTGATATAGGTACAATATGTTAAAACATAGTTCTGTATTTGTCATATTGGACAACAAAAATCAGACCAAAAAGGGGAAAGCATGAGAAAGAAAAAGAAAAAAAAAAAAAAAAAAAAAAAAAAAGGATGACAGTACTATGCTTTGATCCACAATTAGTTTCCACAGTTCTCTCTCTGACTATGGATGGCATTTTCCATTTAAAGTGTACTGATCACCAAATTACTAAGAACAATGAAGTCTATCATAGTTGATCATATAATTTTGCTGTTACCATATACGATATTCTCCTGGTTCTGCTCACTTCATTCAGAATCAGTTCATGTAAGCCTTTCCAGTTTTTTTTTCCAAAATCAGTCTTTTCATCATTTCTTATAGAACAAAATAATATTTGATTCCATTCATTTACCATAACTTATTTAGTCTTTCCCCAATTGATGGACATACATTCAATTGGAAATTGCCACTAAAAAAAAAAAAAACAAAAAACCCAAAAACAAACAAACAAAAAAACTACTATAAACATTTTTGCATATGTAAATCATTTTCCCTCTTTTATGATCTCTCAAAGAGTCTATATCCCAACAGTAATACTGCTGGATTAAAAGGTAGGCAGAGTTTGATAGCCCTTTACAAATTGCTCTCTGGAATGGCTGGATCATTCACAACACAACACAACAAGCAATTATTGTTCCAGTTTTCCCATATCCTTTCTACCATGCATCATTATATTTTCCTGTGACATCTCTCTAAGCACATAAGGAATACTCTAGATCTACAAAGATCAGAGATGAGATAATTCTTTTTTGATTAGTCACTAAAAACTCTATGAACACAATAAGTTAAAAAAAAAAAAAAAACAAAAAAAAAACTAACTTCCCTTCCCTTTTTTCATAAAGCTGCCCAATTGGCAAGACTGTTCTCTGTCAGTCAAGTATTTATCAAATGATTACTATGTATCAGTAACTCTATGAGATGACTGGATGTGAATTTTCAATAAAATCCTCAAGGAGCTTATGCCCTGTTGAAATTGTTGAAAGATCTATGATTAATTCATAAAACTTCATTGGTACACATGGAAAAAAAAGTAAAAAGAAATATTAGTTTATAAAATAAAAGACATATGATATTCCATTATTCCAATAGATCTATTTTTTCCAAGTAGAAATTTTCTGTTTTTTTCCTCAAGAATTACAGTCCATCAACTGAATATCTTCAACATAGAGAAGAGCTAATCCAATTCCAATTGATTAATGATGGACAGAATCAGCTATATCCAGAAAAGGAACACTGGGAAATGAGTGTAAACTGTTATTTTTACCTTCTGAATCCAGTTCTTCCTGTGCAACAAAAAATTCGGTTCTACACACATATATTGTATCTAGAATATACTGTAATATATTTAACATATATAAGACTGCCTGCCATCTGGGGGGGGGGGGTTTGGGGGAGGAAGGGAAAAAATCTGAATAGAAGTAAGTGCAAGGGATAATGTTGTAAAAAAATTACCCATGCATATGTACTGTCAAAAAAAAAGTTATAATTATAAAATAAAATAAAAATTAAATTATTAAAAAAAAAAAAAAAAAAAAAAAGAATTACAGTCCATCTCTACCTGGTCATCCAGTGTGGTTCTTTTTCTGATAACTGTCATTAAAAATTCTTGACTTCATGAGTATAACCATGAAGCTAACCATCATTACTGCTCATTTTCACCATGTGACCAGCCAATCTTTTTTTTCAAAATATATTTTTATGACATTCTTATACCACTTCTATTTTGTATTACCACTCACAAACACCACACGGTTCTTTAACTTTGGATGCTCATTAAATTCTTCCCAGTCCTTAGTATTTTATGACTTGTAATGATATATTACTAGAAAAATATTTCTATCAAAAAGATAGATTTTTGTTTCTGGAAAAGCTTGAAGGTCACCAAAAGCATTTTGCAGTTTCCACAAAGCAACTGATTCCAACATCCTTCTCCTATACAATTTTTGACAAAAGTCATTCATATCTTTCAAGATTCACCTATATGCCATCTTCTAGACTACTGTTTCTTTTCTAATTTTGCCTGAGAAATTTATAGTGATTCTGGGAATAAAGGTATATAAAATTGGCCTACAAGACAAACATTTGCTGATAATAAATCAAAATTTCACAACCCCCACATTTAGTTATGTAACTGGAGTCATGACCCACAGTTTAAGAAGCTTTGTTCTAAACAATAGACATGCTTTATTTACTTAGCTTGTTCAGTTTGGATAGTTAGATATTTTCAGCAATCATAAATATCAATTCTGAAACATCTCATGATCAATAAGTAATCTTTTTGACTGGGACTCTGTGCTGAATCTATTCCAAGAGAGTATTAAACAATCCAGCTAATATATATCTAGCTACTTTATTCAATTTACATATATATGCAATGCAGATACTTTGTTAGAGGAAAGCTTTGAGGAAATATTTTATTCTACTAAATCAAACATTTATTTTTAGTCAATAAACTATAAAGTGAGATTTTATTTTCTTTCAGTAAATTTTGCAATGATAGAGGTATGGCCTACTGCAGAATATCATTTATTAAAGCCTGCCTATTTCTTTTTAGCAATTCCAATTAATGTTGTCTTCAATGTATAAGTGGATAATTCTCAGAAAGAAGGCAAAAGTCAATAGTTACTATTATTTTCTTGAACACTTTTTTTGGTACCAAAGTCCAATACTTTTGTTTCAATATCTCTTTAACTTATTTTATTTCCTTTGAATATTTTGAAAAACCATTTCAAGTCAATTGTTTGTAGCACTTCTATTATAGACCTTCTCTGTGTATTTCTAATTTAGCCTTGCTCATATTTTCATTTTTGTTTTCTTGAAAGTTATTTCCATGAAGAATATCTGGAAATGAGGTATGGGAGGCTGAATGTGGATGACTATATGTTTAGATGATTAGAGTTTAGCATATAAAACAAGAACTCAACACTTTATAGATTTTTTCCCCCCATATCTTGTCCTATCTCCAGCACTACTGTAGATATCTTTGAAATACTTCCAGATAATTTTGCTTAGTCGAGTCTCATTAGTATAAAAATGTGCATTACTGTTATATGTTATCATATAACTATGTATACTATTATAACTATATATGTATTATCATATACCACATGCTATATAATGAGACTATGGAGTGAGTCTGTCTTAGAATATATTTTTTAATCCAACATCTATTGCTTCCTTCTTTTTTAAAATTATGGGATTTTTATGAATAGTTACTTTTTAAAGTATAGAATATTATTACTTAAAGACATCTTTTATGAAACATAGCCAGCCTTTCAAAAATGATTAAAAGCTGTAATTCTCATCTTAACATTTCTGGTTCAATTTAAGTCACAAGAAAGGAAGTTTCTTGAGGGCAGATGTTATTTTTCATTTGTTTATAAAACTATATACTTAGAATTGTTCCTTTTGAATAACAAAAATTTAACAGAAGCTTGCTTAATGGAATTGAAATATCAAATTTTATTGGATAATAGACTATTGTTACAGTTATAATTTTCCCTCAATATATTTCATTAAAATTTATTTTTCATTATATTTATTATTAATTTCATTTAAATTATACTGAAAGTTTCAGTAATATTTACTTAATATGTTAATATTTTATATTAGCATACAGGCTATTTCAAAGATATCAGAAAAGCTATGTAGGAAAGATTTAATTTTGTTGGGTTTTGTTTTTTTGTTTTGTTTTGTTTTGTCTCTTTTTTTCTGGTAACAAGAACAAAAAGGCATGCACTGTTGAAAAGAGAAATTAGGCATTAAAGCCAGACATATAGAGACATTAAAAGGCAGCAGAGAGATTCCCCATCAGGGTTGAAGTAACTTGTCAAGGTCAGGATTTGCATAATAGCTCATCAGCATTAAATCAGGAAGGCCAACTAGCTAACTATGGAGCACAATTTCACTGCAAATAACTGGCAATATAAGTGTGTACTACTGCAATAGCAATGCCAATATGGAGCAATTACCTTCTTGGGAACTTAATTTTCTTGATTCAATTGACCAACTTCACAGATAGGATCAAATGAAATTCAAACATCCTCATTGTAACAGAGTATAGTAAATAAATTAGAACATTTCCAGATCATAATATATTTTTTTCCTTTCTTCATATTGATAAGAAAATTGGTTTTATATTTTTAAGAAAATAAGATACAATTTTAATTTGACACTAAAACAATTGTATTTCCCACAGAAAATGTTATATTCTTTCTTCTTTCCTTCATTCCTTCCTCTCTCCCTTGCTCCTTCCTTTTTCTTTCTTAACAACTGAAATTACTAGACTCTTCATCATACATTATGAATTATTTGAAAATTTTTTCTAAGACATCATTTTGGTCCTTAAAAATAGATTTTTTTTGGGGGGAAGCAGAGGAAATGGGCACAAACTATTTTGTGATTTAAAATAAACACTAGAGTCAAGCCAGGTAGGGAGATAAAAATATAGAATGAAAAAAATAGGACACCTTTCTTCCCCATTGGGCAATAAGTGAGTTGCAAAAAGAAAGAGCCTAGAGAAGAATTTTAGAATGAGATCAGTAATGACCTGTGACATTCTGTCACAATGAGTTATTTGTTTTATTTGAAGAGATTCACCACTGGCTTTGGGAAAATATGATGTTGTTTTACTATTCTGGGAACCTAACTGGCCTTAAGAAGAATCCATTTAAACCTTATTATTTCAACATAGTTATTTATGGGGCCCATTATATCCACTGCTCCTTTTCCTATCACTTAAAGTGAGCATGTGAGGAGTAATGTAGCTTCTCTGGTCCCTATATTTCTAGCTAAGAAACACAAAACAAGAACCCAGAAATACTTAATCTTTTATTATAATAATAACAATTATTATTATTATTATTGCTGAGGCAATTGGGGTTAAGTGATTTTTGAAGGGTCACACAGCTAGGAAGTGTTAAGTGTCTTGAATACAGATTTGAACTCAGGTCCTCCTGACTTCAGGGCTGGTACTCTATCCACTGCACCACTTAGCTGTCATTATTATTATTATTTTAGTATGGACACTTGAGGTAGTCTGAAATATATAGACCCTCTATTTAGGATACAGTTTTGAAATATATAAAATAAAATACAAAGGATTACAAATAAAACCAATTATACTTAAATAATTATCAAGATATTTTAAAAATAGGTTTGAATACTCCAAAACTAAGGATCCTTGTAATACAGCAAATTAGAAGTATGTTTTAATATTTCCCCCATTAGAGTGTGACAAATCCTGTATTTTTCTTCTATCTGTATCTCCAATACCTACCATAGTTATTTGCACATAGTAAGTAATAGTCAAATGATTTTTTTATTCATTTAAGTTTAGAGGTAAATGCAATACTTCTCGTAAATTCAAATTCTGACCAAATTTACAGAAATAACCTTTATTAAAGGAAACAGTTATAAAACAAGTGCAACAATATTTTTTCATAGAAGTTTTATACTGAATTGTCTCTGCTATGAAATATTAAAATAGACTATTCAGTAACAAATTTGTATCTATGATACAAGGTATATTTATTTGTATTATCTAGTGGCTTAAAATAAATTAATTGTAACCCTAGAAGATATCTCTCATTGTGAAATGGAAATAAATATTTTTTCTTTTTGTCTTAGCTAAAAATAACAATTCATTTATTTGTTTAGAGACAGTAAACATATAATAGGTTTCTTTTGAATTTAGAAGACAAATCATACATAAGAATGAATTAGAAATATAGTCAAGAAGGCAAATTGGATTTAAGAAGACATGAAATAGAATTAAAACTTTGCCACTTGCTACCAGTGTGATGTTGGCCAAGCCACTTCACTTTTGAGGCCTCAGATGTATTATCTACTAAAAGTATAGTTTAGACTCAATCTGTAAGGTCCCTTTTGCTTGGAATTCAAATAGGTAACTAATGTGTTAAATTCAACTTTAATAATATTGTTATGCCACAGTCTCCTTGAGCTGTTCTGCCTCAGTTTCCCTGCACTAGTTTCCCCTTATTGTCCTGACTGAGTTTCCCTGAATTGTTCTATCTCTGTTTCCTTAACTGTTCTGCCTCAGTCCCCTGGTTCATTAAGACTGAGGACCATTTACTCTAAGGTTATAAATTGTCAGTGGGAGATGAGGAACAGATCAGACATCCTGGTTCCTGGCTCCTAGCTCCTAGCTCCCTCTGCCTTCAAATGATTTTTAACACTGTCCCTCTAAGAGATAAGATCATCCCAGATACTTCAATTGATATCCTTACTTCTGTTTCCTGACTTTGGTTTTCAGTAAGAGTTTATTACTCTCCCCATCCTGACAAAACCAAACGGTTCTAACTTTTCCTGCTCTTCTTCTTTTCTTTGATTGAAAGATATAAAAGTTTTTTTCATTCCCCCATTCATCACTGGATACTTTGAGACGAGAGTCCTGTCCAGTCAATTAAACTCTCCAATTAATAAAATATTAAAAACTCTCTAATCTCTCTCTTGCCTCAGTTTCTCCAGCATTACAATATCTAGAGGATTACAAAATAATTATTTAAATAAACTCTAGGGGGGGGGGGGAGGTCAAGCCAATTCTTTGCTATTCCATACAATTGAAGACATTCTCTGTTCTGACTCAGGTTAGTTTAGGTAGTCTAGGGAAAATAATGTAAACACTATACAAATCATCTTCTCACCACTTCCTATTTCCATTTTGTAATTTATATCAGTTTCCAGAAAGACTGACCCTTAAAAAATTTAGCATTAGATTTTTTTTTAAGACAGTATTGTGGAAGACACCATTCTCCCAGTAGTACAGGGTCTATTATCCAAGGCACCATTCTCCCAATAATATGGGGTCTGAACATATTTAGATTTTTAGCTCCCTAAGGGAAAGTCTTATTAGCCAATTGGCTTATATCATCATCTCTAGATTGCTACCATCTGCATAAATAATTACCATCTGTATCCTCTTAAGCTAAATGAGAAACTTCCAAAATTTCTTTGTCTTAAGCCATAATTCAGAAACCTAAGTCTAGTTTTGAGATAGTATTCTTAATGAGGTATTTATATTTTCCTTTTCTTTGAAAAAGTTTTATTTTGTAAATCTATTACATAAGCTAGAATTCTTAAGTATTATAGATTTTCAAAATAATGCTTTTAGATTTAAGAAGTATATACCTTGGAAAGAATATTATCTCAAAACTAAACAAATTTACAAACTATATCTTAAGACATAGAAATCATAAGGTTTTCCCTAGTAAGAAAATGAATTTTATATGGGCTGATAAATATTTTATTTTTAGTAGTCTTTAAACAAGAGCAATTTTTAAAAAGTTCTTTTCATATTTTAATAATAAATTCATCCTTAAGATGAAGAAGCAATGATAGAAATTAAAACTTTAGTTTTGATTCACATAATCAAAGAGAAATTGGCTAATGAAGAACAAGTGATGGGAAGCTTGGAAAAGAAGTGAATATTTATTTCATCTTGGAATCTAAGAAAAAAAGATAGGAAAACCTAGCCTAAGTTATCATATATGCTGGATTTTTTGGACCATAAACATAAAAAAGATATTTTGTTTTTAAAGTCCTTTATAGATTGGTTCCTTCCTGACTTTCCAGTGTTCTTATGTTTTACCCTCTTCGCTCTGAAATGACATTTCTGTTTTTTGTATATTTAGGCTCCTAGACTTCTCACCAACAGTCCTTTATCCCTGGAATTTCCTCTTTCCTTAACTTTACCTCTATGGCTACCCTGGCTTTCCTTAAGTCTCTGCAAAAGTCCCAGTTACATAATTGTTTATTTATTGTCACCCCTACTAGGTTGTGAGCTCCCAGGAAGCAGAAACTGTATATTTATTCACTCATGCATTTATTTATATTTACTTTTCTGTGGAGGGATGGAGGAAAAGAGGGATCCTCAATACTTAGCAGTGCTTGAAACAAAGCTTGGTGCTTCATACATGCTTTTTGACTTGATTTGATTTTACTTTTCAGAGAGGCTTATTAATAGTACCTGGTTAGCCAAGAAATCTAGATGTAATAGAAATTTGTTTTAGTATGAAATTCTGAAAACACAGAAAGTGAGATTTTAGTTGTAACTTAAAAGGAAGCTAGGTAAATCAGCAGTCTGAGTGGAGGAGGAAGAGCCTTTTGCCAATGTGGGGGATCGCCAGAGGGAATGCCTGGAATCAAGAATGGGAGTATCTTGTACATGAAACAGGAAGTCTGTATCACTGGAAGGAAGATCAGAGGTCAGTAAACAAGTGTTTGGAACTTAGAAAAGCAAGAAGAGGATAGTTTTGAAATTCTTGGAAAGGCAAGAGGGTGCTGAGATATGAAGTGCTTTAAATGCCAAACAGAACATTATATATTTTTTCCTGGAGGCAGCAGCATATTTACACAATGCAAAGGGGACAGAACATAGAACATAGAGGACATAGAAAGGAACATAAAGACTCATCAGCTTTGGATTCAGGATTGATAAATACAAGTTCAGTTTCTGAAACACACTATCTACATTATCAATGTTTTAAACAATTTTTTAAATATGTTATTTACTGATGAATTGGTGATTTGCATCAATGAATGAACCATTTACATTAGTAATTCCTTCCAGGGGCAGCTAGGTGGCACAGTGGATAGAGCACCAGCCTTGAATTCAGGAGGACCCGAGTTCAAATTTGATCTCAGACACTTAACACTTCCTAGATGTGTGACCCTGGGCAAGTCACTTAACCCCAGCCTGGGGGGGGGGGGGAAGGTAATTCCTTCCAAAAGGGGAAAAAAAATAAAGGAGTAAAAGAATAACTTTTGTCTCCTTTCTTGTGCAATAAATATTTTCGAATACTTCATAGAAATGTTAAATATCTATAAGAAAAACTATGTAAAATGTAAACTTTACAAAATGTCAAAAATATAAAGAATTTTAGCTGTCATAGTTAAATTCTTTCATTTTACAGATGGGGAGAATAAAGCCTATGAAAGATGGAAGTTTCTAATTCTTGCAGAGAAATAGTAGTAGAGCCAGGTTAGAACTGGATCATTTCACAACTCCACCAACAATATATTAGTGTCCCAGTTTTCCCACATCCCTCAACATTTGTCATTATCTTTTCCTATCATCTTAGCCAAGCTGAGAAGTGTGTAGTGGTATCTCAAAGTTGTTTTAATTTGCATTTCAATTTCTTCATTTGAAAATTGTCTGTTCATATCCTTTGACCATTTATTAAGTGTGGAATGGCTTGAATTCTTATAAATTTGAGTCAATTTTCTATATATTTTAGAAATTAGATCTTTATCAGAACCCTTGAATTAAAAAATGTTTTCCATTTATTGCAAGAAGTTAAGGTCTTACAAAATGAAACTCACAATGACTCAGGGCCCTAACTTTCACTCATCTACCTAGGAAGGAATTCTAACACATAACAACAGGCTCCAACACAAAATAGTGAAGAGATACATAGTTTTTTTTAGGGTTAAAATAAAGTACATGAATTATCTAATTTGATACATTAGCCCTATAAAATAGCTATTATTATTATCTTACTCATTTTACAGACAAGGAAACTAAGACTGAATGAAATAAAGTAATTTGCCCCAGGGTCACATAGCTGGTTGTGTGCCTGGATTATGAAGTAATATCATGAGATAAGGAAAGATCACTGGATTTGAAATTAGAAGACATAACAATAAATTCCCTGTTCCCTTTTATGCTACACTATGATGGTAGATAACTTACTTCTTTCTCTGAAATTGACTTTTTTGAAGTTAGATGAAAATAATACATGTACTACTTTATATTGTTGTGTGGTGGGAAAAATGCTTTAATATCAGAATTATTATTAGAACCTGAGTCTTATGATTCTCAAACCACTGCTCTTCCTATACCATCACATCAATTATTTTCCTCTAAACCTAGATCCAGATATATTGGTCTTTTGCTATTATAGCCTTATGAGATCAGCTAAGGAGTTCAGTCAAAAAGTTTCTACATCACTGAGAATCATTCACCAAGAAAGCAATCTATTTGTGATTAATCCAAACTAAAACTATTGGGCCTTAACTTTTTTCAACTTCTTAAAGATCAAGGCCCAGGCTAGCTCCTCTGAAGGGCTCAGAATAAGTCCTTGTCAGGATAAGCCAAAGTCCTGGCCCCACGTTGGGCACCAAACTGTAATGTTCTGTTGTCTCCAGAAACTGCTGATAGATCTCTGGGAAGAGATCTGCTGTCTCAACTCAATCTCCAGGCCAGACTCTTCTTTCTCCAGAGAGCCATCCCAAGTCTGTCCTAGAGTAGACTGATTCCTTGCTCAATGTTGTCTTCTTTTATCCTCCCAGAGAATGGGCATGTGAGGACTCAAGGGCTTGTGGGAAAATTACTTCAACCAATGAACTTGCTCCTTTTAAAGGTTGTATAAACTCCTTTTCATATATAAACTCCTCCTCAGAAGTTCAAAGGGGTAAACTCCCCTTAAAGGCCAGAACCAAAAGTGTGAACTAGAGAATTGTTAAGTACCAATTTAGCACTTAGAATGGGTTTTTATTGTAAAAGCAGGGAAAAATTTAATTTAATTCAAGCTCAATGAACTTTTTTTTAATAAATCAAACTAAATTTATTAATTGAGCTTTATATTTTAAAATTATTACAATAGATTTTTTTATTCTCCCCAAAAAGTATGAAAATTAACTATATAGAACAATTCAGTCCTTTCTTAGAAATACAAAAAATCTCATAAGAGAATTTAAGTATGAGCAATTATAATCTTTACTAATAAGAAATACATTCCAAGTCCGAGTTCAACCACCTAAGAAAATAAAATGTCCTATTAACTGTCAGAATATGAACAATTAGAATAAACAACTTCTTAAGATTACGATTTAGAGCTGTAAAGAATCTTAGAGTTCATCTAGTTCAGTTTTGTTACTGTGCAAATGAGGCACCTGAGAGTCAGTGAGGTTAAATGACTTGTCCAAAATCAAACAAGGAACTTAGTAGTCAGACAACAAAATTAGATCATCCATTTTAAAATTCAATATGAATGAATTAAAGAATCAACAAATTTTATATCTATATATCTATCTATATATGTAATGTGCTTATCTTCTATAATAGAATAGGAATACAGTCCCAAGTCTTAAGGAGTTCACTGTATAATAATGGGGGAGACAACAAATATAGGCCATTTCCTCTAAGTCAGATAAAAAAAAAAAAGATTCCATGATTCCTCTGATACAGTATCAAAGCATATAGTAATATATCTTCTTTAATGTCATTTCCACTGATAAAGATATTTTTATTTATGATGTTCAATCATTTGATAGCGCTAAGGAATTTGTAGAAGAGAGTTTTCTATGTCTTCAGTATCTGTAATTGCTGAAAATGTGGGGGCTTCAGCATGTGAATACTAGTTTTGCATCTTTCCACAATACCATGCTGTTTCTATGGCTATTTTAAAAATATGTTCTACTGAGTGACTGATTACTCCTTTCTATATTTTATTGACTTTCTCTCCCCGTGCTCCATAGATTCAGGTATCCCTAAGTTTCTGATCTTGGCAGCCTATTCTATTTACATGAACTCCCTTGGAGATCATCTTTTGTAGAGTTCAACTATGAATTCCTAGTTGATTGATATGTGGATAACTTTTATTTCTTGCTCTCTAACCCTGATCTTTCCCCCAAGTTCTAGTTTCAAAAAGGGATAAATAAACAATGAATAAAAAGGAATACAAATATAAAATAAGACAGTTGCTGTCAAGGAGCTCCCATTCTAATAAGTGGAAATAATAAATATAGGAAGTTTCAAATGTCAGATAGAAAATCTATTGTTCTAATTCCTAGTAAACTATACCTATCTATATATCTGCTGACTCAGCTAACTCAAATGATTTTCATTTCAACTCACTGTTGTGCAAATATAGAAATCTTTAGCTCCTTGGAGGAAAGGAATACTATACTTCAACCCACCTTTCTCTCACCACTTTATCCAAGTTTAAAACTTTGAGTCACTTTTGATTCTTCAATTTCAATCACTAAGTTCAATCAATAGAATCAAATTATTATTATTTCCTAGTAATAAATTGTAAACTACTTAGAATGAAATTTAACATCTCCAAAATATATTTACAATTCACTTTTTCAATATTATTACTGGCTGCTCATGCATTAAAATCCTATTTTCTGACCAAACTTATCTATTCACATACTACTAAACAAATTTCATTGATTATTTCAATCATCCAATTTCACTTATATACACTTACATCCCTAATCAAAATCCTACTTCTCTGTGTACCTCTCTGATAGCACTTATCCCATGTTACTGCATTATTAATAATTGTAATCATTTGTATATATACCTTTTTATACCTATGATATCACACTCTTTCTTGGACTAAGATTCAGTTTTGCTAATGTTTTTGTCTCTAGCATCTAGTCCAGGATCTTGGAATACAATAAGTACTCAATAAGTATTTAGTGAACAAATAAAATTATAAAGAATCAAAAAAGTTCTCTCTCTTTAAGTGACCTTACTGCATTTTGTTGAACAAAGTGACTTTGTTGAACATTCCTTATTTGAATTCAGTTAATCTTTAAGGAGAATCGTTCACATATAAGTGTATTGTACCTCATTAAAGACTAATAGTTAAAGTTGTTTTTAAAATGAGAATGTAGAAACATAGATATTTGTTTCTTTTCATCTTAGTATGTGAAGTTCTGTAAGTAAGCAATGTTTTATTAGCATAATTTTCAAGTGTGAAATATTTGTTAAACAATGTAATTCATCTGTCAAACCCAAAAATAAAAACAATGACATTAATATGAATTTTCTTGTAAGAGTGATAACTGGATAAAATATGTATAGTTTCTCAACTTCTCCAATGTAATCCATAGTATGTAGTAGTAGTGAAATATGTAGTGAATGCTATGGCTATGGAACCTTTTTTTTTTTTTTTTGTATATGTATATGATATTCTCCTGGATCTGCTTCTGACTGCCAAATTTCTCTACTAGGTATGCCTTTGTTGCCTTCTCATTACAGAAGTTCCCTCAGTACCTGAAGCCTTTTTACTCTCTGCTCTTGTAGCTACATTCTTCCACTGGTGAGCTACTTCCAGAAATTTCATTTAGGATGAAGAACTGGGCCAGCAATCTTTTGGTTCTTTCTAGGCTCTGCATCTGAATCTCCAGGCTTTATAATAATGTCCCCTCAGATACCTCTCTGCCTCTTATCTCTTTTTAAAATATTATTTCCTACCCCACTGAACTGTAAGCCACTTGAGGGCATGCAATGCTTATAAATGAATTCTCAATGCTTACCACAGTGCCTGGTATATAATCAATGATTAATAAATATGTCTACCATTACCTGAGTATATACAGAAATTCAACTCTTGACTTTGTTCTCCATACTCTAATCAAATAATATCATGTACAGAGAATCCCAAGCATAAAATAAAAAGACCTTTCTTAAAATCCAGAATCTGCCATTTTCTAGTTATATAACAAAACTTTTTCTCTGTCTCAGATTCCTCACATCAATAAGAAATGATGAAACATATACATATCCTCATGTGATTATTATGAAAAAAGCACTTTGTATATCTTAAATATCATATAGTAACAAAAATGAATCTGTGATCTCTATTATTTGGTTTAAGATTCACAATTGTTATATTCAAGTGTCGTCTTATTATCATAAAGAATTCATTTAACTTCCTGGGGACTTTATGTAGCTGGAAACCTGGCATATACATAAATGGAGCTAAAATTGATATTGAGTAGAATAACATCAATATTATATATATACCATTACACTCATTTCAATATCCATTCCAAATAATTTGAATAAAATTTGAACCACTTGATTCTTCCCTTTCCTTTCCCAGTCCTTCATATCAAACCTTTTAATAGAGGTCAAGTCTACCTGCAGAACAGAGTTTTAAATTCTCTTTCTACTAACTCCTACTGTAACCACTCTATTTAGATTAACATCTCTTTTTGTTTAGACTATTACCCTCTAAATCGGTAATTGCTGACTTCAATATCTTTTCTTTCTAAAATTCACAATGCTGCTTGCATAATTTTCTAAATGTACCAGTCTGATCATTTATCCTATCCCAACATATTTTGCAGCTTTAAATTGTGTTGAATAACTTTTACAATCTTCATTATGGCATTTAAGGTAAATAATAATTGCTTCTAATGTAGTTTTATTTCATATTAATCTTTTTTGTGGATTCCATGTTTCGTAAAAGCTGAGCAATTTCTATTCCCATTTATTCCCACCCTTTCTCATATCCATTTCTTTGGCAACACCATCCTTTATACCTCAATCCCATCTCTATATTCCACATATCACTCAAGGACCAAAACATCCTTTCCTTTCTTAACAAAGCTTTCTCAAACCCTTCTACCTGGCAGTCATTTCTGCTCCATATTTTTCATTGGATTTTGTTTTTACTCCCTCTTTTATACTTATCACATTCCTTTTTTATAATTATAATTATTTTAATATATTTCTTTCCTCATCATACTAGATAAGATTCTTAACAGCAAAAACTATGCCATCTCTATCATCATAATGAGGCAAGAAGATATAGATTTGAATCTAGCTTCAGTCACTGTGTAATCCTAGACAAACTGCTTAACATCTTTTTCCTCATTTTTTTAATATGTGGGTTGGAATTGATAGTCTCTAAGCACTCTTCTAGTACTAAAATTATATACTTATTGTCTTTGTTAGATCAATCAATAGAGGATGCTCCTAAATTAACTATTGTCAAGCTCTTACTTTTCTGTTTTATCTACAACAGTATTGTAAAAATGAATTTCTCACTGAAGCCTTGATTTAGTGAAGTAAAATCAAGACGAACTAAAATTAATTCATTCTCATAATTATTAGCTTCATGAGAGTTGGGTTGTACCTTACCATATATTTTTTAATCTTGGTAACTCTTCTGATCTCTAATGCTGTACTATGAAAATGAGAGATATATAGTAAATATTTGTTTAATTGAATTGAATTATTACAAATTTGTTGTACTACAATGAAATTAAAATAAATGAGATAAAAGGGAAAGGCACATGAAAAAGACATGAAAATGCAAATGCAATAGAAAAATCTCTTTAAGATAAGCTGCAATAAAATTGAACAGTGTATAAACCTTGATAAAAATAACCTAAATGCCTTTTAGTGTGAGTTCAGATTTTAATTTTGATATAATTTGTATAGACTTGGCATGTTTTTGTTTACTTAATGGTTGCTTCATCTAATTTCTTTATCACATTTATTTTCTATCAAAATAGGGACATGATGTCTCATTATGACCCACAAGTAGCCCTGAATTCCCAAGACTGTGACTTGTCCAGAGCAGAAGCTGACAAGGTCTACCAAAGGAAAGCCATAGAACCTAGCAAATAACAGTATAATTAAATTTGAAGAATACTATCGCCAGAGCTTAGTCTATAAGTGAGCAATTTTATTTTATTTGGTCAAAGTAACATAAAATTATCATTGTTTAAGGGATTAAAGGAAGGAGTTAGAATTTGCCTATATGGTAGAAATGTACTCTCAGCTCTCTTGAGAAAATATTCCACCTGTCCATTTTACAATGCTATTTTTAAGATTCTCTTATTTTGTATGCCTTATCTTGCTTTAAAATCTGCTAACTAAACACACCAAAACTTGCCAGCACAATCCCATCAATTCAATTCAACCAAAGAAGCATGTATTATAAATTTATCATTTGCAAGAAATTACAGGGATGCTTAAAAACAGGACCTTTGGTTTCACCTGTATAGAGAACTCCCAGGGAGATACTTCATCTACCAGTTCAGGTTGACACATTTTCTACAATTTATAATCTTAGAGACTTGCCTAGAGCATTGAGATGTGAAGTAACCTCTCCAGAGTCACACAACTAGTTATATCAGAGTCTTGACATACCCAGTTTTTTCCAGATTCAAAGTCAGCTTTCTGTCTATTAAAGTAAGGAGAGAACCAAACAAGTTGCTAGAGAAAAAATTTACATAGAAGAGCACTACATTTGCCACTTTTGCCCACAAATCAATATCAGTTATAAAAGACACTACTATTGAAGTAGCTTCTTAATTGGAGTGTCTCCTTCTCTCATTGGCTGTGCATGTGACCTCATAGACCCTATAAAAGCTGTAAGGAGGAGGAGCTCGATCTCTTTTCACCTGAAGCTCTGCTGGGAGTAGGAACTAAGAGAGTGAAGGAGGTCAAAGGGTAGGATGTAGTGAATAAAAGATCCTGAGCTTGCATACAACTTCTCTGGAATGGTCTGATGCATTCTAACTGCTGTCCATGTTGAGATAGCAGCCTGAGACCTCTGAAGATCTCAGAAAGAGGTAAACTTTGTATAGACTGTGACCAGAGATTTCTCTGAAGCCCTGGGAATTAGGAGAGACTGAACATTTGCGTAAAGGATAGTAACCAATTGCCTAAGATGACCCAAATGAATTGGATATCTTCAAGATCAAGACAGTTAAACAATATTTTAGACGTTTGTATTTTTGAAATCTGTCAACAACATTAATCTTTGACAATAGTGTTTTTACTCTGAGAAATTGTATAAATCTCAAGAAACATCATTTTCCTTTCTATTGGAGTATTATATGAGAAAAAATGATTGAAGTAAAATTAGATGGATTTAATGGCTTTAGGGCAGCTAAATAACAAAACCCTTATAAAGGGGGATGTGTAAAGCATACTGAAGGAGAAATGTTTGTCTGATTAAGCAATTATTTGAAGAATGCTCCAATTTACCTTAGCTACTTTTTAAATAGCTGTGTCCTACTAGAAGGGAGAATGTGGCAAAATATTCCCATGGAATGTTATGACTCAATGGCTAATAATGATTACATGGATAAAAGTTTATGATTCATGTTCCTATGATGTCTAACAATCTCTTTTTCTGAATGTCATTCACTCCTGCAGTATATTGAAAAACATTGAAAACCATTGAGAACCATCAATCCAAGTGCTGTTTTTTTTTTCCCCAAATCCTGTTTTTAACTCTTTCCAGCTGTGTAATCTTGGATAAGTCACTTAACCTCTCAGTGTTTAATGAAACTCTCTGAAACCATAACATATAGAAAAAGTGGCACTATTCATTGGTTTATATGAAGGGGCTAGATGCCATAGTGGACAGAGTGCAAAACATGAAGTCAGGAATATTCATTTTCCTGAGTTCACATCTGGCCTCAGATATTAGTTTTGTGATTCTTGGGCAACTCACTTACCTAATCCTATTTGCCTCAATTTCTTTATTTGTTTAAAAAAAAAAAAAGCTATAGAAGAAAATTGTAAACCATTCTAATATCTTTGCCAAGAAAATGTCAAAAGGGTTCAAAAAATCCCAGAATCTGAACATTGGAAATCATCTCAGAAGTAACCCAAACCTGAAAGGCACATAATCTACAATGCTCTGAAAAACAGCAACCTAGACTCTATTTGATGACTCCTTCTGATATAAAACCCACTATTTCCTGCACAGAATGTTCTATTTTTGATCAATCCTTATTAATGAAAAGTTTTTACTTTAGACTCTATGAAACTTATACCAATCTTCCTCAATCTGTCCCTCTGAGACTAAGCACAACAAACTTAATCTTATCTTTTAAAATGATTGGATCCCTATTCTATCCCAATAAGTATTAATCAGTTATTTTTTAAAGAGTAGTAATTGTTACTAATTATTAATTTGCTGTACTTGCTGTCAATATACATATAATCAACTAATCAGAATCATTAAATAGGAAAGGTTCTTATTTATAAAAGACCACCAAACACTTATAAAAAGCTTGAATTTTTTTTAATGAAAGACCCCAAACTATATATTGTATAATCAGGTCACTTACTAAAAAGTTTGCTTGTTTAATCATATGGAACTAACTAGAAGACCTCTATATTTTCTTCCTGGTAAACAGAGGTCCAATCCCAGCATAACAGAGGTGACTCAATTATATAGGAAATCTCCCAAATCTCTAACCTTTATTATCCCCTTATTGCCTAACATGAGGAGATGGCAATAAGCTTTTGACCAATGAGTGACCGTGGTTGCCGGCCTACAGTTTGCTTCTGGACAGGCCCAATGACCCATATTGTCCTTGCTCATGAGCCTGCTCATAAACATTGATAGAATTTCCTGAAAGAGCAAGATAAGTGTATTAAGGTCTGTGTTATGTATGCCTTCTCCTAAAAGGTAAAGGGCAAAGTCATTGGATAAAAATGAATTATAGAGAAAAAAAAGCCTAAAGCACAAAAACGGAAATGATCGACTAAATAAAAGGGAAAAATAGAAAAAAATAACTAGAATAATAATAAATAGAAATAATAAAATCTGTGAAATATCACAAAGAAACTATCAGTAGAACTAAAATTTGAGAACTGTGAAGCATCTTATTTTACATATTAAAAAATTTGAAGGACAAAGAAAAACATTAAGTAACTAGTCCTGAATCACATAGCAGGAATCTAATAGAGATGGTATCAAAAACTACATTTTGATAGGAGTCAGTATTTTCAGTCTACTCAACCTGTATTTTCTGGATATTAATCATATAAAATTAAGGCCCTAAAGAAAAGGAAACCTTAGATCATGAGGAAGATAAGAAGTCCTATTTATTAAAGTGGACCAGAAACTTTTAATTGGCTTGGAAATCTACCTCAGTATTTCTTCTTGCATATTGGACATTTTATTGACCAAATTTCTTGAGCTGGCACAAGAAAAACAAACTACAAATTAAGTAGTGTTTCTTTTTTGAGTTAGCTCTTTCCAACAGATATTACAAAGACAAGTAACTGAACCATGAATGGAAGGACTGTGAAGTTTAAAGTGATTAAAAAAGGTATGGTGAGTCTGCACATGAATTTAAAGAAAGAGATGGGGATGGAAGGATGGAGGAAGGGAGAGAAATTCTCAGCTCCTGTGAACCAACACTGACATTATTTCTTTCAGGCAATTTAATATTACAAATACAAAGAGAAGAATTATAGTAATAATGATGAATAATATGTTAACTATAAATACAGAGAATTATATTATTTTCTGAAATTCCCATTACATACAGTAAATCTGAGAGACCATTTACTGATTTTAGGGGTTATATGGTTTGAAACATCCTCTTTGAGAAAAAGTGTCTTCAAGATGATGATTATAAGGAGGCTCAGAGGAGAATTCTAAAACTAAGTCTTTGTAAGTCCTAATTCAGCACTTTTTCCCACTACACCTAGCTATATTCCATAAATATGTACATCTATGGCTATTATATGCATGTATAAATCTTAAAGAAACATGGAAGGGAAAATGTTAGATTTCCAGCTCAACAATAAACCTTAGTTGTAAGATGTATTTTAAGAATCTTTACATTTAGCTATTTAATTTTATAAAGAGATATATTTCATATGCATTTTGGCAAATAAATCTTAGATAATTAAATCAACATAAATATTTTAAAGCAATTAAGCTCCTTTGTGGTCATTTGACAGCATTTGAAATATGCATATTCCACATTAGTGTCCCTTTTAAATTAGAAATAAATTCTGCTTATGAGCACGTTTCTCTATCATTTATAGAAACTTTTGGAATTCAAACATTCTATCTCAGAAGATATTGATATAATTGTATTTAAGTTGTTATATTCTATGAAGATAAAATTAGTCTATCTTGATAATTTTTTTTTTTTTTACTTTTTAGGCATCTAATGTTTCTTACAAATAAAGTACAAATCATGTACTTTATTTAAAAATTATTCCGTGTATATGTATGTTATAAATTTTAGAAAGCATATATTAATTTATATATGCATATATAATATAAATATATAAATGAAATAATATCCTCCAATTGTTCCTATTGATACTTGAGGTTCATCCATTTTTTAAGATGACTTTCTTTCAAATCATTAAAAGAACAATTACATGAATAAGATTTGTTATCTTCTAATGAAATCTATCACTTCATTGAGTGATTTATGTCTTTGAAATAAATTTTTATCATTCTACAACTGCCTTTCTAAGGATTTTATAGGCTACTCATTTGACAGGGAAAAAAGTGTGGATTTATTGTAAATTAAAATCTTGGTTCCTGCAATGAGACTATTTCAAGTTAGTTAATGTTGCTGTGCTTTAGTTTTTTGAGATTCCTCTCAGTTCTGAAATTCCAGTACTGCTGATAGTTTCTTTGTAGTATCTCCCAGATTTTATTATTTCTATTTATATATTTTTGTAGAATACATTCTTATCTGCTTTTCATATTCATTATGTGTGAGATCTTTAATATAAAAGAATACCACTTCAAAACACATTACTTGATAAAGGTAACTTATAAAACACAAATTCTGGTTTATTACGCCACTAAGAGAAATAAATTCAGGACTAAGTTATGATATTATAAATATGTAAATATGTTATACACATTATATATGTGTGAGCACCATAAGTTAACCAACCTATTAGCTGATATGCTACATAACAAGTGACTAGAAAGAATTCAATTAGAAATGAATCACAAGAGATATAAAAGTTTTGATATTTAGTCACAGACTAAAGTGTCCCTTCATATTTACTTCCTGAGCAACTAATCTCATCATTTATTCATCTGCAAACCAGAGGCAAAGAGAAACAAGAGATCCTAAAGATTTTGGAAGCCACAAGAATTAAAAGAAGAAATAAAGCAATGGGGAAAAAAAAAAAAATAAAGAAATAAAGAGCCGACATGTAGGGAGATAAAGTCTTGCAGGAGGAATAGTCAAGTTGTAGGAAGATCAGGTGTGAGAAGTATATAACCAGAGATGTAAAATTGTGACATTTTTGGATAGAAAAGGATGGAAGGAAAAAATAAAGGAAGAAAAAAGAGAAAGAAAGCAAAACAAACAAATTTTGATGTTTCTCTCTATGTATATATACACATATACCTATATACAAGTTTGTGTGTGTGTGTGTGTGTGTGTGTGTGTGTATATGTGTGTGTGTGTGTGTGTGTGTGTGTGTGTGTGTGTATTCCAACTCCTTTTACAGGTTAAAACAAATGAAGCCCAGAAAGGCAAAATAATTTGCCTCAATCCAAATCAATTGTTGGTGACAGAACTCAGAACATGACCTACATCAGCTGAATCCCAGCACAATTCTTTCTTTTCATTTTAGGATAAAATTTCACAGATATTTAGAAACAAAAGGAATATTTGGTCTACCTTAAAATTATATCTAAACTGTATAATTGATGAAGTAGGATATTACATGTGCATACGTGCAAACACTCACAACTCTACAAGTATATTAGACAGAATAGGAAATGCTACATGGTTAGTATAAAAATTTTACTTATTGTATACATAATCATTACTTTCCTCATACCACATGAATTTTTTTAATCATTTTATCCTTTAAACTGAAAATGATGAGATATACAATTGCTGCTATTTAAAAAGGCTCATAGAAAGATAAATAGATAAAATTTATCATATAAATGTTCAAATGTTGAACTAGTAAGAAATTCTAAAAGCCAAACTTGTATGTTATATTTGTTAAAGTAAGGCTAGTAACATGACTGGGTGGATAGAGAGGGAAGAGGGATGGAGGGAAGGGGGAGAAGGAAAGGGAGGAAGGGGAGAAAGGAGAGGAAGGGAGGGAGAGAGGAAAGAAGGGAGGGAGAGAAGCAAGGGAGGAAGAGAAGAAGGGAGGTAGGGAAAAACATGTAAATATGTTCACATATTCATAGGGGCATGGGTGATAAGATACTTTCTGTTCAAATTCTTAGTCACATGATATAGCTGTTACTGAAGTGATCTCTTCCTCAAAAAGTCAGAAGTAAACATGTTGGAATCTAAAGAAACATCAGACTTAGAAAATGAATAACAATAGTAACAGGCTCTGAAGCTTGACTGATATAGAATCACATTTATCAGCAATAAAGGTAAGACTGCCAAAAGAAGGCAGGCCCAAGTGTCAAGTGCTTTTATTATTGTACCAACGGTTTTTAAGCATTAATAATAATTTCGTAACAAAACAAGAAGCCACCAAAACCTTCTCTGTGTTGTGCTGATTAAATTAAGTAATAAGAGGGAATTGATTCTTACAGAAGATAATAAAATATATGTACAGAAAGAGACTTTTATGATTTGAAAACTTCTTTAAATATGAAGCAACCATAAACATTAGCTTATTTCCTCATGGTTACATCCAAAGAGGTATAAATAGACCTAAATAAAGCAATATGCATGAATGGGACTTGGCCACCTGTTTTTATCCCTTTATAAATTTTATTTTATGAACATATAAAATCTTTGCATAAAAGAATAATTTAAAGGGTTAGACAGTTTTAAAAATTAAATAAGTATACAACACAGATAATACCAGAATCTTTGTAAAACAAAAGCAGTAGATCAACAAAAGAGCAATGGGGAGATATATAGCTGGCAATAGTAATTATTACTAATGATTAGTAATAACATGCAAAGCAAAAAACAGGGAGATGTTTCCATCAAAGGTATATGATACAATCAGGAGGGAAGATCTCATAGAAAAGCCAAATGAAAGTACAACTTTCAATAGATTGTATGGTATTTCAAATGCTCCAGTTTGCAGATAACATACTGAAACCTTGCAGTTTGCTATATTTATTTTGAGAGTGTGGCCTCTCTATCCAAACTGGAAAAACCAAATAGACACAAAATGATTTGGAGGGACAAACTCCCTCCAAACTAGAACTAATGCATCACTACTTATACCTCGGGCGGGCAATTTATGTGGCATATAATTCAAAAAGAAAAGAAAATAAGATTAGATTACCATTGAGAAATTGCACAATGCTTTAAAAAATTCAAGTTTCTCCAAAGATCCATTTTATAACGCCTATATTCTTGTGGTTAGGCCATATGGCTTTAGTTATAGAATGTTACTATATTCAACAAATTAAAACTTATGATCACTTACAAGGCAATAAAGAAGTATGTGGAGGACACTGTCTTTTTATAGGCTATAAGGAACTGCACAAAAAGTTATAAAAGACTTTGTCAAAGAAAATGATGACTATTAAAGAAGGTAGATGGGCATGTGATAAAACCAAACCATCAAATAATGAACAACCTAAAAGCTATGTTGCCAAGCATCTAATATCAAGAGATCCAGAGAAAATGTTTTCAAGCATGTTGCATGAACACCCTATGGGGGATTTCACAGAGAATATTGGAAATTATGAATTGTTTATAATCTACGTCATTGGAGGGAAGAATTTCAACAAAAGCACAGATTCAATGAATTGTCAAAATATTTATCATTCATCTTAGTGGTCATGGTTATGTAACAATTCCCAAGAACTTAATCTATGACAGTGTTTCTAATTTGATATATCTAGATACTTGACATCCTCAGCTTCTTCTGGTAGAATGAGAAACACAATGTAGTTGGACTCAAAGAATATAGTTAAGAATTCCTGTTCTGTTTCTTGCTACCTGAATGACTTGGTTAACTCATGTACTTTTTCTAGACCTCAGTTCCATCTTCTACTTAAAAAAAAAAAAAAAAGTAAAATGGATTAGATGATTGCAAAGATTTGTTCCAACTCTCTATGATCCTATTTTCTCAAGCTTGCTTCCTTAAAAACCCTCCCAAGGGATATGGAAAAACAAGTCCATTAAATCAGTGTTTGTGGACCTGTGAACTAGGCCAGTTATTTTTGAAAATTATTTGGAACTGTATCCAAAGAACTTAAAAATCTGCATATCTTTTTGTAAGGGTCCTTTAAATGGGCGGAACCACAGCACAACAGGAGATTTGAGTGGCCCAGAAGTATTCTCTCTGGATATAGGACTGCCCTGTGGGTAGGATCCTGGCCATATTGAGATAGCTTCGTAATGGGTGATGGCTCTCTCGCTGGTTGGCTGTGTGTGTGACCTCACAGGCCCTTTATAAGCCCACTGCAGACAGCAGTCGCTCTCTTTAACCTGGCTCCCTAATCTGGGGTAGCCAAGCCAAGCTGATGGATAGCTGAGAGAAGTAAGAAGTTTGGTAGTGAACACATGGGTCTTCAGACCAGGTGTTCACTAGGGAACTAACAAGTCAGGGCAACAAGTCAGGGCATCAAGTCAGGGCATTATATGAGTAGGTATAATAAAGGCTTTTAAGATTACATGTGGCTGTTCTTGAGTGCACTATTGGTTATTAAATTACTATTCAAGAAATTGTGGCCAGAGACCTTTGAAGGCCTCAGAGGAGGCGAGCCAGGTAGAGTTGACACTGCAAAGGTCAGTGGTCAAAGGTACCCCGTTGGGCCTAGGACAAACTAGTAATTGTTACTGCCAGGAGAGGATGTTACACCTTTTATAACCTAGAAATACCAATAGTAGGTTTACACCCCTTGGAACTCAAAGACAGAGGAAAAGAAACCATTGGTATAAAAATATTTATAACGAGTCTTCTTATGGTGGCAAAAAGTTGGAAATGAAGGATATGCTCATTAACTAAAGAATTTTTTGACAAGGTACAGTATATGAAGGTGATGGGACACTATAATGTTGTAAGAAATTATGATGGAGATAGTTTCAGAAAAACCTGGGAAGACTTACATAAACTGATAATGTGAAAAAAACCCTACTCATAGCAATGTTGTAAAAATAATCAATTGTGGAAGCATGAGGAATTTTATTCAATGGAATGATCCATAGCCACTCCAAAAGAATGTATGTATGTATGTATGTTATATATGTATTTATGTAAAATGTTAAGCACCTCCAGATAAAGAATTGATGTTCTCAGAATGCAGATTGAAGCATCTCCCCCCTCCTTTGCTTTTCTGACTTCCTGGAACACGGCTAAGGTAGCAATATGTTTTATATGATTTCATATGTATAATGATATCTCTTGCCTTCTCAGTAAGTGGAAGAAAGGGCAGAGGGAGGAAGAGAATTTGAAACTGAAAATAAAAAAATGCAAATTTAAATTACAAAAAGCCCTCCCACCCTTGCTTTATGTGCTCCCACTAATTCACAGCATAATTCCCCCCCCAAAAAAATAAGCCTTTCAAATCATTGTTATTCCAAAGTCTATATTTTCCATTTGCTTCCAATATGTTGATATTCCTTTTAAAACTTCTTTCCTAAAGATAATAGGGTTCCAATTAAGTCTACTACCAAAAAGAAATATGAATATCTATTTCATTGTACTTCATAATTTATTCCTGTGCAACAACTGATTTATCTCAAGAATGGTTCAAAAGATATATATCTGAAATGCATTTCTGTTGAGCTTATTCATGTAAAATGTTCTCTGTCACAGTACTATGCATATATTCACAGAAAATATTCACTAAAAGTCATATCCAGTCTTCCAATCCATCTCTTTCACTGATGAAAGAATGTTACCCAAAGAATATTTTCCTTATAACTTATGGCAAGGAAGTTACTGAATAACAAGTCAGCCCATAGGCATTTTGTTATTATTAATGATATTCAATTCCTATTTTAATGCCAAGTCATAAATGCCAAGGCAAATCTAAAATACTTAACCTCTTAAAATTATATTACAATGTTGAGAAATATTAATATTTGATATATTTTAAAATAAAATATTTACAAATGGAACAATAAGTGAATCATAAAATCTAGCCAAAGAAAAGCACATTTTTGTTCTAATTACAATTACATATACTATATTTTATATATACATACATGTGTGTATACATATACAATCCTGAGTTTCAATTTCTTTACATATAAAATTGAATGGGATTAATGACTTTTAAGATCCATTCTGTTGAATTAACATTCTTCAGAACAAGACAGCAAGAGGAAATCCACAATAATGCAGAAAAAAATCTGAGTCCAGGCTTCAGAGCAACTCTTAGAGCAACTCAGGAACCCTGGCTGATCAAAGTTTTGCACTTTTGTGAATGGAGCCTCGCTAAAGAGATCCTGATTAATTTCCCCTACCAAAGATGCTAGTTAGAAAACTATCAGTGTGATATATGGCTTAGAGTTAAAAGTTAAAAGCTCTGCTTTCAAATCATCTCTCTCAGTACTACCTGTGTCAACTTGGACATAATCATATAACTTCCTTATGCTTCAGTTTCCCTATCTCTAAAATGGGAAGTTGCACTAGATAACTTCTAAGGTCCCTTTCAGTTCTCAATCCATGATCCTAGGGAAGAGATCTAAGCTGAAAATTTCTAAGTATAGAAGTAGTCTTATATGGGGGTGGGTAACAGGGGCAGAGTGGGGAGTAATACTGATAATAAATAAATACTATTCTAAATTTTCTGAAAAGAAAGGTTGTTGGATTCATAGGATCCTATTCAATACCATCTCTTCATGAAATCTGAAAAGAGAAATCAATATATTAGCAATGAAGCAAAATAGAAAAATGGGATAAGAGTTTAAAAGCTACAATGGAAAAACAACCAAATCTTCTCCATGATTTATATGGCCAGAATGTGTATGAGGGGAGAAATGGAGCAAGGGAGGAAATGAAAAGGAGGAAAATAGCAGAAATTGTATTTCAAATGTCCAACCAAAGTAACACAAGTCCATGATAGCAGCTAGATCATAGGAGCAAGACTATGTTGGGGTATGAGCTCTTGTATCTTTAGGAGCCTAAAGATAAAGAGAGATCAAACATTTCTATTTCTCTAATATCATCAGATATATGTGAATCAAACCTGTTCACCATAGTTCCTATGAAAAGGATCCATGCCTTATTAAAACATAGAAATGGTAAAATTTTAGCTATAGACAAAAAGCACTCAAGCTCTACTTTGAAGGTGAGTGATATCAATAGTTGCTCCAAATAGATTCATACATGAACAGTTTCTACTTACTTATTATTTATTCCATATTACCAGCATAAAGTATACTCTAATTAACTCAGTAGAAAATTATGAAGATGTATAGAAATAGCTTACATTATAATTCATTAAGATTATTTTTTCCCCACAGATTTTAGGATATCATACTAGACCAAATTATATATGGTTCAAAAAGTGCTCCATATTTCATTCATATGAATCATGGGTACAAGCCATTTTGCAAAAAATGACACATTAACAGCTGGCACTAAGTGGCAAAATAAAAGCACAGAATCCTGAAGACACAGCCAGCCTACTTAAGGCAAATGGATGTTGTTCAAATAATACATTCAAAATTCCTTGGAGAAACCATATGAGAGGAAGCTGTTCTAATTAGAGTTCTCAAAATCCAAGCCAAACAACAAAGCCTAGGGGATTTCACAAAAAGGGCACTAAAGTGGATAGATGCAAGTAACATCATTATTGAGCATTAATGGTTGAAAGTCTTGTATTGTCTCCTAAGAAAATGGATAATCTCTTAGGGAATAAGATACATTGATGATGAATTTTACACTCTGCAAGGCACACACATTAAAAGGATAACATCTCCATTTTAAAATGGTTATCTCACATGACACTTTTTTCTTTTAAAAAGTCTATTTAATTGCTTGCTAAAGTTATTAATCAGTCAAGTTCTCTCAAATTCAGCTAAAAAAACAAAGTGCGTTACAAATAATGTTATTCCTAATGTCTTCATAGTCATTTATATTTTATTTTCATTGTTGTTAAGATTCAAAGACTGTAACTTAGGGAAAGAAAATTTGTATTTATTAAACCCCTACTATGTGTCAGATACTGTGTTTTGTAAATAGTATCTCTTTTGAGCCTTTAAACAATCCCAGCAGGTAGATGTTGTTATGGTTCCCATTTTACATTTGAGGAAACTCAAACATTTGGGGTGAAGTTAGAGGTTAAATAGCATGTCCAGATCACAATCCGTAAATGTCTAAGGCTGGATTTGAAACCAGGATTTCTTGACTGCAGGCCCAGTACTTTACCCACTGTAGCCACTATCTAAGTCATTTTAGAGGAGGGATTCATGAAGACATAGTAAAAGAGTGGTGTAATTAGAAAGGACCCTGAATTTTAATGTTATAGGTGAAATGCTTTATGTCTTAGATTATTTTGGTTTTCTTCTTCCTTCCTTGTCCTGAAGATCATTATCCTGGGGTTTTCTGGCTATATAGCTACGATTGGTAAATTAGAAAAAGTTAGGAAAAGTATACATTTACTTCTATACTTGGCAAATCATTTGCCTGTTCTAAGCCTCAGATTCTTTAACTGGAAAATAGGATGATAATACACTTCTCAGTAATCAATAACATTGCTTTACATATTCAGCATGAATTCTGTGAATAAAAATAATTTATAGGACTGTTGATTTTCCACAAAAATTTGCATAAGTTTTATGATGTATTTTCAATTATTTTTAAAGATATACATTGTAATTAGTCACATGGTTTGTGATAAATTATTCATACTTAGAAACTCTGGAAAAAAGTCAATTCAGTTTACCTACTTGGCAGTTCAGAAATTATGAAACATTATTAGATGTTAATTTGAATTATATTTCCTTCATTATACCAAAGTTGAATTTAACTTGACAAAAGCATCTAATTTTAATCCTCTGTTGTTTTATTACTCTTAAATTGAAAATATATATGTATGATTTCCCACTATGGTAATAAGCAAGAGCAAAAACTATTTTTGATTTTGGCTATTTATTTATTTGGTTTTCAGTGTAGATATATGGTTTAATCAATGTGGGGGAAAAGCTTAAGTCCAACAAACTCAAATTATTAGGATAAAATGTGAAAAATGCAAGAAAAAAAATCTAATCCATAATGCTAAATGCCTCAAGATATATAAACATCCAGATGATATTTTTTTCATTTTTATAACATTTAATATTATATAGACCTAGTCTCATTTTTTAAACAAATAAAAAATTCCCCAAATATCATTCATAATTTTAATTTAAAAAATATCATATTATCATTAACTTTTTAGAGTTTAAAGGTGCCTCTGAAAAATTATCTTATGAAATCATACAGTTCTCTCAAGAGGAAATTTTGAAACCCACATAGAACCTAAACAAATTAACAGTGTATATACTTTAGAATACCAATAATTTTATAAATATTGATATGCCTGTCCCCAAAGCAAATCTCAGTCTCATTGAAGTATTCTCTTGTGTGACTTCTGATCAAATGTTTCTCTATGCCATTGAGAATCTATCTAGTTCTACAGAGACATTCCTCTTATTCACTTAATATCATGAGGATGTCAATAAACAATTTAAATTTTCTATTTATTGTATCTCATTTGAGCAATACAATTTTTGCCAGTTACAAAAACCTTCAATATCTTTCCCCTCACTTTTTACATATAGATAACATAATAATCTGCAATACATAGGAATTTGAAATTTAGGAATTTTTTTTTTAAATGACAGTTTTTTTACTCTAATTTTGGAGGCATTGCAGGACATTGGAAAGCTGTCTTTAGTGTTAGTGAATCTGAATTCCTATCTTACCTGTGTGTTATGGGCCAGAACCCTGTACTTGAAACAAAAATTCTTACAAGATGCTAAGTGGAATTGATAAGACAATGATTATCTAGTTTAGCATGGAGATTAATGGTTCTCTAGTTCAGTATGATTGATTTAATCTTACAATAAATAATATTCCCTAGTTCCCTAGTGATATAATGATTGGCTGATACTGAGTATGAAGAATGGATTTAACTGTAATATAGCATATAAGCTGGGACAAACTCATCCAGGGTGGGACCCAGAGATACATTCGTTCCATTGTCCCACCTTTGTGGTAGGTGGAGGCTGAAGCACAAGCCCTCAGACTCAGAGATTTCACTTCATCTCACACCATAGTGGTGGCTGGCCTCCTGCACTTCCCTGGCTATTCTCCTGGTGATTACTCTACTGAAACAAAGGCTGCTCCCAAGATCTTCAGAAAACCCACCAGGACACTACACCTGTGATCTCTATGACCTGAATGCCTTTGGGCAAGGGACTTAATGTTAATGGGCCAAAATTCATCTATAAACTGAAAGAATTGGATTAGAGGGCCTGAGGACCCTTCATATTCTAAGATCTCTAAATTCTGCTTTAAGCAAGTAGTAGTTGACATTTACTTTATGCTTTATAGTCTTCAAATCACTTTATAAATTGCTTCTTTTAAGCTCACAGTGTGAATTGGCATTGCCATCTTGAGCTTACCAATGGTCAGAGGACTAAAGTTGAGTATATGATCAAACAATTAGTAAGTGGTGCTAATAAATGCCTTTTTAGCAACTATTTTGTTCATATAGATTATTGGAAAGCAAACTTCATTATTTATTTGCATTTGTTCTATCATATAGCATATTACATACTAGAAAGTACTAAATACTCTCTGATTAATTGATTTGCCCCTAGTAAATTATTTTGCAAGAGTGCCACATTACTAATAAAATTGATTACTACCATTATAAGGAAGTTGAAAGAGCAGATTAGGAGGCATAGTATCAAGATTTTAAAAAATGATCTAGACATTCTGTTTAGTCTGATAACCATGGTTTAATGCTTTGTATACAATAAGTGTTTAATGAATGCTTGATGAATTGAATTGAATAGCTTACAAACATTTCATTTATGTGCCCCTATGTTATATATATATATATATGTTATACATAGATAGATATAGATAGATAGATAGATAGATAAGAAATCTCTCCATATTTCCCTTGGTAAATAACTTAAACAACTGGATTCTAAAAGCAAATATGAGAGAATTTAGCCCATCTGCTCTGTACTAAGAAATTGATGGTCTTAAAAAGTAATTACATTTGCTAAATCTGGAAAGCTCTCCTCCCCTCACCCTAGTAATTATATAGGTGACCACATTATGTATTGGGAGAATTGAAGAGCACTTCATTAGCTATGAATTATAGATCCATCAAAAAGGTCCCTATATCTAAAACATCTTTAACATCTATTTTTATATGCATAAACTATTACCACTAGAGAGCACTATATTGGCAGGGTTTCTGATGCATAGCGCCAATGGTATCACTGGTGATTTCTTCACTTTGGGGTAAACTGGATTTAAATGAGGCAGAACTGCACACATTTGTCAGCCTCTCTTCTAAAGTCTTTAAAGTCAAGGACAAAAGAAAGTGACTGGCAGCACATCTGGATGCATTGGATGATCTTGGTATCTTAGGTGTTTGGCCAAGTTCTAAGGGCTCCACAGCATCTGATTAAGCTACTTCATGGCTGTTGGAACAAACTGTTTTCATCTTTCCATTTCACTGGGGGTAAGTTATCACATTATTGGGATAGATACCTTCCTAACTCACCTTTCAATTATCCTCAAACTGGCTTAGCCTAGATGGTTTACCAGAGAATGGTGACTTCATGCTTCTTGAAGTCACAAGAGAATTGGGCAAAAGACTAACATCAAAGCCTTGAAAAGAGCTTAACACATTCCCAAAAGAGGTGTTAGTCCTCCTGGAAGACTAGAAAGGGTGAAGAATAATTTTGGAAAAGGACACAGGGAGTAGATGAAAACCTTGTCCAATTTTATAATTTTGCATAAACATACATAAATCTTCCAGGGAATAAGAATAAAGATATGAAGTACCTTTTTATTTTATAACATTTCCCATTGAAATGGAAATCAACAATTTGTTGAGTTCTGTGAGATTTGGCTGCATAATTAAGAATTTGGGAAAATAACTTCTTAAAAGGTATGAGAAAAATGTTCCCAGAGGAGAACCTGAATATATTTAGAAGAGCTAATCTCTCTCTCTATATATATATAGATAGGTAGATATAGATACATACATACATATATCGAGAGAGAGAGAGAGAGAGAGAGAGAGAGAGAGAGAGAGAGAGAGAGAGAGAGAGAGAGAGAGAGACAGCCTGAGAGAGACAGCCTGAGAGAGACAGCTGGGGGAAGGGGAAGAGAAAGAGAGAGAAGGGAGAGAGAGGGGAAGAAGAGGAGAGAAAGCACATTCAGGGGAGAAGCACTTCTGTTTAAGACTTCAAATATCAACTGATCTGATTGTAAAATTTAGCATGATATTCAAATCTAAATTAAAATTCCCCCAATATCTTTGCATCATGTTTAATTTAATTTAATTCCAGTATGCTTTCTGCATATATTATGGCTTTGAATTTTCAGTATTTAATCAACATTACATAATTATTAAAGACTAGAGTTTATAAGTGGCCAAGTATTTTAAGCAGCCCAGGGGTCTCATTAAAACAAAGTACCATAAAACTGTTAACTATGTTACAAAATATCTCAATGAAAACTTACTTATTGTTGTTTCCAGGAGAGATATATAAAAAATATTTTGAAAAATGGGTCATGATGTTAGAAGTTTTATATTCAGATATTCCCATGCTCATCTCTCTTGCCTCTTCCAACTTTAAATCCTATGATCAAAGCTGTACTGACTCATCAACCCACTAGTACATTTTAAATTAACTGCAGTTTCAATGCCCTGGATAATTTTAAACCTTGAAGTGCAATTTTACTTCTGCTGGCAACATATCGAGGTAAATGATCAAATTTACACTTGCACTAACAAGTGCATACTAAAAAGAGGGCTGAGAGACTACAGCAGACGGTCTTATTTGAATATGATTCACTGGGATTTCTTTATAATATATATGCATACCAAAATTATTTCTAGACTTCTTAGCCAAACTTATTCTAAAAGACCAACAAAAAATAAATCCATCTTCCCAGATTTGAACCAAAGAGTCACCAAAAAAAAAAAAAAAAAAAGAAGAAGAAAGAAAAAAAAAAAAACCCTACACTAGGGAAGAACTTCTCAGATCAGATTGAGAAGTTAATATTTTTTTCAACTTAATTCATGAACCAAGCAACAATCTACATGCCCTGTTCCACAATCCTAGAAGGCAAACACAGGTTATAAGATACTAGAAGATATATATTTTTTCAGTAAAAGGTATGTTTAGTAGTGGGTATTAGATAAATGACCATGACAAGTATGTTTTTAGTTCTCTTTTTTTCACATTTAATTTTAATGGCTATATGTCTGCAGGGTATTCCTTTTCTTTACTAATACCTAGAGCTAAAATTTCATGGATACTCAGTTATTAAAGAGTAGAATCACTACACAATGAATATATGTTGAACTTTAACAATTTAAGATGTAATCTTAGAACCAAATTTCTGTCCAAGATATATCAGAAAAACTTTCCCCTATGATATTTCTTTAATAAATGTGCTTTCCATTCTAATAGAGCCATTACTTGCCAGAAAAATAAAAATTAAAGCAAAGATCAATAGTGACTATTGAAATGGTTTATCATTGTTTTATCATAAATGCAATTCCTTTTTATAATAAGAATGTGAAGTACAATTCAATATTTCTGATAAATTATTGTTAGCAATTCTCATCTAATTTTAACTTGGGTTTAGTTTCCATTATCTTATAATGGATATAATAAATATATAAATAACAATATAAAGATTGCTCTGATGTATCTTCTGGATAGCCCAGCAATCGCAACAAAAATTTCAATCAAATGCCATTGATACACATAATAAATCTTGTTATGAATAATGATAACTATTTTGGATGCTGAAAAGCTCTTTGAAAGATATAGTCTTTAGAAGAAAAAGCAACATAATTTTAAATAAATTATAAAATAATTTAATGTCAAGATACAATAATTTTGACAATCAGTACAATAATCCTGCTAAATGGGGGAGGAGGGGAAGATAAGGAGAAATGTCTGTTTATTATTAGTTGGTATCAAGTGGACCTTGCAGAAGAATAAGACATTACCATAAATTTTTGAAAGAGGGCATCATTAACATCTCAGATATTATGACATAATGACAGTGGGGCTATTAGATTCCATGGAACAGAAATGTGTCCTGGCTTTCAGAAGAAGTAACTCTCTATCATCAATCTATCAAATAGGGGTTGGATATTCTATTCCTGAATTCCTGATAGATGAAGATATAGGTTAAGAAAAGAAAAAAAAAAAAAAAAAACCCTATATTACACAAAGATAGTTTCAAATTATTTGGGAGTATTCATAAATATTCACTTTAGAATGTTGTTCTATATGTAGAAAATTTACCTGAAGGTGATTCTGAATTTCAGAGTTTTTGTTTTTCCAAATATTTTCACATATATGCAAATTTCATTGTCAACTGAGGGACTTATTTAATATTTTATTTTGTGGACTAAACCAAGCTGAATAAAGAAATAAATATATATCTATATCTGTGTACATTTACATATATAAACACAAATATACAATACACATAAATGCATGGGTATATATAAGTGCATAAGCATATACCCATGCATACATATAAAATTGATGGGATCAATTTAGTGATCATTCAGGGATTATGAAAGAGATCTTACCTTCCTTATCAATAGTTATAATAATGTATCTCCCCTGTTTATCCAAGCAAATGTTTATTGAATACTTGCAATATACAAAGTTAGAAGTATGATGATGAAAATTTGGGTATAATCTCTGATTATGAACAGTTTAAAAACCGACCATAAGATATATATGCAATTCAACAAAACACAAAAGAAAGAATATGATTAGTACACAGAACAGGTACAAAATGTTTTGATATTTTAGACACAAGGAAAAATAATTTATTTGATTTGGATCTTGATGGATGACAAGGATTTTAAGGTAAGGATGAGGGAGGAAAGACATTCCATGTGGGGATAAAAGCACAAAAAGGAATATCAGTGGTAGTTGGTATAGGGCACGTTCCAAGAATAGCAAAGTCTGGCAAATCCAGGATGGGTGAAAGAATATAGAGGTAAATATGCCTGCAACTGTAAGTTGGAACCAGATTGTAAAGAATTTTGAATGTCATGCTAAAATTTTGAATTGTAATTAGTAGGAAATGAAAAATCTGGAAAAAAATCTAACACTTTAATAAAGACAAATGCTTAAGAAGGGCTGAATACAAAGGAAAATAAGACCAAGTGAACAAGAAGAGCATGTAGGAAGCTAACTTTCACCTAGCCTATTTTAATAATCAAGGCTTGCATTAGATTTATACAACCCCAAACAAAGAAGAAAGCAAACTCAAAAATTATTGCCTACTTATGATTGAGAGAATGTCAATTGATTAGATTGTGTAGTGAGTTGTAGATAGAGAGAAGTGAACTATTACCTAAATTTTGGGCCTGGGTAACTAAGAAGATGACAGTAGTATTAATAAATATAAGGAAACCAGGAGGAGAATTATATAGATCATTAAAAAATATATTTTAGGGAGTAGAATACAGACAATAGGAATGATGAGTGAGGATTAAAGACAGAAGACAATTCAGATAAAAATGTCTAGTAAATGATTGGGGAGGGGGGATTGGAAAGGTGCTTGGATCCAAGGTTGAAAATAGAAATTAAAATTTGGAAAGTTTCTACATAGAGAGGATAGATATTATAAGCCAAAGGGTAGATGAAACCAAGGGATAGAGTATCAAGAAAGAGGGCATTAGCTTTAAAGCCTTAAGGAATTTAAAATGCAGGAGGTAGAATGCATTTGAGCCAGAAACATCCAGAGAATGAATGTTCAAAGGTAGAAGAATAAACATTACCTAAACAAATGGAGGAGAAATGTTTTTAATGAGGTTAATCAGCATCAAACATTACAGAAAAATCAAAATTGATATCAACTACCAAAAATTATAGATAGCTAAAAGTGACCTTAAACACCTCTAATTCTACAGATGAAAAAACAGAGGCCTAGTAAAGGGTGATTTTCCCAACAATTTACAAATACCAAGTGTGTAAAGTGAGCTTTAAGCTGAACTCCTCTGGCTATAGGCAGGTAGGCAGCTCAATGGGTAGAGCACTGGACCAGGAATTAAAAAGACCCAAGTTCAAATTTGGCCTCAGACAATAGCTGTGTAAGACTGTACAATTACTTAACCTCTGTTTGCCTTCATCCATTGCGGAAGAAAATGGTTAAGTTACTCCAATATTTTGCCAAGAAAAACCAGATAAAATTGAATGAATGAATAGCCTGTGATTAGAGAGTATTTATCTGTACCATCCTAGGAATTTCACTTATCCCCTCCCTGTGAATGTTCTTCATTTATAAAATAAGATTAAAAAAAAAAAAAAAAAAAGTTGTATGTGTCTCTTCTTTCTAACTCTAAAAAGTCAATGTTTATATCTAAAGTAACATGATTTGAACTTTTAGTTGTAATTCTTAACAATTTAAATATAAAAGTATTAATGAAAGGTGATGAGTAGTAAAATGATGGGTAGTAAATTGTGGTCTAAACAAAGATGGGTCTGTTCCTTTCCTCTCTCTCCTTCCTTCCCCAAAGTAACCAATAGCGGGTTCGGCAGCAAAGGAATTTGCTACTTAATGCTGTATGGAAACATAGTCTTTATTGATTAGAATGGAAACACCGGAGAGCCGGTGGGCAAAATGGCTGCATGATACAAGGCCATTTGCAAAGAGAAGATTTTTGGGTTCCCTATTTTATAATCATTCAAATGCATTGATGTAAGGAGGTTCAGGAAAGTGATGTAGATAAGATAAGGATTCTCTTGTTATCTTTTGGGGACAGACAGAAGTCTCTTCCCAAAAGGAATTTCCTGATGCCATTTGGTCTATCTGAGTAGATTAGAATGGGGGCTGTAAAACCCTGGCCATCTCATATAGCCCAAACTAGTTTGACCAGATCTTGTATCAAAGATCCAAGTCCCAAAGGAAGTTGGAGATTAAACAAGGAATACCAAAGGGGCTACCACCCTCAACAAAAGGGTTGATTAATATCTCAAGAAAATTGAGGACAAAGGAAAAGGAAGAGGAAAAGACATATGGAGTCAGTGCTCAAGAAGTATAGTTTTACTAATATGAAAAACTTATTTTATAAGAAGAGAAATAATCTAATAGAGAAGAAATACCTAAAGTATAAGAAATCAATCAATAAATATTGAGGTTTCTACTGTGTATTAGCATTTTTCTAGGTGATAATGCTACAAGGACAAAAAAAAAAAAAGGAAAGGATGAGTGCTAAAGTGATATTTCCTGGAAGTAAGCAAGAACAGAAAAATGAAAAAAAAAAAAAAGACTAAAAAGAATGTGCTTTGGAAAAGAAAAAAAAAATAGGAAATTTATTTTTAGTATTCAAAGGTAAAGAAGAGCAGCAATGGAGGAAAACACATGAATATTATATTCTTGGGAAATTGCATGAAAAATTATGTTTTGTAAGTGAGGGAGAGGAGTGAAATCAAGAGCATAAAACCATGTGAAATGGCTGGGGTTATTGATATGGACTATATAAAACATGAACAAAAGGATTTATAAGCATTATTAGGAATCTACATAAGGTTAGAAAGAATGAATGTAGTAGATTGAACCAAAGTTACCTTACTTTCTGCAAAATGGTTTAGAGCTTAAGAGAAAATAGAATGTGGGGATAATAATGAGTTGAGTTTAGGTGAAGTTAAGTTGACATAAGATCAGGAATTTGAGAGAATTTAAGGTTGCTATTGAGAATCTACTTTAGAAAAAAAGCTATACACATGAAATCCAATCTGGGAGGATAAAAATGTAGTTAAAGCACAGAAATAGGGAAAGATCAACACATTACAGATTATCATGAAGACAAAGAATAAATTCCACATTATTAAAGTGATAATGCTCTAAGAAGGATATGGTAAAGAGGATAACTTCAGAAAGTCCCCTAAAAGCACAGGAAGACCTTTCTTTTAAGGGATTTATTATTTAAATCATTATTGGTATATTCTTATGCTACAAACAGTTTATCTCTTATAAAATCAACTATTTCCAAAACAGAAGGAAAGAATAGGGTGGTAAAGAAAGTGAGCAGAGAAGATGAAGACAATGGATTTGTGTTCTAAAACCTTATTTAAGAGAGTACATCCCTGTCACCACCACCATAGTTACATTAGAGAACAGTTCTTATTATATCCCAATGAGCCATGATCTGACTCAAAGCTTTTTTCATTAATTCAGTGTGTCATAGAGCCTTCGACTTTTACATTCTACTCATCATTCTAGTCCCAGCACTAGAAGACTGATAATTAAGGACTTAGAGATATATTGGTGATGAAAGCAGAAGAACTGGACAATCATCCACATCGGAAAGTTTCTATTTTGCTGACTCATAAATAGGACTAGAAAAAATAGGAAAAAATTGATCATTTTCTCTAGGGGCAGGCCCCTCAACTCTTATTTTCCTTCTATCATGGCTTATACCACAGTAACTTCCCTTCTCTCTTGCCCACTTACCTCATCCACTTTAAGCTCTCATATTTTTACTGTTATCTTCCTAAAGTTACATAGAAACAGTAGATCAAGAAATTTCCTACATGTAAATTCATGAGAATTCAAAATTCTTGGAATTTGAAATCCTTCATCCAACCTATGTGAATAAAAAGACTATAATTAAAGGTAACATTTATGACACTAATTTGTGAAGCTTTTCAAAATGAACTCTTCAGGAACAATATGAATCATCAGTCACAGTGAAGGGATTTAGAACCTTGGTGCAAAAAATGTAACAAAGAAACAGAAATGAAATGACATTTAGGATTTGTATGCCTCTGAGAAATGCAGAGGTTAATGCCCATCATTTTCCTTAAAAAAAAAAAAAAAATATATATATATATATATATATATATATATATATATAATATATATAATAATTTTATATATATATAAAAAATATCTATAAAATATAATATATATAATATATATAAAATATATATAATAATAAATAAATAAATGATATATATATATATATATATATATATATATATATAGACAAATCAAACTCTTCATGTCTCAAATTTCTATAAAAATGCATGGGTATCATAATCATTTATAATAGGTTTGCCTCTTTCCCTTTATAAAATGAGTTCAAAAAATATTCAGGAGCTGGATTCTCTTCACCATAAAAGATGTTAAATGTATTTTTTCACTTTAGCAGTTAAAACTCTCAGCAGCTTTTAAATATAACACCTATCTAAAAACTAGAAAATAATATGTCCACTGAATATTAATGTAACCACCATTATTCATATAAAACTAAATCAAAGAATAGGTGAAATAAGTGTTATTCAGGGTAAACAGATCTTTATTCTCTCTATTCAATTGAAAAAAAAAAAAGGATATTTTCACTCTCTTTTGTCCCTTCTATAATCATTGGCATTTTTAGAATGACTTAAAAAAGAATGGTATCATTTTATGAGTAAAAACTGAAATGATTATTGCAGCAAAAACTTTCGATCATTGCAAAATTATAAGCATTTTTGTTTTTGTTAAAGACATTTGTGATAGAACCTATAGTGAGTGTTACCTTCATTTACTTATTTTTGCTGAATTCATTTTGTTTTTACCAAATATAATCACGGTTTAAGAAATAGAGTTCTGATAATTTCAGGGTTATTCTTATATCTCCACTAACCATATATTCATTTGTATTGCCATGTCCTTAAATGAAATAATGTACCTTGACAGTTATATTTAATTTGCCACATTAAAGTATTTCTGGCATTTGGCATAGCAAGCAAAAACATATCAAAATACTTTAGAGTACTTCAAAAAGTTAAACCAACTTCAGTTGGATTAAAAACAATCAAAACACATTTCCAAGATCCTTTTCCAACTCCCAGTATGTATTTTAGAAATTTATTTATTTATGCATCTAGGGAACTGTTAAAACATATAATGTAAATAAGCACAGACTAAGAATAATTAGCAAAGGTGCTACAAATCAGAGTTCCAGAAGGGACCTACAAGACCATTAATCTAATTTATACATGATCAAAAATCTCCTTTATGACATCCCCAAAGATTGATAGTCTTCCCATGAAGTTCACTAGAGAGGGGTGCCCACTGCTTCCTCAAGCACTCAACTTCAGTTTGGAATATCTATGATTATCCCCCTCTCTCAAACCTTTCTTCATTGCAAACTATATTAATAATTGCTAACAAAGTAATTTTCTTTAAGCTTAGATCTACCCTTCTCAACTACCTCTGGTGGCTTCTTATTGTCTTTAGGATAAAATGAAAATTCTCTGTACAATTTCTCCTCAATATAGCTTTTCAGACTCAAAAGATACTACTCTCCTTCCCATACTTTGTAATAATAAGGCTAAATTGAACTTTGATCAGTTCCTCAAATATGACATGCCATCTCCTTCCTCTGTAATTTTGCCCTTATAGACCACAATGTACTCCTTACTTCCACCTCACAATATACCTCTCCTTTAAAAATGTAGCTGAAGTAATATGTTCTGAAAGAAATCTTTCCAGAAACCCAAAGTTGCTACTTGCCCCCTCCGAAATAAACTTGTACACATACACACACACACACACATATATATATAATATATAATTAGTATATATAATACACACACACACACACACACACACACACACACACACATATATATTGCTGTATGTATTTTCATACATTTATCCTTCCACTGGAATGTAAGCTCATTGAACTCATGATGAAGCATACTATCCACCTCCAGACAGAGAAGTGACACTCAGAGAGCAGATTATTTTTCTTTTTTTTAAATTTCATGGCTAATGCAGGAATTATTTTTGCTTGCATTCATATATAAGTATGTTTTTGTATATATGTGTCTATATTTATAAATATATATATGTATATATATATATATATATACACACACACACACACACACACACACATATATATGTTAGAGATTTTGTTTTTATTGTGCTTTTAATGTGGCAGGGAAAAAATTCAGAACTATAAATAAAATTTTTAAAAGATGCTATGACAAAAAAAAAAGAATGTAAAGTTTTATGAATAGTAGGGATTATTTCATTTCTTTGAACTTTTATTCCTGGTTTTTAGCAAAGTGCTGGAATATAGTTAGCACTTAACTAAAACCTTTTGGTTGATTTACTAATTAAGGATGATTGCAAGTGTTTCCTTACACTGAACTTAAACCTTTCATCAATTTTTATCCATTACTTCTAGCTCTGACCTCTTGGACCTAGGAGAAAAAATATCTAATCCCTCTTCCATATTATCATTAATTTACAACTTTAAAAAACAGCCATAATTTCTCTCCTAAAACTTCTCTCCCATAGGTTAAATATCCTTGAAGTTTAATAAACCAATCATAGACATACTTAAATTTCCTCCCACAGGTCACTATGATCTATTCCTGTGAACTACCAAATTCATGGAACTAGAATTACAAGACGGTCCTCTTTGTTTCCAAAATTCTTTAAAAGCCCTTTGAGAACTCCATAAATGCACTAATTAATTTGAAATATTCATTAATACATGACATTTTACCAATAAGAATTTTTGACAATTTTATTACAGTACAGATTTCTCTAGGTCACTAAAATAATATGAAGTAAAAGATCTTTAATCATCCACAACATTTCTCCATTAATGGACCAATCAACTTAGCAGATATGTTTCTAGCTTAATCATACATGAGCCTTGTTTCCCCAGTCTTCTGGGTTTTTTTCCTTGAAACATATCTGTGTCTATTTATAAACCTATACTTCTGATTATATCATTGAAGGATCTCCCTTGTGAACAAGTTCTTCCCCATACCAGTAAGCACTTTCTATTTGGTTTAAAAAGTCCTAGAGACTTGCCTAAACCATTATGCACCTACACTAGGTAATTCTTTTTACTATGATGCTTCCTTCTTCCAACCATCAGGCATTATTTACCCCTCCTTACATGTATTCATGTTCTCCTAAGATAGTTCTTTACTTACACAATTCCCTCCCATTAGGATGTCCTATGCTAACATCTTTATCCACTGAAATTTCATACCTTCCAAATCTGCTTTGGTATATTTTCTTTTAGCCAGAATATGATCTCCCCATCTTTTTATAAATGATAGTAGTATATGTGTCTCTCTTCTTTGGCACTTGAAAATATTTTCTCTTTCATTATTATTATTTTTTTTTAAATTTTGTAGTGCTTTTCCAACTTAAAACTATTATACAAATACTAATTATTATTAAAATTGTTATTCCCTGTGCTACATCTACTACTTGATCAATAAATTTTAATCTGAATTATGCCTTAGGAATAGAAACCACATATTCTGATAATCTGGAAAATGTCATATTAAATATCAATGATTCTCTATTTCTTTTACTAGTATTATTTTTAAAGTGCTTTTAGAACTAATCACTACTTATATATATAACTTAAGAATAAATGCAACTCTTTGGGCTTTATTGTCATCTCATGAAGAGGAAATTAATACTATTTTATAAAAGGTTGGATTCCAAAGCAAAATATTTATCAAATTGACTGATGTTTTCATCATATGATTGACTAATCATTAATTAAATGGGAAAATACTGCAGCAGATTTGCAAGGACCAAAAGAAAGAAATCTAAATGGGGCAGTCTTTCTATCATAACCTTTTTGAGATAGGATTATTTTTCCTCTTAAAGACAATAAAATACACACTGTTTTCATTGTTATGCTTCAGAAACTATTACCTAGTATAGAAATTATTCAAACCACTAAAATGTTAGGAATACATTTCATTTTTGTATTATAAAACCCTATATAGTAAAATGGAACAATTTACACTCAGATAATAAAAAAAAGAATATTTTGTATCTTGTAAAAAAAAACAAAAAGAAGGAAAGACATCTTAAGGGAAAATAAAGCAATGGAGAGGAATTATAAAAGTTTGACCATGTTCATTCCACAATCAACAGGAAATGGTAAAAGCCATAGCATCTTTTGCTTTATAAATCAATATTATTAATTGTAATCATCTGACTTCTAAATGTTTCATAAATACATTTTCCCTTGAACTCATGTATAATGCAATTTGTAATAAAAACATCACTTTAGCATTTACTAATGGAAACTTGTACTATGTACTAATTATGAAAAAAACAGATCACTACTTTAAACCAGATGTTCTTTTTATTATGTTGTTGTTGAGGAACTGGACTACAAGATATTTTTATCCATAAAGCTGACAGCTTTTTCTCATGCAGACACTTTTGACCCCATGCTGACACTATTATTATCATATATTTAATTTATGTGGTATTATTGTGATATCATAAATTTTTAGCTACAATCAGATTTAGTGAAATAAAATTCATTTTTGATATTATCTTCTATACCACTTCTGCCACTTTTTTTTTTTTTTCTTACATTAATCATGCATCTCTCTATTACTGTTTGGATGATCTACAACTTTGACTCTACAAAACTGAGATATTGCTGACATTAGAATTTTATTGCATCACTTGAAGGATATTGGTGTAGAAGAGATGAGTATTTCAGAGATAAACTCATAAAAAACACATTTTTTAAAATCAACTCAGACCATTCTGATTTGAATGCCTGCTTAAATTCATTGTGTACTATAATGCCTGCTAATGATATAAATTAATCAAAGAGCATTTATTAAGGTACACTATATATTAGGCACTGGGGACACAAAGAAAGAAAGTCTATCTTTAAGGACCTTATATTCCATTTGAAGGAAATAAAACATATATATAAAGGTTGTTACAAAATATATACAAGTTAAAAACAAGGTACTTAGAAGACACTAACAACAGTGGGGATCACGAAATGTTTCATGCAGAAAGGTGTGCTTGTGTTCTTCATGGGAAGTAAGGATCCTCAGAGGGAGAGTTGAGGAAGGAAAGCATGTTGGGCATGAGAGAAAGCCAGCATAAAGAAACACATAGGAAAAACACAGTTTATCCATGAGGAAAAAGAAAAGGCTAGTTTGGCTGGACCACAGTGTGGGTGAAAGGGAATAATGTGTTTAAATGCCATACAAGTATATTGAAGCGATGGTGTGAAAGCCAAGAAGTTAAATGACAAACAAAAAAAGGTTAAAACCTAAAGATAACAAAGCACCAATAGAATTTGTTTCCCTGGGGAAGTGCCATGAACTTCTGGGCTCTCTATTAGCTGTCCAAATAATTGTTTTTCCTCTAAAATCAGTTGAACTGGATGCTTTTGAGTGATTATGAATTTTACTTCAGAGAATATGAAATATCTGCTATATGACCAAATGAAATATGATCATGTATCATTTCTGTGACAAAAAAAAAAAAAAAAAAAAAAAAAAAAAACAAAGAAGGATGGACCAATAGCTATAGCGAAAGAAGTAGGGTAGTATATTTCCTTAGAAGATTAAGCAGATTGAATGTTATTGATAATCAAAGAAAATAACATGTCAGAGAAGAATTAAGTGATTAGAGGATTGTTGAAAGGTTCCTGGTTGAGGAGATATGTCATAGAAATGGTTTTTGGAGTTTGTTAATAAAATTGGGAGTAAACTTTCATTTTTTTTTAACTACCTGGAAACTCTGAGATACTTTCCCATCATTTGCTCTGAACCAGTGCATTAAACTAGGTCAATTATATGTAATTCCATGTTTTATTCTTAAAACAAAACTATATAAAAAATAGCAATAATATAGTTTGGGCATAGAGCAGTGGATATAGAGTACTGGGTCTGGATTCAGGAAAACCTGACATCAAATCCAACCTTAGATACTGTGTGAACCTAGGCAAGTTATTTCCCCCTATTTGCCTCAATTTTCTCATCTGTAAAATGATGGAAAAAGAAAAGGAAATGACAAACCATTTCAGTATTTTTGCCACAAAAATCCCAAATGGTATCAATGAGAAGTTGGACACAACTTAAAAATAAATGAACAAGAAAATAATGAAAAGATTCAGGAAAGAGTTCAAAAATAATCTCTGAAACCTCATAATGAGATAGTAAAATAAGATATACATGAATGATGTTAAAAATTCTATAGCAAACTGCAATAATTACAATCAATCAATAGGGATTTTATTAAGTGGAAATTGTGTGTCAACAGCGTTCAGTGCTAGGATACAAAGGTAAAAATTAACTAATCATTGCTGCCTCAAAATCTTTATCTTATCCTGGAAGACCACATATATATATCAAATGAATGCATCACTTGAAAAGAGAAGGCACTAGAAGCTTGTAGCAGGAGAAAGTTTTTTATACAAGGTGGTTGTGGTGCCACAGTTCTCTTTTAATGTCCTGACCCAGTTTCCCTAATTGTCCTATTCAGTTATTCTGCCTCAGGTTATAACCATTCCCTTTTAATGGTAGGATAAAGGCCTTATATTTTAGACCTTAAGCTATACTTATTCCCTCTTAATGTTTGATGGGATAAAGGTCTTTATCCATTTTAGACATCATTAGAATATCAGGAGCCTCTCCAGTACCTCCCTCCATCATGTTATCCTAGGTGTCTCCCCCCATTAGGTCATCCCCATCCAGGTACCTCCCCCATTATGTCATTGTTCTTGTTACCCTATAAAAAAAATCCTGTATCCTATATTCAATGCTGGATTCTTTGAGGCAATAGTCTCGTTCAGTCCTGGGACCAACCATGATCCATTGGTCCCAGTAAATCTCTCCATTTAATAAATTCTGTATTGAATATTCTCTAATCTCTATCTTGCTCTGTTTCTCCTGCATTACAATGGTGCTTCAGCTGAATCTGGACAGGAAAAAAAAAAAAAAGATGTAAACAAAATTGTCTGCACTCTGTTATACTTTTATCAGATTTTAACTATTTTAGTAATTCATGAAAAACAGACATTACTGGCTAATCAAACAAATTAAAAACAAACAGGTGTTTTCTATAAGATTAATTTCAAAAGCTGTTCAGTTAATAGATGTGCCAGTCAAACAACAGAGGATTTCATTTTGGAAGTTACTAGATTGGCCCATGAGAGAAAATGGATGGTACTAAAGTTACCTTCAAATTCAGTATGGGTAAAAGGAAAGGAGTTTTGTCCATTGCCCAGGCAATTAAGAAACTAAACTAGAAGCAGATCCAGAGACTACAGACACATATAGAATATGTATACTCCGTACATGTGTCTCATCATCATAGTACACTATTAAGTCAACTCTTAATTGAAAGAAACATTATCTTTTCTTTTTTTTAGGGGGTAGAGATAAGGAGGATGTTGGTATGTTTTGTCCCAGCTCTTAAAAAACTAACAAGTTTACATGATCCAGTTTGACTGGGTCCAATCAAGGTATATATATATATATATATATATATATATATATATATATATATATATATAAACTTTGAAATCAATAAGATTGTAAATCTACTTGGAAGACAGATGTTGTCTTTCACTTCTTTCATATTCCCAGTACTTAGCTCAGTGTCTGGGAAATAGTAGTCATTTAATAAATTGATTTATTAATTGATTGATATCACTGAAACTAGTCTGGGGCCAGGCTATAAACAGCTTCAAATGTCAATGAACTTTATATTTAATTCTTATACTTGGAGTCACTGGAGATTGAGTGGAGGAGTGACATGAAACTAGGTTTAGGGAAAACCATTTTTTTAATTGTGTGGAAGATAGATTGCAAAGGGTAGAAACTAAAGACAAGGACACTTCTCAGGATGTCCAAAATGCATATTTTCTGCTGTTTTCTGAATCTTCATGTAAAGGAATCACACATAATTTTTTATGCTGATGATAATAATTGTAGGATCAGATGGAAGTGCAGTAACCTCTTATTAGACTGAACTATTATATCTTTTTATTTTCTTTTTGTGAGGCAATTGGAGTTAAGTGACTTGCCCAAGGTCACACAGTTATGAAATGATAAGTGTCTGAGGTTAATTTGAACTTAGGTCCTTATGACTATAGGACCAGTACTCTATGCACTGCATCATCTAGCTGCACCCAGTCTAAACTATTATAAATCGCCAAATCCAGTCTTCACCAAACCTAGAAACAAAACATATTACACTCTAAGGCAGCATGGTACATATTTTACTTTCCCAATTCTTCTCTGACTATAAATTGGGAATTACAGCTGTCCTTTACTTTATTATTTAAATAAAGTAATAAATCATCACTTTATTATTTAAATGTACCAAATATGGCACATGCAATGTCTACAATCTTAAGCAAGGTATTAATTTCTTAATGTCATCAGAAAAAAAATCACTAAGACTAGAAGTTAAAGAACTACTGCAAGTCTGAATTAGTGAAAAGAAATTCTTCACTGAAATATTCTTAAGCTTAAGAAATCATGGTTCCAGACAAAATGATGATGATGATGATGATGATGATGATGATGATGATGATGATGATGACGACGACGACTACAACAACGACGATGACAACTTAGGACTTAAAACAGATTATTATTGAAGACATTTTTTAATGGATATAGATCTGACCATGAAACTAAAATCTATTTTTAGCTTTTGTTCTTTTTACTTTTCTGTGTTAACCCAATGCTTAGTACAGTGTTTGGTATGAGTAAGCACTTAATAAATGTGTGTGGATTCTTGGTTTAACTTGATTGGATTCAAATCCTTCTGACATGTTGGCTATGTGACCCTATCAAATTCTTTAACCTCTCAATGTTCTAGGATAGTCCCTTAGGCTATAATTTACAGACAAGATGTTGACTTGCCTCAAGACGGAAAAGTTCCTTTGCTGAGAATTTCTTATACTAATGAAATAAAAAATCCAAGAAGATCTTTAACAGATCATTAAAGATTTTTTTCTTCCACATTCTTTTAATTTTTTTGTCACAAATTTATGAATTTTCAAATATTATTAACAAACAAAGCAAATGAACATGAATGAATCAAATGAAACTATTCATATTGCCAGTGTTTAAAGGAAGAAACTACTATGAACTGAAGCCTCTGATATTCAATGTTGCAGGGATAATGTCATATTTAAATATGTTATTACTACAAAAAAAACTTAATTTCACAAGATTGGTTGTAATGCACTAATGAATCATTGGTGGAGTTATGAAATGATCCAACCATTCTGGAAAGCATTCTGGATCTATGCTCAAAGGGCTATAAAACTGTGCATACCCTTTGACCCAGCAGTGCCACTACTGGATCTGTATCTCACGGAAATCATAAAGGAGGGAAAAGGACCACATGTGCATAAAATGTTTGTAGCAGGTCGTTTATGGTAACAAAGAATTAGAAATTTAGTAGATGCCCATAAATTAGGGAATGGCTAATAAGTTGTGGTATATGAAGATGATAGAATATTATTGTTCTATAAAAAATGATGAGCAATTGATATTAGAATGTGACTTGGAAAGATTGATACAAACTGATACTGAGCGAAACAAGCGGAATCAAAAATACATTGTACACTATAACAGCAAGAATGTGCAATGATCACCTATGAAAGACTTGGTTCTTCTCAGTGATTAAGTGTACCAAAACAATCTCAATAGACACCAGGTAGAAAATGCCATATGCATCTAGAAAAAGAACTAAGGAGATTGAATGTAAATTAACATATGCTATGTTCACTTCTTTTTTGTTTTTTCTCTCATGATTTTTCCCTTTTGTTCTGATTTTTCTCTCCTAACATAATTCATAAAGCAATTTATTTTAAAATAAATAAACAATTTTTACAAAGATAGGTTGTAATAAAGAGTTCAGGTCCTACTGAGTAACAGACTGGAAATGAGTTTCTCTTAATTTAATGAGGATGTGCCTAGTAGAGCATAGTCTTTTTCAAGATCTTTAAGAGTGAAACAAAAATGTCTTTCTGTCATACATCTTTAGTAATATTTACACCAGTCAAAAGAAATGAGCCCAATAATCCACACAGAAAAATAAAATGGATTTTAAAAGACTGTTACTCAAACTATGAAATGCATTTCAGAAGTATAACTTGAACCCAACTCTTTTGGTTCTGAAAACAGTGGTACATCCATTATGCCATGATCTTATCTCTGAAAAAAATTATGTAACCTTGAGCAAGTCCCTTAATCTAACAATTTCTTTAATCTCACAGCTTCTCTAAGCAACTCTATAACACTATAAATAAATAACTCTATAACACTATAAATGCCTACTTATTTTGGTTGACAGTGTTCTCTCTTTGGAGAGTCCCAATACAGATGAAATTGCAAATGCAGTCCCTATTAAGTACCTTGAATTGGATGAATAGTCCATTTGGTAAGGCCACACAAGTATATGTATCTTAGGTAAGTGATACAGATAATCAATTAAATTCAAGAATTGAAGCAAAGAACAAAAAAGGACTGGATTGCTTTTGTAAAAGTACAAAGGCCTTTCAAAGAATCCAAGCAAATTTATCACATGAAAATATTTTAACACCAATATTTACCTATATTTTAATAAATCATGTAACATTTTTTAATTGAATTGAATATAAGGTTGAGTGAACTACAGCATATTAGCAAGGATGGCTTGCATATAAGAAATAGTAAAGGTCATAGAAGCATATACAATTTTATCTAAGATCTAAGCATCCATCTGTCTCAATAATACAAAAAAAAAATAGTATATAACACAACAAATGGGAATCATGTCTGTTCTTAAAGACATCCAATGAGAAAGAAAAATGTTGAGTCTGTAGGTAACCTATTGCACATTCAATAGTTTTAATCTTTAGAAGCACACCCCTCTCCCCCTCCTGCAAAAAAAAAAAAAAAAAAAAAAAAAAAAAAAAAAGCATATAAAGATTAAATTTGTGTTTATTATTTTTACTTATCAGTCCCTAGTTGTAAGCCTAAAGACATAAGACCTAATCCTCCCCAAAGCCAGTCTTTCAAGTATTGTATCAGAACTATTAATGTCTTTCTGATTTTTCCCTTCATGAGACTAAACATCCTCAGTTTCATTGGTTAATCATATGGCAAGGGTCCAAAGACTTTGTCCATTCTTCTTGCTCTCCTCTGGATGCCCTTTAATTTATTAATGTCCTTTATAAAATGTGCTGCTTAGAATCAAATTCAACACTTTTGATATGGTCTGAACATAGTAAAATAAAGTGAGACCCTTACTTTCATATTACTACTGAAAGCTATGTTAATCTTAAATCAGCCTAAAATAGCATAGCCTATCACATTGCTAATTCATACTGAATATGTAGAACCTAAAATCTCTGGAATATTTTAATCAGATGGCTAAATATGGCTCTTCCATATTGTATTTTTGAATTAAGTTTATTGAACTAAAGTGACTTTATATTTATCTCTATGAAATTCAAGTTAACTACATTCAACCTTTTCATTTTCCTTAATCGTGTGAAGACCTTTCTGGATTCTGACTGTCATATGTGCTGTCTTTATCCCCACTAATTTTATGTTATGTGAAAATGTGATAAGCATATTATCTATATGTTTATCAGCATCACTGATGAAAATTTATTAAACAGTAAAAAAACAATGGAAATACTATTGGAATTCCCTTCAAATTCTCTCCCAATTAGAAAGGATAATGACCATCCACATGATTTTTTTCTTTCCCCGCTCTTCTAGAATCACAGATCTTAAGCTGGAAAATATTTCAGAGGCCTTCTGATCTAATCCTCTAATTTTCCTGAAAATGAAACTGATTACACATAGAATTTCAATAACTTCTCAAGGTCAAGTGGATTGTGTCAGCAATAAGATTCAAATGCACATCTTCAGAGTCCAGATCCAGTGTTCTCTCTAAAATAAATCAAATTATCAAGGAACCATTTGTCACTTTGCTTTAAATCAAGTCAGCCAAATAGTTTTGAATGCATCTGATATCTTCCTATCATTCCTCAGAATAATAATGTTAAATAATTTTAAATACTTAACTAAAATCTCGATAAATAGCATTTATAGCATTGTTCGCATTTGCCACTTTAAGATGTAAGACCAGTCAGCCATAAATCATTTTTGATGAAGCTTTGCGGGTTTTTATGATCACTGCTTCCTTTTGTAGATAATGTCTGGCCATTTCTTTAATAATACATTTTAGTATTTTTACCAAGAATTAAACTCAAGTTCATACATCTGGGAAGTATCTAAGCAGAGAATCATTTGTGCCAGTTATGTAGCAAGAGTGTATGAGGACAATTGAACAATCCAAGAGATGTAGTAATAACTATGAAATGTTAAAACCTATAGCAAATTGGGTACATCATGTATGTGGGTTATATGGAAATATATGAACAATGGACATTAAAAATGAGGTGTAACTAGGGAAGTGTACCATCTCATCTAAAAAAGTATTTATATAGATGAGATCATGACACCATTAAAGAATCCGAATACATGGTGTAAATTTTATTATTTGTGCTTTGCATAAAATATTCATTTTATCTGCCAAATTTCTAAAAAGCAAACACAACCTTACAATAATTCATTATTGAAGCTTTGTTTTGAATAATTCAAGTTCTACCTGCATCCCACCATGGAAATGAATGTTTTCAGAAATAAGATAGCATCTAGTATATCAATATGGGGCTAGATAATAACCTTATAAAATAGAATGCAAGATGAATCCTCAGCTGAGCTGCAGGAAATAATCTTGGCCCAGAACATAGTGTTTGAAAAAAATTTCAAGCCTAATGGTTTGAGCATCAAATACATTTCCAACTTAGAGTCTCATTTTTGTTTGTGAAACAAAGTAAAGATGCTTATTCTTAGTTTTTCTAGAAATGAAAGCTAGTATGGATATGAGAACACAATAAAGTATTTTGAAGCTTCTCTAAATGTCACTGACAAAAAATGTAGTCAAATGTTAAGCACACACAATTTAGCATAACTCATTTTATCTAGTGGCCATTAGTTGGCATTCTTCCCAGGTTATTAGTTGGAAAAACTCCTACTATAATTTTAAAGACTTCAAGCTATTAACCACTGTGGTTAACAAGCTCAAGCTTTTGACTAAGATTGAAAAAAAAGTGTGTGAGAAAACTCTCATTTGTGCACTAAAATCCTAGCTTCTATAAAGATTACTTGGGGGATTTTCTTACCATAAATGTCATCTGTTTTTGAAGTAAAAATTTTTATCTAACCTACAGGCCACCATCAAAATTATTTGCTCAGAAATGTACTATCTAGAAAATCATATATTTCTAGGTCTAATACACATATTGTTTTTTTGAAGCAGAAGTTTCATTTTTACAAGCACCTCTAGGCTGTATTTCTGTATTCCAACTTAAGAATGAAGACACAGATTATGTCTACTTGAATATAATTGTTGTTATCCTAATATTTTGTTTATTTAATAAGTGCTATTCTCATCAGAGTGCCTAATAATCTCTATTTTTCCTGGAAAAGTAATGTTAAAAACAGGTATTTGTGTTTTGTTCTCATTGTGAGAGTTATACATTTTTTTTTTAAATTCCCACTATTTACTAATTTTGCTATATTCTACTTTTTAATCATGTGATCTTGGGAAAATCGCCTTGCTAAGTGTGTTTATTTGCTTATAAAAATAAGATAATACAATTTGTGCTATTAACCTCAGAGGATTGTACTACAGATTAAATGGGATACTATATAATAAAATCAAATATAATCATAGTTCATCAAGTTCTTTGCTAATTTATATTTACTGAAAAACTGTTGTAGAGGTTGTTTCATTAAATTAAGAAACATGTTTACCCAACTTTTGTATCTATTTGAACAATGAACATTAATTGAATGTTACTTATGGAAAGGTGAGTTTATTTTTGTAAATTTACATTAGTTTTATGATTGAAAACTTTGTTAGTGATTTAGGAAAAAAAAAATATCTTTAGTAGTCAAAAGTCTATAGGACATTATTGAATTAGGGTTGGAGAATACTTTGGGTATTGGATGGCAATCCTACCTCAGATACTACTGACCCTCAGCAAGATTTTAGTCTCTCCATGCCTTACTTTGTTCATCTGTAAAATGAGGGGACCAAATTTGATGATTTCTAATGTCATTTCTAATATATGAGAGATTCAAATTGCTAAAGATATACTTAAAACCAAGCTTCTTTACTCATAACTTTATAATGCAGTGGAAAAATTATTTTAATAACTTTAATAACTCAATAATGCTTTTCTACCTCATGTGACTCAGAGTAGAAAGCACAGGATGTGATTATAGTTACCTGAGATGAAGTACATTTTAGAGTATGTGGTTGTGCTTGCTACTTTCAGAATTTTAAAAGTTAGGAAGGAAGAGAGGAAGGAAGGAAGGAAAAGAAGGAAGGAGGGAGGGAAGGAGGATAGAAAGGAGGAAGGGAGAATGGACAGAAGACAGGAAGGAGAAAGGGAGGGAGGAAGGGAAGAAGGAAGGATGGAAAGGAGGAAGGGAATGGAAAAGAGGAAAGGAGAAAGGGAGTGGGAGGGAGGGAGGAAAGGAGGAGTGGGAGGGAGGAAGGGAAGAAGAGAAGGAGACAGGGAGGGAGAGAGGGAGGGAAAGAGGAAGAGAGGAAGGTGTTAGGATTCTTACAAGGTACTAAGACAGTGGAATTGATAAAGACAATAATTATCTAATTTAGCATGGTTTATTATGATTGATCTGATCCTACAAGGAGATGTTATGGGCCAGAACTTGAAACAAGGTACTGAGTGGAATTAAGGAGACAGTGGTTAAATCTAATTTAGCATTGATTTAATCCTACAACAAATAAGGGTTTCCTAGTGATATAATGATTGATGTGTACTCAGTGTACAGCATATAAGAAGCTTTCAGGGCCAGACACAAGCCCACTCTCAGAGGCGGAGACAGATTCATTCCATTTTCCACATTTGTGCTGGCTGGAGACATTCTGAGGGAGCTAGAGGTTGAAGCTGGCAGAGGCAAAGGACTAGTGGGCAAGAGTTCTCGAAACCAAGGAGAGAGATAAGCCTCTAAGAAAACTAACCAGGCCCAAGGAAGAAGACAATACTTGGAAAGAGAAAATAAAGGATTTGGACTTTAACTCCTGGCTGTATTTGAGGTGATTATTACACTGAACTAAAACTAAGGCTGCTCCCAGAAACCCTCCAAGAAAACCTGCTCCCAGAGAACATTACACTTTAGAGAAGAATATTGGAAGGGAGGAAGGGAGGAAGGAAGGAAGGAAGGAAGGAAGGGAGGAAGGGAGGAAGGGAGGAAGGGAAGAAGGGAGGAAGGGAGGAAGGGAGGGAAGGAGAGAGGTCCCTACAAACTGTTATATCATCATAAATTAACAGCAAATATATTTACACACTTTCATAGATTAATACAACTATATATTTTGTGTTAATAATTTTCCAATCAAACTGAGTGCATATGAATTTAAAAAAGCACAGAAGATCAAATTATGTATATGCCAAAGGGCAACAAAGAATTCTTGAGGTTAGAAAATAAATTTGAATATCCTACCTCAGATAATTTTAAAAGATATTTAAAATAGAAATTTTACCTGGAAAGGGAGTTGACTGAAAATTATTAGGAATAAAGATGACTGGCATGTTCAAAGACCGTGCAATACATATACATACATATGTATATATCATATATACACACATTTATCTATTCAAGTGGGTATATATGTATGTATGTATATACCTATGTATGTATTAGAAAAGCTTTTTAAAAGTTACTTCAATAAATGTTTAGCTATCCAAATTGACTTTTGGAGAAAAGATTTTTAAACCATTTTACTTCCAAAGATTAAATAATATAATCTCAATATTCTTTCACTTCTTTTCCTTTAGTAACATGTCTCTAAAAAATACCTCTGCAGGTCATTCACTACATCTCATTGTCTAAAATATCCTCCAAAAGTAAAGTCACTACACCTTTTTCCTAAGGATTCTACAATTTCCATAAAAAGCAAAACATTACAGTACCACAAATATGTTTCTTGTGTGAAATAATTCTTCATAGCTTCTCTCAGAAGTTGTTTAGGGGTTAAGTTGACTCCTTTCTCAAGTATTTTTGAAAACAGAGGAAGGACAATGGAAATTTTTTCACAGTATTAGCTTTTCAATTCTCATCACTCAAATTGTTTTCCAAAACTGACTCCCTCATAAAGATATTTTCTTTTTTGAAAAATATTTGCTGTTTGATTATTTCATTGCTTTATGAATAAAGGGAAATGTTATGAATTATTATAATTGCAAAGAAACTTCAAAGATATTGCTAACCAGTAGGTGAAAGAAAGAAGTTATCATAAATATTATGTCACTTTTAAAGGGATGAGAACATGTCCCAATATTGTAATTCATTTCCCAGGAACAAAGGCATTCCACTGCATTAAATTACTCACTCGTGAGGCCAACCACAAAAATAAGAGCATCATTTTGACCAGCATTAAGAAGAATTTAATTAAAGCAGAAGTGTTGCTATGAATTCATAATCTCATTATTATCAGTACATTCAAACACCACTACTCAGGATTCATCTAAGAAATCATTCATGTTGCACTTGGAAATTTTTTTTAAAGGACAGAAGATAGTTTTATTCTGGAATATGGGCTTTTCAGTGTCAATTAACTTCTCCTTTACTCCTAATATGCACTTTTAATAAGCACAGTCAATAGTAAATATGAAAAAAAAAACATAATCTTGGACCAATTTACTACAAGGCAGTTTTGGTATGGTGCTAGGTTTTCTAGGTCAGGTAGTAAACAAAAGATAATTCATGTCTCATAACCTGATACTTGTGTATATATCATGTAAATTTGTGCTTAATGGACTATTTTTCAAGTAGATTAAGAAGTCAAACATAGATCATAACTGTTTATCTTTGAATATTTAAAACATTAATCATTCTCTGATCTCTGATTTCATGTTTATTGACATTCCCTTCAGTAGTATTGAATGCCACTCATTGATACTTCCTCATCTCCATTTCTTTTGATAAGTCTTACAGAGGTTCATCAATAACTACAGTCTTACCCAAGAACTCTTTAAGTGTCATGGATATTAATGAAGCAGATAGGCTTTACATTGGTTATCCATTTATATCTTCACATGACCAGGCTGCTCCCCTTTCCTGTATTATCCCATTCTTGGCAGCCATGTAGCATTATATTTAAAAAAACAAAAAAACAAAAACAAAAACAAAAAAAACTAGTATTTAAAAAAAGCAAAAAACAGAATTTTGATTAAAAAAAAAAAAAAAGAACTTAGATTTACAAAAAAAACAAAACAAAACAAAAAATCTTAGGCTCATCAAAATCCCTAAGTATTAAGTCTCCTGAACCTCTTACAACTAGTTCTCTTATTTATCAATCAATACATGCCAAAGAGATGATGAACAATCTACCAAATGTTCTGTTCTTTTTGCCAAGAATATTTCACATAGTCAGCACTGACTGTGGGCACAGGTTTTGATGAGCTTATCTCAGGAGGCAGGAAGAAGTTCCCACATCTTTGTGTTGCTCTGGGTATAGAGAAGTCTCCAAATTAAGAGAATATCAACCTATTGTGATTCTGGAGAAACTTGTTGAAATCATTAAGTTCCAGAAACACTACCATTTCGAAGGAGAATAATGGAATTGAGAGAGACATCAGAAGGTACAAAACCCATTATGTTTGGATGACCTTATTCTGTGTGTCCTGGAATCCCAGGAACATGAAACTAACATAATCCTTCCCATAGAATAAGTTGTTACAGCCTACATGGAAACAGCCCAGGAAATTCATCATTGTTTATGGAAATAATGAGAAGTTCAGGACGTTTCTCTCAGAAGAGATTAAGACCTTTACCCAGAGTGAAGGGAATATAGTGGTTTAAGACTCAAGAGGTCTCAGAGCAATGTTTAAGGGAAGGATGCCTCTAACATTTGAATCCCCAAAGATGAATCCTGAGGGAAAAAAAAGAAAATGGAAGAGAAGCTTCAGGAGTGGAAACTTTAAGGAGCAGGAGCTTCAGGTGTAAGAATAGGAAGAGGGTGACTCGCTTTTTAATCTTATAAATCAGGTGAGTCCAACTCCAATGATATGATACAACTGGTCTAGAGATGCTGAATGAGCAGAAAAAGACATTGTTCCAGCAGCCAAGAAGCCAAATATATTCACGATATATAACCAAAAAATGCATTAAGGTGCAAAACTGATCCAGAAAAGCAAAGAGCTCTGGGAAATGATCACAGGGCTGGAGCAGGAATGTCATGGCACTACTGAAGATATGACATATACATTGAGGAGTATACATTGTACTACTAAAACAAATTTGGAAAGATTTCATCCCAAAGTTTAATCTCACGATGGTAACCATATTCTCAACCCAAAAAAATCATTTCTTAATTTCATCTCTAAAATGCCTTAGATTGCTCTCATTAAAATGACAATTTATATAATTTATATAAACAATTATATGTTTGTGTGTGTGTGTGTGAAGAATGAAAGTTCTAAGAATGCCCCAAAAATCAATGTAGCCTTATCTCTTCTGACAAATTTCTAAGTCCAGTTCATTATCTACCTGCCATTGGTACTACTAGACCAGACCTATGGACTATCCACTTATCTGAATATCAGAGTCTTAATTTTAGACATTAATCTATTTGGGTTCTTCCTGTGGATACTTATGTCAACATTTTTGAATGATAATTCATTTCAAGCAGAAAATTCTGAAATATTCTTGGACTTGATGCAAAGGGTCATCCTAGAACAGGAATATCTGCAAAACCTCACCATATGGAAAAGATACTTCTTAATTTGGACACTATACCAGACATCCTCTATGACAGTGGCAATATCTTTGCTGAATAAAAGTCTGTTTTACTTTACACTTCATATAATCAGAGGGTCACTCAACAAAGCTACCTCTAGTGTGCTAACAAGTCAAGTACTTTGTTTATAGTAAACAAGCAATAGGTGCAGTATAATTTTGTACTCTGAGCCTTTTATAAACTTTGTGACTGAAAAAAATGTACTCAGCTTATATATTAATTGTAAAAAACCTGCCTGTTTTCTTCTCATAATTTCATCAATAATAACCTCAATAAATGTACAAATTATTCTCATGAAGATTATATAGAGTTGGGAAAGTAGGCACATGAGATAGTAATGGCATTTTTTATTTTAATGTTTGTGATTAAAAAAAAAAATGTGTAATTATTTCCAACATTTGTACATCCCCCTTTTCAAATATCTCAAAATGTGATCCCTAAAAATCAAAACTGTATTATTAGTATTGATTTAATTTTTTCCTTGATAAGCTGATTAGAAATTCAGAAAAAGTTGACTGGAAAGTGACTCCTAGCTGGCAAATAATAAGTTCCAGTCAAAATTTAACCATTTTCCTTAAAAAAAAAAAAAAAAAAAAAAAAATTATGCAGTGTTTTCTATGTCAAAATATTACCTATTTTTGTGTAAATTATTTACAATATAGAAAGGTGAGATTCTTTACAATCTAAGCTTTTGTACTCTTGAATTTTACTAATAGTAAGTTGTATTTTTCAATATACTTCCTTGTATTCACTTTTGCACTGAAGTCATTATGTCATAAAGTACATGTTGTTTCCTTTAGAAGTTTTAGTAAGTTTTCCATATAAGTTTTCTACATTCTCATGTCTAGGCATGAAAGCCAAAAGTATCTTAATGATAGTCTAACAGTATCTCCTAATCAACCATGAAATATGACAAGATATTTCTTGATGTTTGGAAAAAATAAAGCCAATTCCACAAATTCCTTTATTTTCCTCTATTAAGTAGAATCGTGATTCCCTTTCCCAAGAAGTATGCCTATTTCTTGAATATAAAATAGTAATCTCTTGCCCCCCTTAAAAAAAAAAAAAAAGAAAAAAAGAGAGAAGGAAAGATTTTCCCCAAATGATCTAGAATTAATATTAGAATTTTTTCTCTATATAAGTCCTTCTCTGATCTTCACTATTATAGGAAGATACTGGGTTTTGAAGGGACATGCCAAATGAATCAAACAAATACTGTAAGGTTTAAAATTAGAAAAATCTGGAGTATAGATTCACTTTTTCACTTATCTGTTCCTAACCAAGGGCCAGCTTAATTAAGTAGAGTTACAGAGTTATAGCTGTGCTACAAACAAATCAATTACTTTATGTTTGCCTCCATTTCCTCATTTGTAAAATGGGAAAGGATTCCAGTGAAAAATTGTAGAGGGTCTCTAACTCTGAAAAGGTACTTAAGATACTGACAGCAGAGTGCTTATAGTTAAGCACCTACTCATTGTGATTGATGAGATAATGATTCTCTAGTTAAGCACATACTTAGTGTGATATGGTGATATAGTGACTCTCCTAACAATTGGCTCATGCTCAGTATGCTGTAGTGATGTAATTGTACTGAGGTATTTAAGAGCCACAGACACAGAAGAGTCTCAGATACAGGAAACATAGAAGACTCTCAGCCACACACATATAGAAGACTTGATCAGCCTCTTAGTGGCCCTCCTGCCTTCATCACTTCTCCACTTATAGACCAAGGCCCGCCCAGAGATCCTCAAGAAAACTAGCCCGGACATTACAAAAAATAAAATGAAATACTTGTAAAGCATTTTTCCAAAGCTTAAAACACTAGGAAAATACTAACAATAATAAGATATAAACAATAGATGTATATGAAAATAATGTCAACACTAATTCAATTTGGTTTCCATGGTAGGATCAAGCTTAAACCAGAAAGTGGAAAAGCTAAGAATTTTCAAATTTCAAATTTGGTTCTCTGTGAATTTCCCTCATATACCTATGGTTAGATCAAATTGACTACTTGCTATTGCCAACTTTTCTTGGTATAATGTCCAAAAGAACTGGAATATCCTCCTTCCCTGTGCTTTTTACAAAGTTTAGTTCTCTTCAAGGACAACTCAATACTACTCCCTTTAAGAGACCTTCCCTAATTCTTCTAGTTGTTCCCACACATCCACATTCACGTTGCATTTATTTTGTGTATATTTTGTATTTACTTATGAGTAAGCATGTGGTGTCCCTATACCCTATATGAGATACAAACTTCTTGAAGACAAAGATTATCTTTCCTTTACTGTTGTATCTCCATTTGGAAGTTTAATAAATATTTAATCAATTGAATTAGTCATTCTTCCTGAAGAAGAGAGGTCATGTTACTACTATTACTACTACTACTATTATTACTACTACTGTCAAAGCTAGTGCTCTGGCTTTAGCACTTTAAGGCAGGAATAGAGAGAAATAGTGATCTGCTATCCCATGATATCTAAGACTAGAAACCTCTTATACCATAAAACATCTCTGGTTGCCATTGATATTAATCTTCCTGATCTGCTCTGAGATTGACACAAAATCTTATGAGATATCATGACAGAAATGGACAGAAAATTGAGTTTTCTTAGACTCATATTTTCTAGAAGTGAGTATCTTCCTTCATTACATTAATTTACCAATTACCATAAATATCAAATCTCTTATCTACAATTGGTAATTTACCTGCCCTATACAAATACAATGTATCTACTCCCATTGCATAACTCTCTCTACAAATACATTCCTTCTAATTCAAGAAAATCAGAACATTCTTTATTTTTCCTATCTTCCTCTATTCTCCAGAAATCATTATAATATCTTTAAAAAAAAAATCCTCCTCTTTATCATAGATCACTTTGTTTGACTCTCTTACTATCTGGGACTCAGGGAAACTTGGTTTCTCATCCTTGACTTCCCTCTTTGGAGCTAACTTCACCTTTCATGATCTATCCCTTGGGTAGAGAAGAGTAATGAGTCAAATCCTTGCACTAAACTAATTCATCCAGACCTTCCATCTGCTACCATCACTCAGCAAGTTTACATTTCTATCTATTTCATCCAATTCAAATCCGTGTTGCTATCACTGGCTAGTCTCCAAATCACTGCTCTTCTTTTGTTTAGTACATGGCTCACATTTTTCCTCTCTACTTCAACCATTTTTCATATTTTAGGTTCCTAGAGATATGCGCTGGACATACCAGTTCATCTCCCCAATTCCATGACCTATATTTCCACTCTTTAGTAATCCTTTTATTTTTCCCCTGTCAACTATTGTACTCCATGCAGCAGCTGTTTCCAAACTTTTCTCTTGTCAAGCTCCAACACTTCCTCTCATCCTTTCATTCCTTAACAGAATGGAGGCCATCTGTCATGAACTTCTTCATTGCACCCACTCTGCATCTCATATTCCCTCTATAGTTTTATTTTTCTTTTTTTATATTTTTTCCAGTCTTTGTCAAGAAAGTAATCCACTTTGCCAATGTTTGTCCCTTTACCTATGCATTTTGTTTAATTTCCCTTCTCTTGTACCTTGCCTTCATTCATAATCTTCCTCTATCTCCTATGCTTCCTTCCTCTTGCTCTTTCTTTATCCATATCCATTGTCTCTATTCCCAGTTCTTCCTTTATTTTATCTGAAATTTTTTAGAAAGTTGAGAGACCCTTTCCTACAAGAAACTATCTCCTCACTTTTTCCCTGCCTAAGTAATGTTCTCACTTTTCTAGTACACTTCACTCAGCTCTCAAAATGATATGCCTGAAGTCTGTCTTTGACCATATCACTCCCCCATTCAGTAAACTTCATTGGCTACCTATTGCCTCTAGAATGAAACATAAAATGTTCTGGCTTTTACATAACCTAATTCCTTTCCAACTTTTAATCTTTTAAGACTTACTCCCCAACACATGCTGTAAAATCAGTGTAATGTGCTATATTTCCTGATTTCCTGAATCTTCACTGACTGCCCCAGGAACTACATTTCTATTGCTCTTCTGTTTCCTACATTCCCTGGATTCTTTCAAGTCTCAGCTAAAATCCCACTTTCTAAAGCCTTCCTACTCCAGATAACTTCCTAGTATCTGTGTGTGTGTGTGTGTGTGTACATAAAACTTGTCTCTACATAATTATATATTGTTTTCCCTAACATGTGAGTTCCTTGAGAAAAGAAATGTTTTTTTTTTTTTTTTTTTTTTTTTTTTTTTTGGGGGGGGTTGGTTTTTGTGTTGTTTGTTTGTTGTGTTTTTGTCTTGCTTTATTTCAAACTTTCCTTTTAAACCAAATGCTTTGTACAATGCCTGGCTTGTAGTGCTTATGTAGTCACTCACTAAATTCTAACAATATACTCTGCTGTTGCTTTCATAACCACTTCTTAGTTAGCTTTGCTGTATAATCATTCATCTCCTAGCATGTCAGTATAAAAATTTCTTAAGGTTCTGAACTGAATCTTCTTTTCTGTCTTTGTACTTTCTTCCTTGTTGTTCTAAGCAATTTCCAGAAGGTTTAGTTACCATGTCTAAGTACATAACTACAAAAACATATCCAGATATAATTTTTCTCATAAAGTACATCCCAATATCTCCAACTCTATGTGTCATGCCATCTCATAATCATATCATCTGACAAAATTTTGATTCTTCCATATTTATTTATTTAAATTTAGGAAACTACAATCCTGTTCAATCACATTACTTTAGAGTCTGTGATTTAGTAGTGTTGAGTTGCCTATTGCACAGAGGATAAATGACATGCTCGAGTTCATGTGGTACTATGTTAGTTGGAGGCAGTATTTGACCCTATATCTACCTAACTCCAATATATTATTCTATCCACTATAGCATCTCTACTGTCTTACTATGTAAGCTTCTTGGATAGGAATTATATTTATGTCTCCAGTACTTATCACATAGTAAATGGTTTTCCATACATTTATGTATAATAGATAAATCATATATCTAATGTAGACTAGTTAATAAACTATGCACAAAGTTGTGTGAGTATGTTAAAAGGGAGAAGGGGGGGGGCTTTCCCATTTACTTGTATTAAATATCTAATTACATAGGATAATTTTAAAAAACAATATATATATCACAATTATTGAATGCACTGGAAACAATGCCATTAGACATAAAGCAAAGATGATAAAGGCTTACCAAATGGAGCAAGAGAGAATCCAGGAGGTAGTTGGAGAAGCAAGAAAATGAATAATAACTCATATGAAAAATTGACCTGTTTTGCTTTTTTTTTTTTTAAGGGTTTCTTTTAAAATATGTTGTACTTGAGTGAGATTTAAAGTGTTCCCTAAATTTTCAACTTGAATTCTAAAAATGTCTTTCTATAAGTGCTTACTATTGGGCACAATTTAGAGTAAGATATTTAGGAGTGACTGCAACAAAATAAAATTATTGACTTTTATCTATTTGATTCTAGAAAAACAAGGAAAATTTGCTCTTCATTAAGCCATTTTATTCACAAAATGCACTAAATGAATCTAGTTGTCTTCTCTCTCCCTAGGAGAGACTTCCTCAGTATATCCAAACAGATGTGAACGTTACAAAATTCTATTTCTGCTTCTTTCGTGATTTCACATCTCTAACAAAATTAATTCTTGGAACAAGAAAAATCAATTTACTGGAGTTAGAAACATCTTTAGTTATTATAACCAAGAAGTTCCTACTCTTCTCTTAAAACACAGGAAAGCTAATTCCTAATAAGCTATACTACCTGCTTTACCTTCTTTGGATCCCTCAAATTATTATTGACAGTTAAAATTACAGTCTAAATGGCAATAGCACCTGATTTTATTAAAGAGAGGCATCCTTTTTTCCAGATATAAACCACTAAAGCACATTCATTTTTCAAAAGCTTTGTGATAGTCTAATCTTCCTTTATTAGAAGATGGGTTTTTAAATGTATTACCTACCATAGAGAACAACGTGTGACCCTGTACAAAAACCTTAACTTCTTGGTGAGCTGAACACTTCCCTTAAATTTAAGAAAAAGGAGTCCCCTGTATTGAGAGGAACTTTTCTAACATAGACATTCTCTATATCAGTGAAATCAAAGGCCCTATCCCTTTCCATATAATAAGAATGTGAAACTAAGACATAGTAATGTTAGACCAATCACAATAGAGAGTAAAAGATGAAATCACAAAATGCAAATAAGAGTTTCTTAAATGGCCTAGTCAGGTACATAAGGATGCATTTATACACTTTACTATAATAAGCCTATTATGGCAGGCATATTTGATTAAAGCTCATATGCCATGAAAGGGAAGGGAGAAAGGGACAGAGGGTATATAAAAGCAAGGAGATTGGTGAGGAGATTATGGAGGAAGTAGCTGAATGAAAAGAAGTGACTTATAATTGAAGCTACCATGACACTGTGTGTCAGAAGAGATAGTCACCAAACAGGAAAGCCAGATTCTTCCAGATTATTGTCTTTGAAGTGCATGGTCAGTTAGTGAGTTGATGGAGAAGATGGCCAAAGAAATAGTCAAAAAAAAAAAAAAAAAAAAAAAAAAGGTGATTTATGGACATTTCTCAGAATCCACATTGAAAAATTTGTTGATGAGACTAAATTGTAATGAAGTCCTTTTAACACTTCCATACTAAACCTCTTGCCTCAAAGTATGTCTCAGAGAGGTCCTAGACAAAATTATCTATTAGTCAATTGTGTAAAGGGCATTCCATGGTACAGAGTTCTAGGTTGATTAATTGTTGCAAAAATTACTTGAAGAATCAATGTCAGAGATGTATTTCCCTTGGCATAATTTATTTATACATAAGACATGTATGCTGAGAAATCAATGACTTAGTTTCATAGGAACACTGCTTTTTTATTTCACCATTCAAGTTGATAATGAATCAACTACTAACCCTACTAGCTAGTACTAGCCCTACTCTACTTGATGTCCATTCCTAACTAAATTTCAATTTGGAGTAAAATTAACTTCATCTTCTAAATATAGTGATGAGGCACATTGTTTTAGTAATCACAAATGACATGGTTAGTTTATTTTTATAGAATTTAAATGTCAGCTCTCTGTCTAAAAGAACATTCAGAATTGCAAGATGATGATAGATCAGTATAATCAGCAAATGTCTGCTATTTTTTAGAAATCTGGTGGATCACTATAACAATTCTAGTCTATATCTTATTTGGCATCAAGTAATCATAAAATAAAACCTTTATATGGTCAAGCTACTATATGTGTGCATATGTATATACACACACACACATACACATATACACACACATGTAAGGTATATATATATATATATATACATGTAAGCAAAATTAGGCCACACCACACATAAATAAAACCAGCTATCATTTTTCATCATAATATATAGTAACTAAAAAATAACAAAATTTATTTGTTGGAAAAAATCTAGAATACTAGGGAGAATAAAGAAAAATGGTAAGAATTAAGAAGACTATTCTTGACAATCTTCAAAATATAATATAAAACAGCAATCATCAAAACAATTAGTATAGTTAACAATAGAGAAGTGGATCAAGGAAACAAATTAGACAAGGAAAAATCAGAATTAATAGTACTCAATAACAAGTGCTGGGAGCAGTAGGACTCCCAAACAAACTACTTAGGAAAGAATTCCATATTTGTTAAGTGCTAGGAAAACTAGATAGCAGTCTGGTAGAAATGAGGCTTAGACCAATACCTTACACCATATTTTAAAATAAATTCATTATGAATACACCATCTGGGTCATATCCTAAACAAAATGAGAGGAGACTTATGTCATATGTCCTTAACAGCCATGGACAGGAGATGAATTCTTAACTAAACAAGGAATAAAGGCAAGTACAAAGCATAAAAATAGATCATGTTGATTAAATGAAATTGAAAAGCTTTTCAACATACAAAACTAGTACCATCTAGGGTAAGAAGGAAAATCAGTCAAAATCATATCAAATTTCTCAAGTAAAGATTTATATTATATCAATACCATTTCTGAATAGATAATAGTCAAAGAATATGAATGAATGGTTCTTGAAAGAAGAACTGTAAAATACTAACAACCAAATGAAAGAATATTCTAAATCACTAATAAGAGAAAAATAAGCCAAAAAAGACCCTAAGGTTTTATCTCACACTGAATATATTGGAAAAGATAACAAAAGATGAAATAGTCAATGGCATGGAAAGACATGGAAACTAAGATATTATTGGTGGAATTATGAATTAATATAGCCATTTTGGAAACAATTCATACCCTTTGAAAAAAAGATTCTATTGCTAGTCCCAATGAGTTTACTCATAAAAATAAAAGTCTGTATGTACCAAATTATTTATAGCAGCACATATTGTAGTAGCAAAGAACAGGGAATAAGGTAGACTCAACTGGATCAATAGGAGAATGTCTTAAATAAACTGGGTACATGAATTTAATGAAATATTTCTGTGCTACAAGAAGCAATGAATATGATTACTACCTAGAGGCCTGGAAAGAATTACATAACCTAATGCAAAGTGAAGCACAGACAAAAAAACTGGAAATAGACTGACAGCCATGTAAATAGAAAGAACAAAATCAAAACCACTGACAATGAATATTGCAAGATTACAAAGAACATCTTTGGCCCCAAAGAAGAAATATGAGAAGGCATCTCCTCCGATTCTTTTGCAGAAATGTATGAATGTGATGAGAGATGTAGATTTATGATTGTGGAACACTGCACTTTCAATTTGGCTGCTTTTTTTTTTCCCCTATATCCTCTTTTAACAAACAACAACAACAACAACAACAAAAAACTTATCTAAGATGGCTGAATGAAAGAGAAGAGCAAGAATACAGGGGAAACCTATGTGGAAAATAAAATATATTCCCATATGTTTATTTAAAAGAAATATCTATATCTACAAATCATTAATATCTACATCTTTATAAAACTCTACATCAATAGTTGTCTAGGGAATTTAGATCAGGACTTCTTAAACTTTTTCCATGCATGATCTCTATTTACTTGAGAAAATTTTATTTGATCCCAAGTACATAAAATAAGTATACAAATCAAACATTTACTAATATAAATCATAATTTTGAGATCCCCATATTCAGTTAAAATACCCCATCTAAGGTCATGAACCACAGTTTAAGAATCTGGAAAGCAAATAGATCTCTAGCTGGCTGTCTATGTATCTCTATTTGAGAAAAACTTCTGAGGGGAAAAAAGGAAGCAAACTGATTTTGAAGCCACAAGACCTGGTTTCTAATTTCTCACCCCTGGGCCTTAGGCAAGACACTTCAATTCCCAGGGCCTCAGATTCCTCATTTGTAAAGTGAAAGGAGGGATTGAGCTATCTGACTTCTGAGGGTCCTTTCAAGTTCAGAACTATGATCCCATGAAAAGTATTTTCTAAATTTTTCAATTTCTAAGTCACGATAAAGCTATTTTAAGAACCTTTCATTTTTTCTCTTCAAGCACTAAGATGGCCATCATTAACACACCAGAGTCATATACCAGATTTTACTAAGTAAAAACAGAAGCTCTGCTGTCATCACAAATAAAAGAAAGGAGCAATTCAAATATTTTATTTGAGTCATGGCTCAGTACTTTTCACCATATTTTATGCATATCTAAATTAATCTTTCAAACTTCTGGTAAAGACTCACACTTGGGCCTTTAACAATAAGGTCTGTTACACTTCAGAGGGATTTCTCAGTTTAGAAATATATTCTATCCAGAACAGTTGTTTGGCTTCTGGACCAAATCTCCTAAAAAAGTTTATCTGATATCATACATTGTCTTAATGTATTTAATATGACCCTTATGTAGTTCTAACATTGCTTAGTTCGTTTTATCCCTGTAGCTTTTCCTGAGGCTGGGGTTAAGTGACTTGCCCAGGGTCACACAGCACAATTTTCTTCTTTTAAGTGCCAATAAGAACTCAAAAAAGTCCTCACTAAATTCCCACTATTTAAGGAGAGGCAATCTGGTACCAGACATTTTGACAAGTGTGGCGCACCATTCTTCAGGTAGTGATGACAAAAGAAATTAGACAAGGGCCATAAGGAAAAGTCAGTTATTGGTTCCAATATAAGCTATCTGACATTTTTATTCTCATTTTCTTGGAAATTTCTGTTGAGAGAACTATTATATTAGGAAAAATGTTAAAGCCATATAGCATACTAATTTTCTAAATAAGTCACACAGATGTCCCTCATCCAAACTAATTCCAGAAGATTTAAGTTTCTGGTTGGTAATGAAACTTTTTCTTTTTCTTGAGAGCCCAGAACAATTTCCTAGCAAAGACAAAATAGCTAGCACGTATCAGATGGAAGACTTTTACCCAGGGAATTCATTCAAGGAATGATGTTCACCATGACCAAAATATCAACAGATACTGCACTAAACAATGTTACATGTCATAGGGATATGTATAATGAACATTTGTTGGATTTGAGGAAAAGAAAAATTCTAGAAGAACATTTCAAAGGGGAAAACAAGCAAGTAAGTACTAGAAACCAAAAGGATAAGAGGAGTTGCCTCCAAAAAGATAAAAGGATGCCAAAGAATAGTCTGGACTCCTAAAGAAAAATATCACTAGCTTCAGAATTTTGCCAACAAGCCATCCTTTCTCAAACTGCAATCATTTATTTAGCACCTACTTTCTGCAAATCTATGAAGTTTGAATATGGTTCTTTATAACAAAAGTAGCAGCTATTCTTTTCCTAAATCAATCCCAGTGGTTATTTTCTTTTAATTACTGCAAAAGTGTTCTTTATAACAAAAGTAGCAGCTATTCTTTTCCTAAATCAATCCCAGTGGTTATTTTCTTTTAATTACTGCAAAAAAAAAAAAAAATCACAGTTACACCTGAACTAAGCTTCCAAAGGAATACTAAAGTAGCAAACAATATGCCTTCTCATTGAGTAAACTATTAGAGAGGATGGTTGTTGATTTCCTTTTAGTATTCACAAAATTTTCTAAAGCTATATGGTCCTTTGAAATCTATTAAATATCATGCATTTATTCATACATTATTTGTTTTCTTCAGTAAAATTACAAAATAGAAGATGCAACTGGGTAGTGAAGTGGGAGAGACACCTACACTGAGCTGTAAAAGAAAAAGCTTGACAGGCAGTAAAGTAAGAAAAACATTTTCTAAGCAAGAGGATGGGTGGAAGTGAGGAATGTAAACAGAAGCGATCAGGATAATAGACTTGGATAAGATTTGTGACTTTTATGAAAAGGGCTCTCTATTTAAAAATTTGCTCCACTGATAGAATAGCAGAACACTTTCAAATTATTCTTCAATTCTTTGCAAAGACAACATACCTATGATCTCTAAGAGCAAATAATAAAAGCATGTATCAGCAGGTAATAAAAGCATGTATACAGTGTTCAAAAATAACTATGAAAGTGGTTCTGGCTTTGCTGCTGGTTCCACTTTCTACTGAAATATGGAATATATCTATAAATTTAAAAATCTACTATTCCAATCAACTGGGAGCTTCTTGAGATATGATCTGTTATAAGGTGGACACTTAATAAATGTTTGTTGATTTGATTTGACTTGCTATCTTTAAACTAAAGTATTACCTGAGGATGGACAATTAGTTACCAAGTCAGGAAAATCTAGATTTAAGTTGCATTTCTTATACAAATAGACTGCATGATTCTGGCAAATTACTAAAACCCTCAGTGTGCTAAGCAATTTTGTGACTAAGTGCTTAGCCACATTGGCAAAGAAATCACAATTCTTACACCCTACAAAAAAAAAAAAAAAAAAAAAAAACACCTTTTTTCAGCAAATAACTTACTTATTAAATTAACTTCTTATTAAATTAAAAAAGCTATAAAAAACAAAGGAGAGTTTATGAAAATATTCAAAATATTCATTAGGCTGTTCTTAATTGTTTTAGTCTCTGTGCATGCAGACTACTGAAAATTTTATTCCTAAAATAATGTCATGTAAATGCTTACTCCCATTCCTCTGGCTTATATTTCCTCTTGCCATAACATCTCACTTTTCTAAAAATGAAACCAAAAAAATGACTCACACTGCCATGTATCAATATGCATCACTCTATACGTCAACATCCAGAATTAAACATTTATTATATTTTAAGTTTCATCTCCTTACCAGTAAGAAGAGCTTATCATTAAGTCTTTTCCCCCTCTCCACCAGAATTTTCAACTGTCAACTTTAAAAATCTTAAAGAAAAACCTCACCTGATGCAGTATTCTATGTGAAATTCCCATGTTTCTCTACTAATGAACTACATCTAGTGAAACATGAGTGTGATAACCACCCATCAATACACCATCATTGTCCAGGCTACTACTATCAATAACAGCAATATTTTGAAGCTCAACGCAACCAATTGCTTTTAAACTACACAAACAATCAGGATTGCTCACAAAATCAGTATTTCTTTATATTCACAACTCTTTCTTTTAGATCATTTCTGTAAGATATAATTCTACTCTTTTGAAGAATGTATACCAGATCATAATGTAATTTGAGATAAATGTCTCACCCTACAAACCTTAATTATTAAACAGCAAAACAAAACAAACAAAAAAAATTAAAGGTAGTATTTATCCTCTTTATAAAGTATATTTGTGCTTTATTCATTTACAAACCACTTTTTTTCTTTTGATTTTGTATTAATAGAAATTATAATTGATCATATCTTCTGGACAAGAGTCTGGAACAAGTCATTATAATACCTGTATTTTTAGATTATATTTGTATTCTTTCTGTAAATTCCTACAAAGAGAATCAAAATTATAGTCACAAGAGGTGCTATTCAGATAGCAGATAGATAAAAATACCACCCACTGCATCTTTTTTATGCCTGCTCTAAAAGGAATTGGGAGGAGTAATGAGACAGTAAGTGGTAGTATAGAAAAGGTGAGAAAACAGGCACCAAAGAGTTTATAAGGTCCTGCTTTTATCTAACAATTTAGAAATGGTTAAGACAGGGCCAGATATTAGGAGTGTGCAGTAAAAGGAGGAGAATATTCTCTGAGATAGTATGAACATTCTTAAATTGTATGAATCAGAAAGTCTAACAATACCAAAATTAGATATAAATGTCATTTCCAAACAATTCTAACAACTATGTAGGAATACATAGATTAAGCTGGGTTTTGTGCAATGCTGAATATATTAGTATTATACAGTTAGTATCTCAAGTGTTATTATTATTATTATTTTTTTTTATTCTGGATTTGTGGTGGATGTTAGGATGAGGAACTCCTAGTTTGGAAATTCCTTCCATGGATAAAGATCTGCAGAATTATTCATCTGCAAATTGACCATTCATCTATAATTACCAATTTAGAGAATTATCTATATGGCAGAGATTAAGTAATTTTCTCATACTTACACAGATCCTATGTCAAAAGCAAGACTTTATTGACTCCCTCTCCATATATGTTTTCATTTGATAAATTATACCTGATAAGATGCACCGATAATAAAGAATACTTATAGAATGTATATCCCATCCAAATACCAATGCTTTAGAAGACAATATGACTGCATTTGGACTCAGAATACCTGGGTTTAGATGATGATTGTGGACATGTTACTTTACCTTTCTGGGCTTCAGTTTCTTTATCCTTAAAAAATAAAAAGTGTTAACTGAATAACTTCTAAGATCCCTTTTAAAATATAAATAGTTGATGCTTTTTCACTCAAATTTAAGCTACAGGCAAATACAGTGGTTTCAAGAGTAACAAAGGTGACACAAATAACCATCAGGAATAGGTCCCCAAATGAAAGCAATATTCCAACATATAATGGCCACTTCACTTTTGTCATAACAAGTATTTGATACTTCTTAGCAAAATAAAATGAAAAACAGAATTTGCATGCTTGCTTTATATTATGTATGTACTACTTAAGGTACATTTTGTAACCAGAGTTCATTTTCAATGGCTGTGGTCAATGGCGAAATTGTGCCAGAAATCTTATATGCATCTTAATTAAAGTGTGCCTATCACTTTGCCTTAAGGAACATTCAATACTCTAAATGTAGACAATATTAACAATTGATAATAATGTCCAACACACAGTAGCCAAATTTCAAGGGTTACCAAGACTTCCTTTAAATAATGTTTATTTGTCAATAATATCATTCTTCCTAATGGAAAAAGTAGGGCAAGTTTCTTCATATGTAGCTTGGTTTTATGATTATTTACTATTTCAAAGACAGGACAAAAGTATAGTTCTAAGTTCACAGCAAGTCAGCAATATAATTTATCCTACATTCATATGCAATGACCCTCAGAATGTAACCAAGGGATAAAAACAAAAAAGAGACATCTGCCACATTAAATTTATCTCAAATTTTGCCTATAGCAGCATTAACTATCATGACTCTGGATTTCCAGACAAGAATATTCAAAGTATAATAAAAACATTTCTCTATTTTTTTTTTAAGGTCACAGGCTCAGCTTTAGTATACAGGAAGTAGCTCCTATTTATGATCTAGTGTATAAGATAAAAGAAATTGTGATATAATCTATAAGAAAAGATGAAGCTCACAACGAGATACAGTACACTGTAATCAAAAGACAAGGAAACTTGGATTCAGACAAATTGCATTCAGCAATTCATGCACTATGCTTCACTGAAATCTGAGATTTCAGTTTCAATTATCTTCAAAATGAGAATAATAATGCTCATACTGTCTAACTCATAGGGTGATTATTAGGAAAGGGCTTTGGAAAAACGTAAAACACTATATAAGTATAAATTATTCTGCAGCTGCTATTCTTCTACCTCTTCTATACTTAATATTGTCAAAGAAAAGAGAAGCTTAGAGGTTTAAGTCTTAAGACCTATCAGGGAGCTCAATCTTATTACACCTTGTACTCAAGTTCACCATGTGGTAAGTACTTGTCTATGTTTTGAATACATTACTCATTATACTAGAACTTCCTAAAATCTAAAAGATATTTAGACTTAATTGAAAAAAAATATCAGGTCAGGTATCTTATTTCCATAGTTCAAAGATTACTTATGGAAAATTAAAACAAAAAAATCCACAACAATCTAAGATATACACCATAAAGAGAAGGGCATAAAACCATTTTACCTAAATTTAGATCTGGAAGGAACCTCAGTAATTTTCTAAGATGATCCCCTTATAGTAAAGTTGAGGAAATAAAAATAAAAAAAAAAAAATGAGGAAATCAAACCCAATAAGATTAAATCACTTGTTACACATTGATAAAAAAAGGTTTCATATAAAAGAGGTAAGTCAATGCATCATTCTATATAGATATGGACATTAAGATAGATAGATAACCAGAATACTTGATAAGGATAAAAAACCCTTATGTTTTAGAATATCAGAATACCTCTCCCTATCCCAAGCTTTGTGAATGTCAGATACCATCTTATCAAGATGCCTCTCCCCATGTCCTGGGTGCCAAGACCAGCAACACTGACATAGTCATATAATAGCTACCTAAATAAAAATATATTTAATCCATGTCTATAATTCCAAAGAATCAAAGAACTATTTTTACATGAATTTCCTACATTTTATTTTCCTTGAAGTAATTGGGATTAATTGACTTGCCCTATGGTCACACAGCTAGGAAGTATCTTAATACTTAATATCTTAATATACTTAATACTTAATATCTGAGGATAGATTTGAACTCAAGTCCTCCTGACTTCAGGACCTGCACTCCACATCTTTCTTTTAACTTAACATTATGTTAACCAACAAGAAGGTAAATCAAACCACTTTTTAATAAGATAGTAGAATCTCATACATAAACAGTTTATAATTAAAGCACTTTTGCTTTGTTCACAAGAAGCACAATGTTCTCATCTCATTGATCACTAAAATATGATAGGAACCAAAAAAAAATTTTAATGCCATTTCCTACCTCAGTTAAGTGTGGTGTCGGATTAAATCCACAGAGATTGCATACCACATTCTTGCATTCTGTACAAGTATTAAAGTTGGGAGGATCCTTAGAACCCACATTTAGGCCAATTTTACAAAGGGGACAAGTAGATTTTGGTTTGGTAGGCTTTTCTGATTCTAGAGGGCCAGCAGCCTTTTGCGGTTCCACCATTTGCGGTTTGCTCTCTTTTGTGGGAAGAGGCTTCTTTTCTGATTCTGTGGCTTTGATTGGGGCAGTCTGTTCAGTTTTAGGCACCTCAGCTTTTTCAGCAGTTGGAGCTTTTGTATCCTTTTTAACAGGTGTGGTTTTAGGAACTGTTTGTGGAGTTTGACTGGTGGACTTAGGTGGTACCTGAGATACAGGTGGATGTGAAGGGGGAGGGGGTTGTTTGGTTGGAGCCCCTGGCATACCTTGTGCTTGAGTTCCTGCTTGACCAGCTGTGGAAATTAAATTTGATGCCTGGCTAAAGATTGAGGCTCCAAATCCAAATAGTTTTCCAGTAACTGTCTCTTGGGGAGTTGTGGGCTGAGATTTCGGGGCATCTGTGATACTTCCCAGATTAAGACTGAAACGTCTTGACTGTTCTTGGGTCTTTGGGGGCTGCTGGGCTGTAAGTGTGGGTTGTCCAGGACTAGGCTTTGTGCCTGGGAGAGTAGGCGATCCTTTTGGCATTTGCTTGGCATCTGGTTTGGGGCTCATTTTGGTTTGTGCTTTCTTAGGGTCTTCCTTTTTTTGAACTGGATCAACTTGTTTTTGAATTTTACTCTCTGAGATCATCCCAGGTTGTGAAGTGAGTTTGGAATCAGATGGAGTTCGTGATGGACCTTTAGAATCAGGTGGGACTTCTTTATCCCCCACAGATTGGATAATTTGTGTTGATTTGGCAGAATCTGTTTTAGGAGGTTGTGCTGTTTTCTCCTGAACCTGTGATTGCATTTTGGAGCCTGGGAGATCAGGTTTCACTGCAACTAAAGGGGAAGCCACAGCATCAGCGGGAGGCTTCTGTGTCTTTGGCTGTTTGGATTTGTCATCAGCCATTGGTACCTTGGCTTGTTCAGATTTGAGAGAAGGCTCTGGGTGAGGGGTTGGCTGGGTTACAGACTCTCTGGGGGAAGGCTGCTTGGCTTTTGCTGGAGGAGAGCCTGGAATGGATGGTTGCTTTGTGAGTGGCGGAGGTTTTTTAATCTCAGGGGGCTTTGAAAGATCTGGTTTAGGGGTAACATCCTTTTTCAGGGAAGTTTGCTGGGATGGAGGGAGTGGTTTAGTCACTGAAGATGCTGTAACCACAGGGCTAACCTTCGGTTTCTGCTGAGGAGTTGGTGGAACTGGGGCCAAATCACCACCCAATGCTCTTTGCATCTGGCAGTTTAAACAAAGCCACTCTTTAACCTGTAAAGAAGAAAAAATAAATATAATTGAAAAAGCCTTCAGAGGGTTTTCAAAAGCACATAAATTGGTAAATAAGCAAGAATCAAATAAATATTCACACTGAGGAATTGCCCCTTGACAGCAGAGTCTTTGTCTCATTCATCTTTGTATGCCTCTATATACCTAGTCCTTACTATGTGCTTAATAAATATTTGTAGAATAAACAAATGAACACTCCCAAAGGAATCAAAGCATTGATTACAACCAAAAAAGGTTAATGGAATTAAAAATTAGAAATTTGCAAAATGTGAAGCAGTCTATGCTTCTGAAGAAAGGGAGAGAAAGATTAATATGATAGTGCCTTTCCTTCTCATAAAATATATAAATATATCTATATACATACACACACACACACATATATATATGTATAGACTGTTTTAATTAATACAAAATTTTCCCTTTTGTTCCAATCAGATCTTATTTAGGCAAAAATCAAGTCACACAAAAAATGTGGTTAAAAATCCCTAAAATTAGCTTTCCAGATAAGACATACAAGATATTTTTCCAATGATGTCCACTCCAGATTTCTAAGTCCTAAATGGAGCTCTTCAAAACGAGTGTGATGTTCCAATTTTTCTTGTGCAATAAGAGAACTGTACAAATATGTACACATATATTGTATTTAAGATATAATTTAACATGTTTAATATGTATGAGACTGCCTGCCAGCTAGGGGCGGGGGTGGAGGGAAGGAAGGGAAAAGTTGGAACAAAAGTGATTTCAAGGGACAATGTTGAAAAATTACCTATGCATATGATCTGTCAATAAAAGCTATTAAAAAAAAAAAAGTGTGATGTGGAAGGAATTGTATTTGCATCACTGCTTCCCCACCACCACCTCTTGCCAGTGGTGTGACCTTATACAAAGCACTACCTTTTTCTAGGTCTATTTCCTGCTATATAAAATGAAGGTTGGGGGAAGTAAAGAGGGATAAATGGAGTAGATAGATGACCTCTAATGTCTCGCCTGCCTGTAAATCTTATAATTTTATGACTCCTCCAATTAAAATGTTATCTTCAAATTAGATGATCTATCATGGTAGGTATAGAGATTGAAATATCCTTGCTGAGATGATGGGGAAGGGGGAAAGAAGGAATGGGGGAGAAAAAAGGAGGCAAATTAGGGAGTGCAATTCATCCATATACTCTATAACTTGGCTATAAAAAGGGGTTATATGCTAACCTCCCAAATCACCATCTACATAATGTGATCACACTTTGTAAAATTATATCTTCTATGAAAAGAAATTAAATAAAAGGCATATATGATTTATCTTAATGCAGATAAAATACCTTTATT